>NC_053488.1:78773521-79110104 GCF_015227805.2 Hirundo rustica | reverse complement strand
CAGGAGAATCCACATTATCAGTAAATGACTTAAGGGCTGGTGCCATCAGTGGAATTTTGAATTCTTTGATGATAGGGCAAGGTTTACGGCACCAGGCCTGCTAGAGCCAGATGGGCTCTATCTCTGTGACATGGAGCTTTTGAAGGAACTAACAGGGAAAAAAAGAGGGTGGGTCACCTTTGGGAAGAGCGGCAAGTAATTCAGGAAATGTTTAAGGTGTACAAAAAAAAAAAATAGACAAAATCCTAGTTAGAACTTACTGGCTGCTGCTGTGAGAGATAATAAAAATACTTCTCTAAGTACATGAATGGGAAAAGGGTGGGCAAGGACAACCTCCATTCTTTATTGGATGTGGGAGGGGATTTGGTAAGTAAAGATGGGGGAAAGGCAGAGGTACTTTAACACCTTCTTTGTGTCACTTTTCAACAGTAAGACAGGTCATGCTCAGGACAACTGTCCTCTTGGGCTGGTAGGTGGGGACAGGGAGCAGAGCAACCTACCTGTAATCCAGGAGGAAGCAGTCACCTGCTGAGTCACTTGGATGCTCACAGGTGTCTCTGGGATCAGATGGGATCGATCCTAGGGGGATGAGGGAGTTCGTGGATGAGCTCACCAAGCCTCTCTCTGTCATTTACCATCAGTCCTGGCTCACCGGGGAGGTCCCAGAGGACTGGGGGTGCCAATTGGACCCTAACCCTGAGAAGGGCTGGAACGAGGATCTGAGGAACTCTGGGCCTGTCAGCCTGACCTTGGTGCCTCTCAGGGTTATGGAACAGATCACCTTGGGTGCCATCACATGGTATCCACAGGATAGGTAGGGGATCAGATCCAGCCAATGTGGATTTAGGAGGGGACATCCTGACTGACAAACCTGGTCTCCTTTTATGACCAGGTGACCCGCCTGGTGGATGTGGGAAAGGTTGTGGATGTTGTGTGCCTGGACTTTAGCAAGGCCTTTCACATCGTGAGCCACAGCATTCCTTGGAAAAGCTGCAGCCCACAGCATGGGAAGGTGCACTCTTCACTGGGTCAAGAACTGGCTGGAGGCCAGGCCAAGAGTGGTGGGGAGTGGTGCCACATCCAGCTGGGGGCCAGTCAGTAGTGGTGTGTTATGGCTTCGGCTCCGCGAGCCTCAGACTGTGTCAGTGGGGACTAAGGTGGCGGTAAATAAAAGGATGGGTACGATGGAAATGTCTGGAAGGTAAAATCTGGAAAGTAAGGGTTTAAGGGTGAAAACAACAGAAGCCAAACAACGGTATGGGACTAATTCCAAAGACCTGGGATAGGGTAGATAGGATACACATACAGGGTCGATTGAGGGGCAGAGCTGAGGGTAAGGATCCAACTAGAAACAGTAATTTGAAATATGTAAAACTCTGCACCAACTGATAACCAATCAGGGAGGAAGAACTAGAACTCGGAAGAACAGAACTTATTATGTGAACAGAACTATTACCATATTTTTTTTCCCAAGAGTCAAAGCTGCTCGGATCATGCTTGCCTTTTAAGTTGAGAATTGGTTAGGTTAACTACAGACCAGGTTCCCAGTTCCCAAGCTGATGCCCTCAGGCAGCTCAACTCCCACAGTGGTGCCCCCAGGAATCGGTGCTGGGCCCAGTCCTGTTTAGTATCTTTATTGATGATCCAGAGGAGGGGATTGAGTCCTCCATGAGTAAATCTGCAGATGACACCAAGCTGGGTATAAGTGTGTGTCGGTTGGAAGGTAGGAGGGCTCTGCAGAGGGACCTGGACAGGCTGGATAGATGGGCAGAGTTCAGTAAGATGTTTAACAAGTCCAAGTGCCTGGTTCTACACTTTGGCCACAACAAGCCCTGCAACACTCCAGGCCGGGGAAGGAGTTGCTGGACAGCAGCCAGGCAGAAAGGGACTTGGGGGACTGATGAACAGCAGGCTGGACATGAGCCAGCAGTGTGCCCTGGTGGCCAAGAAGGCCAACAGCACTGGCCTGGATGGGTGGTCAGCACGATATGGGCCACGGGTGAGGCCACATCTCGAGTGCTGTGTCTAGTTCTGGGCCCCTCAACTTAGGATAAGTTAGTTGATACGGTGGTATTAGGGCACTGCTCGGACTCGATGATCTCCAAGAAAACGTTTTCCCCAACCTGATTGATTTTGTGATTCTGTAAAATGTCCAAGCCCTTTCTTTTTCTTAAGTGGAAACATGACTCTTTATGGAGCATATTAATTTATAACCAATGATTATTTACCCAATGTAGTTAATTGGGATCACTCTTTGTTACTTTTTAAGTAATAAGATGGCTGTTAGAATGTAAAAGAAGTTATTTGCTTAGGACTAAACTCCTTGTTTCAACAGCATAGAAGGAATACTTAGTTTCTTGGATTTGCACAGTAAAGCTTGGAAAGTAGAATTATACTCCTACAATACTGGATTGTAGCTATTTAAATCTGAAACATTAAGACCTCTATGATGGATTTTTCTGTTTTAGTATTACAATTAGTAGTAGTAATATATTTTATTTTCCTCCAGTTGTTAAACTGTTCTTATTTCAACTCATGGGGTTTCCTTTTCTCCTCCCTGGAGGAGTAACTACCTGCATGGTACTCAGTTGCCAGCTGGGATTAAACCATGAGAACAAAAATGACATTTCATACATTTCCTGTGCTATTTCAAGATCCCTTGTAGGCAAATTAAAAACAAAGTTTAAAAAAAAAAAAAAAAAAAAGGCACTTCCCATCTTTCATTAGAAACTTTATTGTATTAACCTACAGGTATGTGAAGTGAAGTGAAGTGAAGTGAAGTGAAGTGAAGTGAAGTGAAGTGAAGTGAAGTGAAGTGAAGTGAAGTGAAGTGAAGTGAAATATATGGTAGAGAGAGGAAGAATGATGAACATCAGTCATCTTTGGAAAATACATGTTCTCACAACAAAAGTTTTTGTTACAAGTAAGGGGGGAAAAAAAAGCTAGGCATACTTGATAGGTTTTCTTTTAAAATGTAACACAGTTCAACCAGATCAAAGTGAAGTCTTGTGGGCTAAAAAAATGGAAAAGTTTTGTACAGTGCTCTAGCACTAGTATGAGTGTATCAAATGACAAGGTTTTCTCTACAGTAATTGATAAGCATATACTCATTTGTTTTCAGTAATTTCAGATCCTGTATATACAACTTTCAATACAAAGCGCTTTTTTTTTTTTTTTTTTTTTTTTTTTTTTTTTTTTTTGTCGAAACTCGCTCTGTGTTCTTCAGTCTGGACTTCAGAGCTTTGGTGTAAGAATTACTACTTGGACACATATTGGATAAAAGAAATTGTTAGCATACTAGAAAATCCAGTATATTTAGAGTACGACATTTGTTGCTTGTTATTTTAGCCTAACTCCACTTCAATATGAACTTGCGGATTGTCTCAGCAGAAAGTGTGAATCTGCATGTGCATCTCCAGTTAAAGTTAGTGGAAGTCCTCTGGGTAGATCAAGACAAGGACAGATTTTATGTGTAATAGTGTGTTGTAATTAAAATCTTGCATATAGTAGAAAGCCGTGAGGTTCATTATGCTTCGAAGTGGCTTGAATTCATAATGCTTACACTGAAGTTTATACTCCCTACTTTCAAGTCAGCTATTAACTTGGTACAGCCTTTTATTAAAATGGTGACATGTTATTAGGGGAGAGCTACCTCGATTTTCAATGTTGTATTTTGTCACTTTTGCAATGTGACTATATAGAGGCAAGGCATCCTTTTCCATTCCAGTTTCCATTCCATTTCCATTCCATTTCCATTCCAGCCAGTTCTCTGAGTGCTTGCCGAAGTTGCTCCATCCACTGAGCCATTCAGTCTCCTCTACCCTATGGAATGCACCTTCAGAAGTATTAAAATTGTGTGAAGACCACAGTGGGATCTACAGGAAGAGCTGTCTGGCAGTTATGAGGATTGAGCTGGGCATCTCTGAAGCTGAGAGCAGAATGCACTCCAGGAAATCAGTGTTCTGAGGACCTCACCAAAAATCATTCTGTGAAGTCAATTCACAAGCCATTTGCTTGCCCTGTATGTATTGCAGGTGCAGACATTGCTGCTGCTGACTACACAGCAAGAGTTTTACTCACTGCAGGAAGGCAGACCTCAGGAATGTGTATGTTTAGAATACACACAATAAGCAAAATTACAGTAAACTCATCTATTTTCATGAATATTTGACTGAATATATCACTCAAGGATATGTGACATGCTGAAAAATTAAAAACCCTCCCAACATTTATTCAGCTCTTCACTTTTCCATGTTAAATTTTTTTTTTAGATGATGAAGATAATTTACCCAGTGGTCTTCAAAAATACCTTCTTCTTTGTGAACACCCAGTTGTTAAATGCAGCATTTTCTATTCATGGCTTTATAGAACAACGTTTTATTTTAAAGTCTGTTTCACACAATACAAAAATGTATATACCAGTAGTTCTACATTTTATCTATATGCATACAAACTCAATCAATACTTGATCTTAGACAGGAATTAAATGAAAACCAGCCTTAGAAATCTTCTAGCTAATTCCAAATCCAAAGATAACGGAATTCTTTATTCCAAGGCTATAACAGAAATGTCCAGGGAACTGCAAAACAGCCAGTATCCTTTTCCCCATCCATCACTGACACACCAGCCCTCGGGACAGTGCTACAGAGGCACTGCCAGGTCATGTTAAATGCTGGCACCTCACTCTTAGGTTCCTTAAAGTATCTTTTCACTGAAAGAGGATGTCTAGTCTGTAACAACCGTGTTATTGTTAGGTTGACGTGTTTGGGCAAATTTATGTCCAATGGACAGGTACCTTGGTGAATTTAATTTCCACTGAATAGTGCAGTTCATAATAGACTATTTTGGAAGGACTGCAAGCCTCTTTTGGGAAAAAGGGGGCTGTTTTGGGAAGATGGTCTCCATCCACACAGTCAACAGAATAAACTAAACTTTAAGGAGGAACTGTTTTTTACTTTTCTTCTGTGTTCTTCTTGTCCTTCTCAACAAAAAAAAAAAAAAAAAAAAAAAAAAAAAAAAAAAAAAAAAAAAAAAAAAAAAAAAAAAAAAACCAAACACCACCTTGATTTTCTTCCCCTGAATTATCTGAATCTATTTTTTAATTGCCTCTGATAGACATCACTGTGAATTCTTACTTCAATCCTCCTGCTCTGTCCGGAGGTCCCTTGAACTGGACAAAATAAAGGCCAGTTGGCAAAAATGCAAAAGAAATGGACACACACACTAGAATATTTTTTGCAGTTACAAGCTAGTTCACTAAAAACACAGATACACAGCGTAAAAATGGTGACAGAAGTTAATGAAGGTGGGGGGGGTACATGTGTGACATAATTAGCAATGCAAAAGACCAGCTTAAGCATGTGTTTCCCTACGTCAACTATAAAAAAGGTGCCTTTTTAGCAAGTATGCACAGTTTGCTTAGTTATTTCGAAGAAAAAAAAGAACACTTTACTATCTTTATCCGATATTACAGTCATTATTACTACCTTTTTATAAAATGTAAACCATTCCTTGCAGTTACGATTTACAGAAGTCATCACCTTTGTCCACTCCTTACATAATCAGTCCATGGTGACAAAAATAAACTGATTCAATTTACATATTTTTTGAAGTAATAACTGATACGTTGTGGATTATTAATTTGTGAGTGGCAGAAATAGTGGTCAGAACTGCAACGTATGAAGCTGAACTGTAGCAGAATACTTGTTGAAGACTGGTGCTGGGTCTGCAGTACTAAGAGATCTTGAAGCATCACGTAAATACTGATGTATGCAGTTATTTTATCTCCAGAACTATTCAAGCCAAGTATATCCACCACCTGCAATGGACAGCAAAGCCTGATGATGGATTTCCCAAACAACTGCAACACTGCTTCCTTATCCCCAGCAGATCTTGTTTTTTGTAATATGTCTTGACTAAAGATAAGAATGGAAGCTAAAATTTGGCAAGGCAGTTTTCCTTCCACTAGTGAGTAACTGGTGAATCAGATCACCTGTACAAAGTGGTATTTGGTAAATTGCACTGTCCTGGGAATATTACTACTCTGGAACGTGACAGACACGAAGCCTATATTTGAAGTTGCTAAAATGTGATGTTATCAAGACTAACCTGCAAAGTACTTTTTTTTAAGCCAGTATATTACAGTATAAATGTGCTGCACACCTGTTTCTATAAAATTTACTGCCATGAAAAAGAAAGAAAGAAAGAAAGAAAGAAAGAAATATAATCAGGATCCCCAGAGTGTGGCATTTGTCCATCTGTCATTTGTATATGCAATACAGACCTCTTGCTGCATGTGCAATACAGACCTTCTGCTTAGCGTACAGCAATTATCTGCCAAACAGATCAGGAGCCAAGAGAAATGGTAAACTAGAGAGGAAGGAGCACGACCGTGCCACTCTGTCCCTTGAGAGTCCCAGGGTTGTAGGCATCAGGTTCTTGCAGGGTCATTTGCTGCTGACCCCCTTTGTGGAGGGCGTGGGGCTCCCTCTGACCGGAAGCAGGTCATAGTGGCACGGAATGTGGCTGTTTTTTGGGAGGTCATAGGGATCCTGGCCAAAGCGCCCACCGCTGCTGCCGAACGCGCCCTGGACAACACTCACCGTGGGCTCTGTGAGGAGAGAGAGCATACACTCAACTTTAGGGAAAACATTGATACTTCATTGCAGTTTCTGCCTCAGTAGGAAGATTCCTCATCATACAGAGTCCTGAAATGTAGCTGTAGAAACACAGGTTGGTGTTTTTGCTTCACACTTGCAGCAGGGCCCTGCGATGAGTGTCTTTACTGACAGAAACGTGACAGCATCTCTTCTTTATGTGTCTTTAATTTCAGCAAATTAAAGAAACCCCAACAAAACAACAACCTGAATTTCAGGGTTTTAATCAAGACTTTATAAGAGTCCCTAAAAGCAGAATGGGTACATTGATGGATTTCAGTGATGTCTAATTGCAGGGAGAAAAGGAAAATATATCCTGTGACACTGGACACAATTTATTACAGCCCAGAGATAGCTACCACTCCACAGGACCCCAAAGTTTTCTGTTAACTAAAGAAACGTGGTAACTAGGTAGGACCCGCATTAGCGGAATACTACGTATATGGGTGAAGATGCCATTTTATTCTGATCAAGAGAAGGAAACAGAACTTCAGCCCTCCCATACTTAACTCCAGATGCATTCAGTTTAACCCAGAGCTGAACTACAATGCAATCAAATGCTAAGCTTATCTTATACTGTTGTTTAAAGGAAGACTTTCACACCAGGCAAATTCAGAGGTATCTGTAGGTTACACAAGAGAGCTGAAGGTACTTCAAACCCTGTTGGTGTGAATTACACCAAAGGACTAATAATGCTGTTGTTACAGCTTTTGAGCAAAATCTGAACATGTAATTTTGTCTTTCCAGTGATTTTCACATGTTTTGATTAAACTGAATCAAAGACTAAAAAGCCCTGTGCTCTTTGTTCCTAAGCCCCAGCATCCAAAGGTAGATTTTGTACCTACCAACTTCATACACATTCTTGTTGGCTGTGGCAGTGCCAGCGATCTCGGCATAGGGGGAGTCGCGACGTGCTGGGGACTTCATTTCCACATAGCCACATTCTGAACTCTTTGGCACCAGCGCTGGCGGGTCTTTGATAGTTGCATAGGGGTTCTCAGAGCTGCTCAGTGAGCAATTGCTTAAATTGTATTCCGAGTTCTTCACCAGATCTACAAAAAGGAAAACGTGTTACTGTCTCAAGTATGCTGCGTGCTATGGACGTTGCTCTCCAAAAAAAGGGGTTTTCTTTAATGCTAAGGTCTAAAAAGTCACTCAGAAGTGAGTATTTAAATAGAAACCAGTCATAACATTTCAAATTTATTTACACTTGATCTTGCCACCAGCAAATTACTGGTGCAAAATCCAAGCACCTTCAATTCGGATTAAAATAATACCTAGGATTATACAGAGATAAGCTGTAAAATCAGTTTTTAACAAGCACTCCAGAACACTTTCTGCCCCTCCAGGTGCTGAACTCAGGACACTTAAAATAACTGATCTGAGACTGTTCCCAAAAGCAATGTCTGGGCAAATGGCAGCATGATTTATTTCTAGGGATGGCTTGGGTGATGCAAATTTGGAGTGTTTGAGTACGCTAAAAGAATAACCAGCTTCTTCTAAGTTTCTGTAAAGCACATGCAGGAGAACTGGAAAGGAAACAACATGTGGCTTGTGATGTCAGGATTTAACTGAAGGACAAATAACTGGATGTATTCATTTCAGAGATTTATTTGCTCATGCTGGGAATCAATTTTGTGGTATTCGTGTTACTTTCTTCTCTCTGTTGCTTTGTGATATATTGTGTTATTTAACATGAGACTTCCTTAGCTCATTCCTGACTCCATATCCAACATGAGACTGACCTTGGACCTGTCAGTGGATGGGTGCTCTTGATTTTGTGACTCATTTGAACTGGGCTTTCTGTAATCATAGAATAGTAGAATTCTTTAGGTTATAAAAGACCTTTCAGATCATTGAGTCCAGCCATTGATGTAACACTGCCAAATTCATCACTGTTCCTAAGTGCCAGAACTTCAGATCTTTTGAATCCCCCTGGGGAGGGTGACTCCACCACTTCCCTGGCAGCCTGTGCCAATGCTTGACAACCCTTTCAGGAAGGAATTTTTCCTGATATGCAATGTCTCAATGCAATGTCTCTGTCTTCTTGTGAGGGCCAGAAGAGCCCCCAGGTCACTGCCCTGCCCCTGCTGCCACACCATGGCTGGGACAGCCCAGGGGCCATTGGCCTTCTTGGCCACCTGGGCACTCCGGGCTCATGTCCACCTGCTGTCACTAGCACCTCCAGGGCCTTTCCCAGCTTTCCAGCCCCTCTGCCCCAGCCTGGAGTGCTCCATGGGGTTGGTGTGTCCAAAAGGCAAGAAAAACCAGGTGTAATAAATCACTCTGACAGTTTAATTGTGCCCTGTTATATATAAAGGGACAAACCAGCTGCTTTCTGTCTACTGTGTTTAACTCCCCATTCATATGAACTCTGCTACACCTCTTCCATTGTTTGGGTATCCAGGCACCCTTGGCATGCCCTGTTGAGGTACCATGTAAAGTCTTGTGAGAAAACTGGATCATTCAGAAGATCAGAATATCAGATCACTACGCTGCATTTCGGAAGTTTTTCATTCCTGGCTGTGTCTCTGTATTTTGATATCCTTTCCAATGGCCTGCAGTGGATGTGGTGAAGGTTTGTGGTCATGCAGACCATGCCAGCTGCAGTTGGAATTGTCTCTATTTTAAAGCCTTTCAGCAAAGGCAGCATGTGTTCTGCTGTCTAGAATTGAGCTGTGTTGTGATTCAAGCATGACAGAAAACATCTGATTTATGTGACACATAGGGGTCCTTAAAATGGTTTGGTTTGTGGTTGTTTTTTGATTAAAAAAAAAAAAAAATCCAACAAACTCCCTTCAAAAAAGGTAAAAACTCACACCAGCAAACAAACCAATCACACACTGATTCAGTGTCTGGAAAAAATTTAATCCAAAATTACTTTTATATTCTCTTCACCTAGAAACCAAAGGTGATTTAGAAGACTAAAAGGCATGTCTATGTAGTTTCATCTAAATACATCAGAAAACAACCTTACCTTTCAGGGACTTCCCAACATATCCCCTGTCAAGTCCAAAAGCACCTGAGGAGAAAATGATACAAAACCCCAGAGTAGTTTTAAAACCAAAGAAAACAAAAGTGATTAGACAAAAGCTTCTAAATATTTAAGAATCGCCTTGGGACTCATTTCTGCGCTAGCTGAATAATTCTCTCAAGGATTGTGGAACTGCCCAGGATGGAGGGGGGGGGGTACAGAAGCACTTGTACTATTTGCTTGCACATTTTCCAACAGGAACAGGGAAGGTGGGTCATAAAAGACCATTAAATTATACTTTTTGACCTCACATAATGCTAGTTACTCACTCTTGAATAATCCAAGTAAGTGCTGTTGGACTGAAGTGTTTTTTTGGGATTTCTTGTTTGGATAAACCCTATCTACCAGACAGGCATCCCATCTTGACCTGAAAATCTCAGGGTGTGCAGAGTTCATTCCAATTCCCAATGCTCTGCTTCCAAATTTAATCACTCCCAAATCAGGGTCACCCTGTTACAGCCCCAGTGGCACGAACACCCAGCACCTGGATCTACAACCTGCATTACCTGTTACTCACAGATTTCTCTCAATAAATGTAAACAGCAGTGCACAACAGCTGTCTTCAGAGACCTGGCACTTTCCTGGTTACTGATTTACTCAAATAGTTTTGATTGATATTGCGGAGAGCTGACTTTTTAATTAGGCCGTATTGTGTTACTATGCTAGAAGCATTATAATCTAAAATGATTTCATCTATACACTATCTAAAAAAAATTAGTAGTTTTCAAGAGGGAAGTGATACTATTTAAGAAGACCTAAACATAATTAATTTTATTCCTATCCCATCTTTATTTATTAGATCTCATGTCAGCTGTCCTGTTGTTTTCACAAGTTTGATGCTCAGGTCACCAGCCTCCAGTTACCCAATTAATCCTCTTGGATTTTCTAGCAAACAATCACAACATCAGCATTCATCCAGTCCTCTGGAACCTCCCTGTTGCTCAAGATTTCCTGCCTTCAGCTAACCACAGCAAGTGTCTCTGAGGAGCATTTAGTTCAAGTTCAAATGCTCTAAGAAAATATAAAGCTGAATATTGAGCATTATGACTGAAATCCTTTCCTAAAAAAAAACCCCCAAACCAAACAAACCCTAAACCAAACACAAGAGATCTGATCCTGAATTGTGGTTTGACCAAGGCTGGGGAAGAGCAGGGAGAAAAGTAGTGCTGCATATTGTTGTTCTGAATCCCAGAGTCTGATATATGTAATACTAGAAATTAAGGTAATTCAATTTTCTGAATTATACTGCATTTAAAAGTCCTTTTTAAGGCTTTCACTGGTCAGTGCAATCCAGCCTTTTTGGAATGCATGAGTGTGTTTAAAAATGGATGAAAAGACAGCATGTAGCGGAATACAGCAACTCTCACCATTTCTTGGGAATTTTTCTTAAAGGCAATGCTCCTTTGGCAAATGTCTTTTAGCAAACAGGAGGCTTATCTGGGAAGATCTACTGTTAACCTGAAGTGGCTCAGGTAATGAAAAAATACTTTTTAAACTACTGATTGCATTTTGTAGTGATTTAAAAAAGAATATATGCAACTTTTCATTTATTTAATAAGAATTTGTAATTTTGTCCAAGCAGAACTTTAGTGTAGAACCCACACTGTGTTATGAAACTAATCAATAAGCAAATCTTTTAATACAAATTAGATATTTTATACATCATGCACTGGGCATCAAAAACTGTTCCACCATTCCTCACAAGGGGTCACTTTTTTGTCTCTTCTTGCCTTAAGGCATGCATCCTTCATACAATGAATTAACATTCACATTCTCCTCCGTTTCTGGGGGGCAGGGGTGGGGTGGGGGGGTGTGGTGTGCTGCTGTTGTTTTGTTTTTGTTTGTTTGTTTTACCAAGCTCATTGAGGTAGCCACCGTGTTTCCAGTCTGCTGGCAGTGTTCCGGTGTAGTCCATGACAGCACTTCGTTTTCCAGGCTCTGTATTTTTCATGTTCACAAACAGCTGACTGGTTTTTGTCTATTTCAAGGAAAGAGAGGTAATAAAATTGACATTTTAAGAAAGATGCTGAATTTCCAGGTGACAATCAGGAAAAGCAAAAATCAGCCAAATAGGAGAGATTAGGAAACAATGTAAAATAAAGACTGTCAGAGAAGTTTCCATATTTTTCTGTTTTACCTTTGCCAATGTCAGTCTTTCCATGTTGGTGACATGAGGTGGGCTGGAGCACTGAGTCAGAGTATGGTAACTGGGGTTAGAGAAATAGTGGCTGTTGACATTTCCACCATTGGGATGAGGGATGGTTTCTGAAAAGAAAGGAAAGTGAACAATAAATCCTTTCTTAAAATACGTTTTTGGGAGTGCTGCACGGATTTCTGGATCTGACCTAGAGTTTCTTAAAAAACCTCCCAACAAACAAAAACTTTTTTATTCATTCAAACACAAACCCCAACAAACACAAAACGTTTTACTCATTCAAAGAAATTGGAGATACAGGGCAGGAAGTGACAAGTCATGTCCTCACTTTCAGGAAGGAGCATTCACAAGCTTAACCTGCTAACTTAACTCCTCTCTCTGCTGTGGTCCCTGCTCTGTTACTCCTTTCTAGTCATCATTACAGTCATTTGTACCATCAAGTCTGCACCAACATTCAAGAGCACCAGGACCTTTGCTGATTTGCTTTTTCTTAAGTCAGACAAGTCCTCCTGCTGCCTTCTTCAGCTGCTGCTTTCCTAAACAGTGGTGTTCAGAAGGCACAATTGCCCGAAGTTTCAAGTACCCACTGAATCCCAACTTACAGACACGTTAATAGGTCAAAAACTGCTGTTTGTTTCATTGCTCCTTCCCTTAATTAGTTTCAAACCTTTTGCTGTTTCTCTGCACAGTCTTGCCAGAGATAGCACAAAATCCTGATTTTCTACATTCTTTCTGTATTCTAGCTGTTGGCATTTAAATTAAAGTCCCTTGTAGAAACCTGATTTTGCCACACTCCAACTGTATATAAAAGCAGGCACGAAAGATAGAAATGTCCATGTTTAACGCAGAAAAAAAAAAAGTTTGAGGGTGCAAAATATTGCACAGTAAAGCGAGATACATGGTCACTTTCCTTTACAATTAACACATTTTGCCGGTGTGCCAACTTCATGGTATCAAAAAGCAGAAATATGTGAATTCAAGCCCTTTTAGGGGCAGATCTGAGCACAAAACCAAGATGTGGAGGAAAAAAAGTATTCTAAACATCACATACCTGAAATGGTGTAATCTGCATTGATGACTCTCATAGCAGGGGTGTAGGTCACTGTGGGCATGTGTGTCTCCTTCCCTTTCTGCTTCTGCCTGTAAATGATGAACAGCACCAGAAGGAAAAGTACAACCATGACAAGAATGATGATGCCAGCTATGGCTCCTATCTGGTAGGAGTCAGCAGGGAGGGCAGTGCTGGTACGGCTCAGGCTGTTCAGGTTTCCCACTATAATTACACCAGCTGGAATAGAGGAAGAAATGAAAATCAGTGGCATAAATCCAGAGGGGTCACATGTCAGGAGCAGGTGTCAAAATTTCACTTCTAAATCTGGAATTTAATAATGCCAGAATAGAACTCTGTCAAAAACCAATTCTAAATTTATGGAAAAACACTTAGAATCTTCACAAAAAGGAAAAACACTTGGAATCTTCACAGGAAAGAGACAGTGTCATGAATTTGAAAAATAACATTCTTTGGGCAAAAGCATGGGGCAGGTAAAACCCATACTCGATCAGCACTTTCCAGCAGCAGAGCCCTGTAATTTCACGCTCCAGTTAAATATCACCGAGGCATCTAATTTAAAGCCTCCAAAACTTACATGCATTAGCAGAATGGACTACTTGAATAGACCTATCAGATTTATTTAATGAATGGCACAGAGATTGTGTTTAATAGGTGAATCCAGTTTCTGTGTGAAAAGATTACATTAAATTTGATTGTGTCTGGGCTTTACCTTGATCACACCTGGCCCCTTTCCAGCCTGGGCTGCAGTAGCAGGTCCCTGTGATGTGGTCACAGGTGGAGTTGTTCAGGCAGTCACAGCTCTGGCGGCATCCATACCCGTATGTGCCCTGGGGACACTCTGCACAGAACATAAGCAAGTAGAAACTCATTAAAGGCTTTGGAGTTACAGGTTTGCAGCACCACAGAGTCCAACCTCACACGTTCCTGTCTGTGGGCAGCAGGTGGCAATGTATCATCACCATCAGATCTCTCCTGTAAATGCTCCTAAGAGGACCCCATCGGTGTGCAGGAGAGAGAGAAATTGTGTTTAGATGTGTATTCATCCTTCACCTGCAATGCCACTAAGGCACTGCACAGGGAATCCAGGGGAAAAATAAAGACAAAAATATAAAAAGGGTAGAAAGCAGTGAAGAAATGGGCAAGGTATGAATAAAGAGCCAGAAGACTCAGATCCCAGTGCCCGAAAAATCTCGTTATCATACAGGTGGAGCCAGACACCAGGATGGTGTTACAGATGTGCTGATGTAAAACAGCAAAAGAAAAGGGCTTAACAATGAGTCTAAAATGCACCACACATTTACAGAGAAATAAAACTGTTGCCCATAGCATGCTCTGATACTGTAATGAATACACTGAGAAAACTACCAACGAGAGAAAATGCTGGAGAAATAAGGTAACTGGGAAAGTTGTACTTAATTATCTGAATTACCTGAATACAATACTTAATTACTGATCAAAGTGTCTCCTACCTCATGTAAATACCCTGGTAGAGAATTACCCTACACTGATAAAAAATATTTCTTTTATACTGCTATCTCTTGGTACTGTGTGGCCTCTCACATTATAGTAGCTCCGATGATTTTAGCAAGTGTAGTCTTTCTTCACTTTTTCTGAAATTTCTCAAAGTTCTGCAAATATATTTACTTATTTTTGTCTTTTTAAAAGAATCTAACTCATCTTCCATGAATTCCTAATTTGGAATAATTTAAAAAATAAAGTAACACAAAGGGTACCTGAGAACAGTCTTCCAGTCTTTACTGGAAGTGAAAATAAAGTGAAAAACTTCATGTTTATGTACCTCCTCCTTCTCTTGATTACACTCAATAATTAACAGGATTATAAATACCGAGGTAAATGGGTGGGCAAAACCCATCACATCATAGTATATTTTGGCATTTCAGGACTGGAATTAGAATGAATACCAAAATATATAGCTTAATGTTAAAACATTAATATCAACTTGTAGGATAAAATACAAAATCCTTAGCAGAATTAGATTTGCCTAATTATTCGAAGCAATGTTTTGACATCAAGGACTATCTTAGAAAGTTATCTTTTCCTGAATGTTAGTGATGTTTTTGAGGAGAAATACAGACGTCATCAAAATGCACAAATTTGGGAGCACAGCTCCAAAAAGTCAGCAAAGGTTGGACAAACAGTCCTGTGCTCACTAGCCTGACTATTCTTTTAATGTTGTACAACATTACACTACCAATGATCTCAGTGGTGTTACACCTGATCTTCCTGAGGAGAGAACCACACACAAAATGGCAGCTACAATACTTTTACAACCCAGTTGCCCTGTAAAACCACACTGCGAAGATTAATTTCATCCACCAACACTGATGTGGTTGTCCTTATCTCCAGTTTTCCAACTATTATCTGTCACTGTGGTTTATGCTAATGGACACAATTTGTTGCTTTCACAGGATGCTAATGACAATTCCTTGGATTCATTTAGTTGCTTTTACATGATGGAGTAATTGGGTGTTCCTTTAGTTATGCCTGAAGTGACTAAAATGCAGTGCAAAGAAACAGGCACCACTACTGTAACAACTTAATTCTGTCGGGTTTTAAACTGTTTGGAAAAGCCTGTGGCCAGCTCTGTCCACATCAGAAGTGCCCCTGGAGGGCAGAGGCTATGTCCCTAGGCAGAGAGAGGGGTGTGCTCACTGTGCTCGCAGTGCCGCCCCATGAAGCCCGTCCGGCATGTGCACTGCCCGCTGATGTGGTCGCAGTCGGCTCCGTTCTGGCACTGGCAGATCAAGGCACAGTCCTTCCCAAAAAACCCCAGGGGACACCCTGCAACACGAGCAGAGGGAGGGGGGAGAGGGGTGAAACAGCTGCTCTGGGAGTGGAAGAAAAACATTCTGGTTCAGTGTGTTACTGAGGGATTGCTCCTGCAGCTCCAGAAACTGTGAGTTCTGTCAGCACAAGGGGCCAAGACCTACCTTGTCTGGAGTGGTTTAAAACACACATCAGACAAAAATGAGCTTGGGAAATTACGCTGGCAACAGAGGTTCTGAAAATACAGCAGAGGCAGCTCCTTGAAGGAATGGGCTTCAAAAGAGATTTGAAAGAGGAGGAAGAGGGCATTTTGGGAGTCTGCCCCATCAGTCAGTGAACCTCTGGATATATTTCCTTCATAGTTTATGTTGAAGCATTGAAAAAGCCAAAACAACAACATATTGTACCTGAGGTACTCACAAAGAAACCATTTCGGTATGTAGAAGACACACCACAGCAAAGAGATCATTATTCACCAGCAGGAAGCAAAAAACCCCTGATAGCTGACAGCTGAACCAGCATAGTGAATGTCTCCCAGAACTGCATCCATATGGTCCTGGAGTGTATCTTTTATTTCTTGCCTCTATGACATTACTCATTTCAAACAGCAAAGTTCTGGTTTTATGAAAAACATGTATTTGCACACTGAATGCAAAACACAGTCAGCAGTCCTGTTTTTCTTGAGGTCAAATACAGGGCTTGTGGCCAGGATAATAGTCAGTGAGGCAACCTAAATTGAAAGTAAACCAAACTGAAAGTGTAATATGAAAAAGATAAGCAGTCAACTTTACCCGTATTTATTTCTAACAAATGTTTATTTCTCAAACTTCCTATGAACTCTTAGCCAGCATGGAATGAATGCGACATACCTGCACCCAGTCACTGTACAGCTATTTAACAAAAAGCTCTTGGGGAAAAAAATAAGTATTAATGTATTATTATATGAACAAAATTCCAAAAGAAATTATATTGTTCCAGTCTAGTGAAATCATCTTTCAAGGTTCTAAATAAAACAGCTTCTGTATCAGTACTTGAATTCCAGGTTCAAGGTGTTTTGGAGGATAATTCTGTCATTGATGTTCAGACTAAGAATGAGCAAAAAATTTGCTTACTCTGTGTGCAATAAAGGCCAGTCCAGCCCGGCGTGCACTTGCACTCCCCATCGTAGGCACTGCAGAAAGCTCCATTGTGGCAGTTGCACGTGTGGATGCAGTTTGGTCCCCAGTGGGAAGGTGGGCAAGCTGCAACAACCCAGAGCAATTAATTAACCTCAAATGACAAAGGTTCCTTGATGCGCATGAATAGAGCTACTTCCATTCACACATGAGCACTGCTTTGTTTGGTATTTGCTGTTTTTCTCTCAAGTGCATGCTTTAGGCTGCTCTGTTCTGAGCAAACAGCCAAAGATTTATTCATTA
This sequence comes from Hirundo rustica, assembly GCF_015227805.2. NCBI lineage: Eukaryota > Metazoa > Chordata > Aves > Passeriformes > Hirundinidae > Hirundo > Hirundo rustica. The sequence goes on along the minus strand of NC_053488.1, from coordinate 79,092,982 downwards.
ATTTCAACTAAGGCATAATTTACTCCAGGTAAAAAGTGCTGAAAAATATTAAATGTGTGAAAAATGCACACTCAATACTCAGTAAAAAGGACATTAACAGCAGCTTTCTCACAGAAAAAAAGATTTCTTTCTTCACTTATTTTTCACTCTGCAGTCAGGATGAGCTTTTAAACCTTGAAAAGTGAAGGAAAGCAGAGAAAGTTGAAACTCCTATATAACCTAGAGCTTTAGATCCAATATTGAGCCTGCTTTTTGTGCTGCCACGGTTAAATTTCATGTATTTGCCTAAATGTGGTGAAGATAATCAGGTCTGTACCTTAATCTGGTTAACTCAGTTGCTTCCATGGGCCCAATTATCAATATAGTATTTCTAAACACAAAGTAATTATCCACAGAATGGAGATTATTTTGCTCACAATCATGTTGACTCATTATGAGACAGAATTTACTGGCTGCTTTCGAAATGTCATGATGGATGAACCTGATGCTATGTGCTGCCACTAGAACTGTGAAGTTCCAAAGTACTAATTACTATTGAGAGACAGCAAAAGATAATTTTCTTAATGGTAGAATATCACTAAGTGAAGAGGGTGTCTATTCTCTAAGAATAGACTCTTTCTGTTGAATAGGATTCTCATCTTGAGGGTTTTTTTTCCTTTAGTAAAGAAAGCAGTACTTTAAGTAGTACTTAGTGTTTTAAAAATAAATAGTAAAATAAATAATTCTTTAGTACTTTAAAAATAGGAAGGAAGTACAGTGTCAGTATTTCACAGGAGAGAAGAAACAGGTCAGACACATATTCTTACGTAAATTTTAAAGGGTGGTAACTCCTTATTGTTTTGTACTGATCTAGTTGCCTGAGACCAATAAAACTCCTGAATCCTTTAAACATTTGCATAATAATTCATGTGTAAGTGGGCTGTACTTTTCCAAAGTATCATCTTTTTCCCAAATTTTAGTTCATTAAAATTTGTATTATGATGAATTGAAAAAAGTACTAAGTTTGGGGGGTTTTTTTGTTTCACTTCAGTTGTGCTTTGTAATTATTTTTTATTATTGTTTTGTGTTTGAAATTAGTGGTCAGCTAAGAAGGAATGTAAATCACATACAGGCAAAAGATTAGAAGTTTAAAAAAGGTTGCTGGTTCTGAAAGAAATTAATGGAATCATTATTTTCCATGTGAACGAAATGCCTTTATACAAAGCAAATAAACTTCCTCTGTTATGGTCTGTGAGCACAGCCTCAATAAACACTTCCATTCATATTGCTGGCACCATTTTCTTGATATTGATTCAGTAAGTAAGTCCCTCCTCCTCCTAAATACCCCTATTCTGCTGTTCTCCCAACTACCTACTTATTTTACTATAAAAAACAGTGACCTTTATAGCCACTGGCTTCCATAGGAATGGGTACAAGATTTATTTTGGTATTATACTGGGCTATGCATGCTAATCACTTCACAGAATTTAGCCAGGAATGTTGTTTTTTGGGTTCTTTTCCCAAATGGACCAGATGTAACTGTGCACTTCTGCAGAGCCTGTTAACCTGGGCCAGTCAAACCATAAATGATATAAACCAATGAGCCATGTTATTAAAAAATGCACTTCCCTGGAAACCCCAGCACAATGTCTGACATTTCAGGGTATGGTGCAGCTTCTTTTATTCACACAAGTGGGCTGACTGAAATCTTGGCATGTGAGTTTCAGACTGTGTGGATTTTCACACCTTATGGGATTGGATATTCTTCTTTTGAGAGTTTTCCTTAAAACAATTCTTTTTCTAATTAATAAATTGCATAGAGTCATCCAGGCATATGGGAAGTGACTATTTAATAAAGTAACCGTACAAAAAATAGTAAAATTAGGACCTTCCCTTTTTCTTTATCAGAGTCCATGGAGTTCAGCACACCAAGAGAATACTCATTAAGTGAGGCAGAATTACACTAAAAATAATCTATCTGTGAAAACACTTATAAAACAATGAAAGAAGAAAATCCATCAAAGAGTTATAAGCACTTAATAAAAAGGTATAGTGAAAAATTTCTTAACAAAATGTTCAAATGCTTAGTGAGAACAAGGGTTGTGCAGCCAGAGCACTAACCTGTGTCTGAGACAATTTCAGCTTTATTCTTGGCCTGGCCAGAGAAGCTTAGGATCTCTCCATTATTTACCATGAAGTCCTAATTTCTGATTTAAGACAACGTTTCTTTACCAAAACAAACAAACAAACAAACAAACAAAAACCCAACCAAAAAACCAACCCTGATTATTTGTTCTAAAATAAAGGGAAAAACAAAAAGCTGGTACTTACGCTGAGAGCAGTCACTACCAATCCATCCAGGGTAGCACTGACAGGATCTATCAATAGGATTACAAGTCCCATTATTGGTGCAGGTGCATATTCCAGCGCAGTTCTTCCCAAATCTGCCACTGGGACATACTGAGAAGATATTGTCAGAATTAAAACTCTTTAGTGATCAGAACAAGATTTTATTTTCTTCATTTCAGGAGAAAACAACCAATATTTGGATCGGGAGAGGTATTGATTAGTATAAGGGTGAAGTGAGGTATTATAAATTATAGTGAGCATAATATCCATATTCCCTACACAAATAAAGCAATTTAGAGTACGGAGGGTTTCATACTGAAGGATGAAACAGCCTAAGATTCCCAATTTATAAACGGAACATTCCACAGCAGAAAATATCTTCAGTTTCACAGCTTCCAAGTGACGGAATGGAAATCATTCCAGCACTTGGCAAGAGTATCCCATGGAGTCTTTATGGCCAGCTGTACCTTCATTGCAGAGGGCTCCTGTGAATCCAGGCAGGCAGTCACACAGGCCAGTGATGTGGTGGCAGGGGCCACTGCTGTGCACACACTGTGGGCAGGTCTGGCTGCAGCGGTGTCCGTAGAACCCCGGCGAGCAGACTGGAACCAGAGAGGACAAACTCACTGCTGCTGTCCTGCCGTCAGCCACCCTGCAGGACACCTGCTCCTGGCTTGGAACTGTGTCTGCTTTCCAGTCCCGGTGGTGGTCATTGTTATTTGTGCAGCTCAGTGATTTACGGTCCCAAAACAAGGTCTGCTCCTTCTCCTCAAGGATTTGGTGTATTCTGGCTCATCACAACTTTGTTGACATTCCATTACATGTCAAGCCACTCTGAACTTGGATAATGTTTGGAATGCATACATACTTTATTTGGCTAAACAAGGACATCTTTTAAAGTACATCTGAAGTAGCACAGGAAACAGTTTTATCTCTAGATGAGTAAGGTCATCTTAGACCTTGATTCCTGATATGTTTCCTAACTTGGCATTCAAATAGCCATAACTTCACTGGATAAAAAGCACAGATGTTTTCCAATCAACTGTTCTTTTACATGGTACAGAATCACTCTAACTTTAAGAGAACCTGAGACCAGAAATACAGAGTTTTCAGTTCACTGTGATGCTAAAAAGCATGAAAAGAAAGAAAAAAAAAAGGCCGCTTCTCCTTTGTTGATCTAATTCCTTTTGGCATTTATTTCTTGATAAATTAAAATATTAGGTAAGAGATCAAGAGAATACCTGAACAGCTGCAATTAGCACTGAAAAAACTACCTTGGAATCTTTTCAATATTTCAATTTCATTCAAGATTCAGGCTTTTAATTACACACTTGATACAAGTTTTATGGCCAGGATCACTCCAGAGAGATTAACTTCTCCAAGTGAACAGTGCCAAAAGGTCTTCCTGTTTACTGAAAAGGCAGTTTCTGACCTGGATCCAACTTGTTCGTATGACCTTTGTCTTCCCAGCCTGCAGACCAGCGCACTGGTCTGGGAGCCTCTTGTCCAGGTTATAGGCACAGTTCCAAAACACAAGGGAACATTTTTACATGGCAGTGTTACACTTTGGATGCACTGATTGACTGCAGGGCCCTTAGAGATTAGACAGTGAGAATAATTACTGCTCACAATCAGAAATGCTCAAGGGATACTAATGCCACACCAATGTGGGATTTAGCAGTGCCATGTCACGGCCTTCAGCCTGAAATTTTGCCATTCCTGGACTGACGAATTTCACCTTCCTCTGGTTCTCCTCCTCCCTGGCAGTGATCATTTCAGGTCATCTACTGCCTTTTAAGCCTCTTTTGGAAGAGCCAGCAGCATCTTTGCTTGTCCTTAACCCATCTGCTCCGGGATCCTGTTTCTAGGAGACCTGCACTGAAAACTGGGCTCCCCTCCAGTTCCAGACAACGGACTTTTCTCTTCCGTGAACACCTTTCCCTCACATCTTCAGTGATTCAAACTGAAGACAGCTGGACTGCTGGCAAACTGTGACAAATCTTGGGAGGGCAGACTTATTAACTACCTCCCTGATTCTGGCATGATTTTCCTTAGGTCATCTGTATCTCTCTCGGTGCTATCTGTATTTTACCCTGACAAGTTTTTCAGAAGGAACCAAGTTTTTCAAAAGGAATTTGACATTCTCTGCTTATGGTGGGGCCTGATCCCACTGACTATTCTTACAAGAAAAGTGTTGAAACCCCAAATATTAACTAAGCTAATGATTCCTAGCAGACTCAACAGGAAGGCTTTTAGTTTCTGAAGCTCAAGTATGTTTTATTTACCTGCATTGCAAGCTTAACACTCATCAATCACATTTGGAAATGCTTTAGAACAGAATTCCCTACGACAATTATTGGAAAGTCATGTTCATAACAGTGCCACAGGACAGAGAGTGAATAAAAGGAAAGCTGTACCATAAGAAGAGCACTACTAGATGGAAACATTTTTTCATTTCAGGTAATGCTATTTTTCCTGAATATTCATGTGTTTTGACAAAATGTCCAATCAAGGCATGCTTCCTATCTTTCACACTACAGTTAGCAAAGTATTATGATGTTGTATGATATGTTTTCCAAGCAAAGGGAGAAACAGATTTTTAAAGCATTTATGTTGTCCTTACTTCTCTGGCAAGTGGTGCCTCTGTATCCTGGTGCACACTCACAGATTCCATCATCTGGAGAGCAGGATGCTCCATTTTTGCAGTAACAGGGCAAGGAGCAATTTGGACCCCACTGTCCCTCAGCACACACACTGTCACAGTGAATACCTGCAAAGACAAACAAAACATCTATGAAGAGCTCTTGGGCACAGTTAGGTTAAGCCTTTGCTTCTCAGAGGGCTGAATTTTAAAACACAGCTCACACAACCTATTTATCAAGACATCACTAACATCAGGAAAGTACAGCAAGATGAACTTGCATCTCTGTTCCTGTCTTCCCTAGAACAGCGGATTTCCCTCATATTCCAGTTTTGATGAGAGGTTCATAAATGGCTTTTGCTTCCTCCATAATGGCTGATTCAAAACTGCAGAAGATTTTTAGTTTCAAATTTTATGTTTGGTTAATGCATGACAGAAGGTATTGCAGGAACTTCTCCTTCTGAGAATTCTTTAATGTCTGACATAATTTGTGTATAATAATGGGGTGCACGACATGGAATGATTTCTAATTAGTGGTGAGCTGATTACTGCTCAGCCTCATACTGAATGGAAAAATGTGCACACAAAGGGTTTCCGAACACACCATGTGAGCATTCCAAAATGCTTAGCTGACACAGTGTTAAGGATGCTAGTCAGTCAGTGCTTAGCTTAACCTGCTTTGGTATAAAATCGATTGTAAAATGGCCACAACCTAAATCTCTACACACAGATTGTAATGCAAGCTACCCATTACGATCACCCAATCACAGTTTGTTTGCTGGGTTCTTTTGTTTGTTTGTAAATATTTTTTCACAATGCAGCAACACTCAATATAATTTTCCTGCTTTTTAAGAAGCACTGTGCATGTCAAATGCCAGCAGGCTCCATTGTGGAACTCAGACCGTATTGTGTCTGCGGCACTTTACATTAAGAATCAAGTTTTATTTTAATGCCTCTAGTGAATGAACCCTTCACTACAGGAAAAGTGGACTGGATCCAACCACAAGCATGTCTTGCTTGTCTTGCTTTGTAAGTATTTCCAGCAAAATATTCCACAGGTCCAATGGCTGCCAGAATCCTAAAAAAAGCAAAACATTCTTACATGTGACAAGGGAAAAAAAGAATAAAAATCTTTGAACACCAAAACCTACTGCTTGTAAAAATCCTGAAAAATAATTACATGGTTTGCTGATAGATCAGACTAGGAGGTGACTCTTCAACACCCCCAGCATGTGCCTTGCAAAACTGCCCATATCTAAAGACCAGCTCTCTAATTAGAGGAAAAGTGGAACTCAAGACTTTTGAACGGTTTTTCTCTGCAGGACAATCAACAGACTGAAGAATCAAATATATGTTTCAACAGATTGCACCAACCTGTGCCAGCAAGACAGAAGAACACTTGATTTTAAAAATCCAGATACTGACAGGCCACCTCAAAGCCCTGATTGCACAATGATCATTAGTACTGACCTAAAAACAAACCTACTGTCAGAAAATGAAAGGCTGCTTACATCACTCCATTTTAACTTTCTGCCTGCCTAGACAATGTCATTCTCCTATCTCCATCTACATTCGAGAGACAGTGCTGACTAGTTTCTCAGGAGTCTAGTTCAACCTTTTAATGAACTCATTTATGGAAAAGAAAATTAAAGAGAGATGTTTTATTTTGAGAGATGCTGGTGCACACAAGCAGTATGACATCACTGCATTTTAATTCACTTTTTTTTTTTTTTTTTTTTTTTTTTTAACCCCAGAAACAAGACCACTTCTTTCCAGCTGCTGCTTTGCCTGGTGTTCCCAAACTTGAGAATTTGGGTCTCTAAGCCTGTGAAAACACAGGCAGAGCACCTCAAAGGGTTATCTGTCATATCACATAGTTGCACTTGGTACCTCCTGCTGCAGAAAAGACATTTTTCACAGCCTCAGTGGGTGTCACCAGTGCTCAGTGTATAATGGTCACTATTAACAAGCCACTGGTTGCCAAGAGTTACCAAAGTGCATTATCTGAGATTATGTAGACCAGTGACATACAATAACACCAGGCTCAATTATGCTGCCTTGATCTGTGCACAGAGGATGCTTTATGACAGCAGAGTGTCCAAGGGTGATGTGGGCACACTGAGATGGGGAAGACAATGGGTCCCATGCTGCACAGAGCCACAGGGCTTTAAACAGCCAGCAACTACCACTAAAAATGAAAAAAGGGGAAAAAAAAGGCTCCTTCAATACACATCAGGGAAAATCATCTCTTAGGGAAATTACAAACCCTGCCTTTTATTTCTCACTTTCACCCCTTATGCAGAGGTGAAGAATAGCATCCCTCTACTTAGCAAATAAACAATGTACACTAAATGTCATTGAGTAACAATGATGACAACATAACAAACTGTAAGACTGCTGAATACGATTCTGTTTCACTGTAATTTTATTATATTCACTCTTGATCATACGGAAAATCAATTTCACTCCTCTGAGTGTAAAGAAGGAATGTAGCAAGGCAGAAATCATTTAGTTATTTACTGCATCTCTACTTAATAAAACAGTTTTCAGTCTCACTCACTATTTATTTATTTTGGTACATTCACAAGGCACTCAAAAATCACAAGTTGAGTTTTGTATCTTATAGTTGTAAAAACCAAATGTGTATTTTTGAGAAAAAACATGTTAGAAATATTAAAGGGACCAAAAGATGTAAAAATTTAATTTCCAGAGTTATGCTTTTAATGAAATTTCAGCAAAGAAAGCTATGCTTTGATGGAAAAGCCAGAAATTATCCAGAAAAAAGCATTTTTACTAGAACTTGCAAAGCAAGGTTAGACTCAGCTTTTACAACAGTGTTACCAACTGGTTTATGACTGCCACAGTTTCATGTAAGTTTTAATCTGTTACACAATAAAATTGTTTTTATTAAGTTTTCATGTTTGTTCTGATGCCGATAAGGTTATCTTCGAGAAAATGTTTTTGCCAGAGCTATGGACAAAGAGCTCTTTGATAGCCTGCACAAGTTGCTAGGCAATAGCTGAATGGTCATGATAAACTTCAGCTAAGCTGCTCTGAAGAAATGCTCGTGCATTTAATGCCCAGTGCTTTATGCTGGGGGCCTCACATCCAAATCAGCATTCCCCCAGCATTCGTAATTGCATGAATGAAGTGAGGAATTCTTTAGGGATACCACTCCTGCCCATGCTAGCAGAATATTTGCACAGTCCCTATGCAGTATTTTTAAGCTGAGACTCCCAAGTCAGATCAACAAACAGCTGATTTGTTTTAGGACTTCAGGAGGAAAAAAAAAAATCAATTATTTCTTACTATCTTCCCAGGTAAATTTACTATTGGAATAAATGCTGTTTTCCAGCTTATGATGTTTCCATTAGTCCGATAAAAGGATATCCAAACTTTATTAAGGTTTTGGGGGTTTTTTTGTAAAGAGTATATATTTGCTGTGCAATTTATGTTACCACACATGGAACTTTCCAGTATAATTTCTCAGAATTAAAACCTACTTATATACTGGTGCACTTCCCATGTACCAGTGCAAAATTTGCATAGCAGCCCAAACTGAAGAAGGATCAAGACCTTCAAAGGCTGGAGGAATCTTGGAGCCATGGTGATGCTTTCCTATTATGGTCCAAGAGCTTGCTCTTCATATTTGAGAAAAACTAACACTTCTATTCAAGGCAGCTGCAAATTCTGATGGTGAGAATTACTTTCCTAATTTCTCTGTCAAATAATGGATGGGCAGCCCAAAGAAAGGGAGGTACTTATAAGTACCCTCACAGTCTTTGAGGGAGGGAGGTACTTCGCTACACTACTGAAGGTAGCCAGAGGAATTAAAGTGCCTCAAACTGAGGAGCTAATGAGAGGATCAGAGACTTCTGTGTAGAAATTCAGATTTCAGCTGCTTCACTGCAGCAGGAGGACAGTCTGTGGCTACGAGTTTGGTAGGAAGTTAGCAAGAAAAGATTGTCCACAAGGACATCTGAGTTTGAAGGAAAACATCCTTATCTAAATTTTAGTAGCAGAACCCCTTTTGAGATATTTCTAGTATCCTTCTGAAGGCCATACTCTTGCTACACACTGCTATCCACTCCAGAGGTGCTCTTCTTTTAATCTATCAATCTCCAGGTAGCTGTCAGGAAATAACACTTCTCCCAGTTTTAACTTCTTCATAGGCAGAAAATAGATACACTTAATCACTGATATTGTTTTTTTTTTTCTAAAAGGGTGGTATTTCTTCCACATAAAGGTCCACAAGAGCACACAGAGAACAGACATACAGACATAGCGAAATCCAGATGTAGGGTGGAGCCAAACCTCTTGTTTGGAGAGAATTCCTCTCCCCGGTTTTGAAAAGCAAATCTGTTATTTATCATCAGAGTGCTCAGTTATCATTTAATTTTGGAGCTCACTGAGTATTCCTTCCAATGGGCCCTCGTCCTTCAGGAGGCATGGGGAAACTCGTGCTAGTGGAGGGAAAACCATGTTTTTACAAGAGAACAGGCTTGGTTGCACTGGTGCTACAGCAACAGCTCATTTTTTGCTCTAAAGGTGAGCAAGACCCGCAAGAGAACTCTTAGATTTTTTGCTTTGTGTGAGGAGGAAAAATGCATGCTCAGGGAAAGCTGAAGGTCAAGGCAGAGCTGCAGATTCCCAGTGGACCTGGGTGTTTCCACCAGTGGGTGTCAGATGGCAGACCTCCCCTTTATAATCCAGCAACAAATGTGCCTCTCAGAAATACTGTAAGAGGCACATGGAAGGACACAGAAACAACACATCTGGTGATGGGTGAGCTGAGTAATGCCAGCAGGTGTCCAGCAGAGAAAAAGTCTGACACCCCTCCTGTTACAGCCTGTGGGTGAATGCTATGCCCACTGGTGAAATGTGGGCTGGTATTACTGCATCTGTCTTTTTCACTAACCACTGCCATTGTTTTGGTACAGAGAGCAGTCTAGTGGTATTTCATAATCCCTGATATCACATAGCCTTTAAATCGATTTTGAGAGTAACAAATGTTGCGCCACCCTTATGTGACATCTCACAAACGCAAAGGTACGGTGGAGCTGCACCAGTGGAGGCAGAGCAGTGATGTGTGATCAGGAACACCCACATCACTGCAATTACACTAATAAACTGTCTGAAGGAAAAAAGCTTTTGCCATTTTAATTAATCATATTGCTTTAATTAATTTAATTGATTAATGCTTAAATGCAAAACTTCGGTTTGCAAGAATATGAGTTCCCTATTATTGCAGGAAATTTGGGAGAAATTTATTTTGGCAGCTGCTTGCAGAACAGTTAAGATTAAGGGATAAAACTATGATGGTGCTTGCTGGTTTGTTTGTTGAGAGAAGTGTCAGATGTACCTTTTTAATGGAACTTAATCCAATGTTTTGGTATAATTTAATAGGAGAATTATCATTACCTATCAGGAGAGTATATACTATCTGTGTGTTTCTTCTGTCTTCTATTTTAAGTTCTCACTCTTTTCCACTGCCTACTGAGAAACAAAAAAGCATTTTCCCTCCAAATGAAAAAGAAGTTATTTATACGATACAGTGAAAATGTCAAGGGATGAGAGAGTTTGGGGCAGACATCATCCTCTGTGTGGGCGGATGTTTCTCATTTGTGCCATCCTGTCATGTGGCTCCTGGAATGGGATGGAATGGTCAGACTGCCAGGAAAAAGCCATCACCCTTAACTCTTCTTTCTCTGAACAGAATTAAGCTGCTGCAGAGGGAAAACATGAAGCAAACGACAAAAGAGCATAGGATTTCTAACAGGGGTCATGTAAACCTAAGTCACTTTTGTTTAGAATGAAACAGAACCAAAATGAAAACTAGCAACCCCAAATAAAAACAGATCTAATAAAAGCAAATTTTAACTATTTCTTGAGTCTTTTTAACAAAATAAAAAAGTTAAAAACCTGAACTTTTACTCCTAAGCAGAACCTAAGAAGGCAAAGAGAACACCTTGGGCATGCTCAAAACCCCCTAAAAACTACTTAGCAAGACGAAACTTTAGAGCACCTCATTTTTGAACTAGTGGAGAGCTGCAGCTCTGTCTGGAGGGTGAGGCCAAGCCCTTGTGGCCACGTCAGCAGCTCAAAGCTCCTTCACACTCCAAGGTCACTGACCCACTCTCCCCATGCAGCGTTTCTTCTTCCCCAGCTTTGTGGGACAACTGCATCACTCCTTCATTTGCTTCTGAAAAGTTACATAAACTATTTCCTCTGATGAAATTCCCGGGGGGAAGTGGAAATAACTGTTCTGTTCACAGGGCTGAGGAAAATGCTGCGTTTAAAGTACCTTATTGGAAAGTCTGTGTTATTTTGATGGCATCAAAATGTTTTGGAAAGTTGATCTTGGCATCATGGATTTATTTGTGCTTAAAACAAAAAAATGCTCACAAGCTCAAAATTTTAAACTTCCTCCAAATATATTTATTTTTAACACTACCTTCCCAATCCTTCATTTGGGTTAAATAAGCATTAAACTGACCCAAAATCTTGTTTTCCCTCTCTGTTTTTTGACTAGGTAGGTAACACTACCCACCCCAAACTAGTATGTCTGATGGTTACTTTTACAAATTGAACACAACACCCCCCCCCCCACCAAGAACAACAGAACAACCCAAAACCCCCTAAAACAGAACAACCCAAAAAACCAAAAAAACTCTAAGACATTCTAACATCATTTCTTTCATTTTAGAAGCTGCTGTGTTTTCCAGACATCCTCCACCTACTTCTCCACACAAGTCTATGCACAACCTCCCTCCTTAATCCTACAATCTACTCTATTTGTGAAATTCAGTGTTACAGCACAGCTATGTGAGAGCCCTTTCCTGAAGTATTCCCTGATTTTTTTTAATCATTCCAAATATAAGCATCTGCACAAAGCCTGGATTCCTCGTTGGGTATTGCTGTGACATGCGAAGTGTGGGAGGAGGATTTTTCCAGACACTGAGTATAAAGTGAGCTATGCTGTGGAGCTGTACAGCGTGTCTAGACATCACCAGCATGTCAAAGCTAGTCACACACATGCTGTTCTGATGACATCACCCAGGGATGGGCGGGCTCCACTTTATCAATAACTAGGCCTGAAGTCTCCTTCTTGTGAAGTATTTTTCCTTTCTAAGAATGAAGGTGAAGTACAATTTAACTACACAAAATTACTATATTATGTCTTCATCTTATTATATAATGTATACTATTGATATATCATCCTTTCCCATATCTGAAAGTCAAGGTTTGTGCTCCACTGGAAGCCTCGGTCATGCTCTGGGCTAGTTATATCACCCTAGTCAGGTAATTTTTATAACCTGTTATTAAAAAAAAAAGCTGCTAGATTTTTAATCTGACCTTTCAAAACTGTCTGTTTTAACCTGGATCTATTCATTAACACACCTTTCGAACATGAATGTCTGTCTCAATTCTAGAAGACTAACAGAATGTACTTCAAGCTGTGTCTTTCAGACTTGTGAATAGCTCTACCTACCTGCACCATTAAGATCAGCAACTGTTCACATGTTTTTTTAGTATTCTTTGATTAATACATTTAGTAATTTATGGGATCATATTTTGTGCAGATTCAAATGTAAGGTTATGGAAATGCATCTAAACACAATTACCTTAAAACTACCTGAAAGTTAAGGACATTAACATCATAATGAAATAAACACAAAGTAGTGCCACAAAAAATTGCAATAGCTGGCAAAAGGCTAACAGTATTTTTTTATAATTCACTCAGGTAAGCTTCTACTATTTTTTTAACTCCTGAGGCATCTAAGTGGCTGATGCCAAGTCACACTGCAACTTGTGGGAAGAGAATTGAACCAGTAAAGTCCTGACTCAGTTAGGTGAGTGTTGCTCTTGAAGCTCCTCTCACTCACACTGAGAGGGAATGGTGAGAGGCCTTCTCAAAGAGCTAATAAACAGAAAAAAATAGTTAATAATAGATAGGTTTGCCCCCAGAGCAAGGAGGAGCTATTCCTGCCTGTGTATCTGTATCCCCTAGAGATTTCCACTTAATATCCCCAATAACCATAAAAGTCATAATCATCTGAACAGAAAATAGAAAAAACAACAGTTAAGCTCTAATCAGCTACAGTCAATCAACCTGAATTGTAGACACCAAGTATTAAGTACTTCAAACAAGATACTAGCAATCCATTCACAGAGCTAGGAAGAAAGAGCATACACAAATAAAGGTTTGGGGGAAAAATATAGTAAGACTGTATCTACCTGATGAAATTATGAGCTCACCTCCACCTACTTCATCTAAAAGCACCACAGAAGAAAGAAGACAATTCTATCATGAACCTAAAATTCAGTTAGATAAACATTAGTTTATAAAAGAGTGGAATATGTCTGAAATCACAAATAAAACACAAATTATTAATTTTCAGAACACAAACATGCTTTGCTCATTTAAGTTTTGTTTTTTATGCTGACTCCTCATTATTAAATGGAAGGAGCCCACACAGACAGGTGATGTGAGATCTGACCCTTGCAAGGTTGCAGCATGACAGTGAGGCAGCAAGTCTGGATCACTCCAAGAGTGTCAAACTTGCAGTGCTAATTAAATCTCACTGAAGATCACAGAGCTCTTCCAAATTTAAAGCTCAGAAATCCTTGTAAGACCTAAAACTCCCTCCTAGAGATAAAGGGAACATCTCATGATAGCTGCTTTTCTGCACAGTTACACCATGCTTTCAAAAAATCTTGCTCTCCACCAGCAAGAAGGTGCAACAACAGTACCAAACACAAATTTTGGTGAATGATTTGACTGACACAGTTCTGTTAAAATATTAAAAAAAAGAAAAGAAAAGAAAAGAAAAGAAAAGAAAAGAAAAGAAAAGAAAAGAAAAGAAAAGAAAAGAAAAGAAAAGAAAGAACAGCAAAGAAAAGAAAAGAAAAGAAAAGACAAAGAAAAGCAAAGAAAAGAACCAACGCACAGACCACGAGCAAAGAAAATACCTCCCCTCCCACAAGACACAAAAAATCCCCGCACTCGCCACGACCAAGCCCCCCCGAAAGAAAAAAAAGAAAGAAGAAGAAAAGAAAAAAGTGAGAAAATTTTCATACAGGACAAAATATGTGCAGAGAAACTTAATGTTGAGACAGTGAAATGGCAGCACAGTTTCTGCATGGTTGTCTTGGTTTGAGACAAGTTAGGAAGTTGACAAGTTAGGACAATGGTTCATCCTCTTCTTGGCTGCCTGAATGAAGCTTCCTGAGTTCCTGGACATGATGCTTTACGCCAAAGCTGCCACAATAACCTTGGGTCTTTACAGTTGATCACCACTTTTGAAAGGAACTGTGTAGCGGAGGCGCACAAGCTTTAACGTTTCCCTTTCCATTCCCAGTTTTCTGGAGATCCCACATTGGACAAAGCTTCCCCCCGTGAGTCACAGTAGGGACACAGCGGCCACAGAATGGGGCCGTTTCCCTTTTCAACCTCACAAACTCTTCCTTTGCCCACAAAACCAAGTCCCACTGTGGGGGAAACTCTGGTATTGCTTCCCAAGGGCGTCTTCTGTACCTGACCATCCTGGGAGGCAGCGGCAGTAGCCTGTGGTGGGATGGCACCCATCCGCGTGGCTGCAGTCACAGCGCTCAGCGCAGTCCAGGCCGTAGGTACCATCCTGTGGCAACAAAAAACAGAATAACCCAGAGATGATGTGGCATCTGGGAGTTAGAGGAGAGAAAAGTTATGGTCAGCCCAGCCTCAAAAAGCAACCACAGTTCTCTCACGAATCTCTAAGCTGATATTAATTTAAAATACTTGTGGTGTTTGGAACATGTCAGCATCCTACACTTTCATTCTTTCATTAAAGAGAGGAAGATAAAGAATGAATTATGTCCTCTTGAAAAATCATAGACTAAAGCAATTAAGTCTCCTTTCTGCATCAAACCCTGAGATCTCTGCTTATGGGTCAAATGGGTACCACACAGAGGCATAATTTTTAAGAAAACAAATGAAAACCATTAAGTTACAAGGTATCTTCAGTATGAGGTTCACTGCATAAATAACACAAACTATCACTTTCGATTAGAAACATTTCTCTTTTGATTAAAAACATTTCTCTCTGCACTACAACACATATTCTATCAAAAAGATAATATTTGGCTAGGGGACAGTGCACAAAACAAAACTTTTATTTTTACTTATGCACCATTTTTTGAACCAACAAGAGATTAAAATTACATGTGGAATCACCCTGTTGGTGTATTTTTTTTTTTCCCCATGGAAAACATCTAAACATTTGAATTTGCTTTTCCTGCTTCTTCCATAGAAGCTAGCACACAGATTTAAGGATAATTTCACACAAAAACAACCCAAGAAACTGAGAAGAGCTTATTCTTTACAACCTCCAAACAAGGCAAAGTATAACAGATCTTGAGTAAAAAGTGTAGAAC
This sequence comes from Hirundo rustica, assembly GCF_015227805.2. Classification (NCBI taxonomy): domain Eukaryota; kingdom Metazoa; phylum Chordata; class Aves; order Passeriformes; family Hirundinidae; genus Hirundo; species Hirundo rustica. Next base: position 79,077,597 of record NC_053488.1, on the reverse strand, counting down.
CAAAATTTTTAAAAAAAGAGCCTGGAAAAAAGGCCAGTGTAATTTACAGTAATATTTCAGGGTTGCCCACAGCAAAGGCAAAAAAAGAAAATAAGCATGTCAGGTTTAAACCCCAATCACTTATATTCAAGACTAAAAATTGGTGTCAGTTACATTAAAAATCTGAATAAAACCTACATGAAAATTAATCTCATGTTCTTTGATGTTCAGGCATACATTCCAACCAAGTGCCACAGGATTTAGCTATTCAACTGCCAGTATTTAAAGTAGAACAAAATCTTACATTACTTCAGTGTAAGAAGCCTTTCGCTCATCTCAACAATACATTTTTATATACAGAAAATGAAAAGATTAAGCATTTCCTTTGCATATAATCAGATTTGCAATGAAAGGAAATCCTCAAATATGCTGTTGAAAAGCAGAATTTTTAGCTTGCTATGTACTTGGACTGAAGTCCAAACTGTTCAAATCTTGAACAACAATTTGATAATAATGTTCTGAAGTTACTGAAACAAATTGAAATACATTGGTTTAAATAAAGTCTCTGCTCAGACATGAAAAACATTTCAGACAGCTGCAAGTATTTGAGTTATTTTTTTATAAATGATTATATTTATTATTATTTGAATAAACAATTTCTGTTTATTCCCCTGCTCTGGAATTTTGAAGTAGAATTTGAAATAGGTAAATGCTTATGGACATTGTTTCATGCAGATGGAGAGAAGAAGAGGAAGAAAATGAGCTTGGGCATGCCTAATTATCGGACACAGAAATGCTTTTAAGCTTTATTTTACTAAGTTTGGGATAGGGATGCAACTGCTCTGGAACGATACATGTCTTTTTGAAATGTCAGTTTTGGAAAAGTTAATGCTTAATTTTTAAGGAGGGAGGTCTCATCACCCTTCAGAGTCAGGCACTAAGTGATAAACAAAGCTGCTTGAGGAAACAGAAAAATCAGTCTTCTGATGGAGCTGCATTGTTGGAAGCACTGCACATGTGGTACTGCCATCAGCTTTCCAGAACACAGTCAATCTTTTCTTTGCCAATTTACTCAATACAGGAGTGCTTCATCTTAAAGCCAAAAGCAAAGCCCCAAAAAATCACTCGAGTGTTCCTAGTGCAGTTCAGCAGAACAGATTTTCATTCAAAATGAGGTGATTTTCAGTTTTCTGTTGTAGTTCAGCTACTACCATCATGTCATTGCTCAGTAGAGCTCGTCCAAACGGAAAGAAACTTAATTGTGACATGGGAGGCAAATTTACAGGATGTGTATTCAGTTCAGGTGATTCCTTTGCAGTTATATCAAACCAACAACCTGCTCTGCAGATTTATTGCAGAAGTTAACAACAGAGAGAGGAAGGGAAAAGGAGAGTAGAAAGCAGTTTATTTTAATCATTAGGGGTTTTTAAAAAAATTCCCAGAAAATTGAAGTCCATCACTGAAAACACTGGACCCTGGAAAAACCCATATTCTAAAAAATATTTCTCTTTTTTTAGTGTATGAAATGTAATTGAAACCCAACGGTTACACAATAAAACAAATCCACTTGGAACTTTATGATTTAAAAACTTCTAAAATTATGTATTCGAATTTACGTATTTTATTTCCCCAAAGCTGCTGATTACAAGGTGGAACAAAACTGATAAGGAGCATGCCATTTTCCTCACAATGATTGCTGATTTTCTAAAGTCTGAGAGAGAGTAGATGTCAAAACCCCAGCAGAAAAGTAAAGACCTGTCATGGAACTGGGTGGTAAGAATAGCTTCTCACTTTTGACTGAGAAGAAATAAAAATTCTTTATTCATACTGTAACACAGATGTAATAAAAAAGTAATTAAGATTACATTATTTGATTTGGGGCATATTTTTGGTATTTTTCTCTCATTATTTATACTTAAAAGTAGCTGAACAGTACCAGTTTGGTAGCATTTGATGAAGAAATGCTAGAAGAATTGTTAGCATCTGTCCCTGACCCTGAACCCTCTTCTGCGCGCTCCAAAGGGACTCATCCCCACAGAGACAAAGATTGACAGATGCCCCTCCCAGCCCAATATTCTCCTACAAAAGGTTAAAATTCAGTGTAATTATTAAATTACCTGGCAAGGGAGTTCACATTTCTCTCCCCTCCATCCTGGGGCACAGGTACATGTTCCATCCAGAGCATTACAAGCCCCTCCATTAAGACACTGGCAGGTCAGGTTACAGCCCAGCCCCCATGTGCCACTGGGGCAATTTATGGAGCAATCCACACCATGCCAACCTGCCAAAAAAAGCCAGGGATTAAAGTCAGAAATTAATCAGATTTTCCCCTATTCCTCTCAGAGGATGCTTGCCTCTTCCTGCCATGGGGCAGGTCTCTGAGATGGGCAATACTGGGGTAAAATTCACTGCAGGATTTATTGGCAACTTCAGCTGAGGGCTTGTCCAGGTTGGAACAAAAGTGTTCAAGGGCACCTTGTAACATCTGTGCACAGCACATATCTGCAGATGGGTGCCAATAAGCAAAAGTGACCGATGGAAGATCTGAAATGGAAATACAGACACTGACATTTCACTGAGAAGCTCTAAACTACACTGAGAGTGTTAAGGGGTAGCCTGAAAATAATTAGGAATATTTTCCCAAGGCTCAAGTTGCTGTTTTCATAATTGTTCCACCAGCATTCAACTGAGCCAGTCCTGTACTTTAACAGATATCTAACAGAAAAAAAGAAAAAAAGAGAAAACATAAAAGCGTTGCATGGACTGCATTCTCATAGGAAACACAGAAGACATTTCAGATGATTTTTGTACTTCTCTCCAAATACTAAAAAGAAATGCAACAGAAAATAGCTCTAAAATGCATCATTCATCACTGATCATGCCTGATAGCAATGGTTTGCAGACTGGATAGACTGGGATGTGAATTGATTTTTTAAAATTTGATCATCCATCAGATTCAAGAGGAATAGTGTGAGGCAGTCAGTCACATCACCACCAGTGACACAGGCCAAGTTTCTAATTTTGTACCTTGTTTACAGTAAGTGGAGGGAAAAATAATTCTGCACTGAGACTGATCAATGGGCTATGCAAACACATGCACAGAAATCAGACTGCCTTGTGCTTCATTGATAACTTCAAATGTAGGGGTCATTTTAGGAAAAAATGTATTTTTTGTAATTTGGCTAGGAAGTTGAGATACTTTCCACAACTGTCTTCCCAGGATTTAAAATCTTCCTTTGTTCACATGTCAAGTATGTCAGTTCAGCTTAATTTTACTTTTTGCTGTCCTTTTTCATTGTAGTATGATTTAAAATTGCAAGAGGTACAGGAAGGTAGGATTCTGCATTGCCCAAGGAATATTTTTCTCCTCATGACCTAGCTACTTTGCAGTATTTACCGCAACTGGGTTAAATTAGTCCCACTGTCTCTGGAAAGATTTAAAGTTCCACATTTGCCGCACAACTGATTTAACAGTGTCAATCCCTGAAAAATTTAGTAGCTATTTGTCTAGCAAACTCTATTTAGATGGGATATTGGGAAGGAATTGTTCCCTGGGAGGCTGTGGCTGCCCCTGGATCCCTGGCAGTGTCCAAGACCAGGCTGGACACTGGGGCCTGGGACACCCTGGAACAGTGGAAGGTGTCCCTGCTCATGGCAGGGGGTGGAACAAAATGATCTTTAAGGTCCCTCCCAACCCAAACTAAATCCTAAAATCCTAAACCCAATTCCTCCAAAATCCTTGGTACAAATAAACCCCTCGAACACTCGTGTCTTTTCTGTGTCAGCAAGTCAGGCATTAGATTATTCCTGGTCAGGGTCTGTGTGTGTGTGGCTGACAAAATTTTGGCCTGCACACAGATGCAGACAGAAAAATTTTCCCCTATTTACACATTATTAGCAAACAAAGAAATTATTATTCATTGGTTTTAAATTACATAATTCTCTTTCATTATGTAGCATTCTATCCTCTACTGGTAATTGATTCCTCACTTTTCAGGCTAATTAGTTTGTATTTTTTACTCCTTTTATTATCTTTTCTCCAGCTAAGGAGTTTCCAACACATATATATGGAGTCTCTGTTATCTTGTCTTCTTCATCTTCTGGTTTCTGCAAAATGTCTTTGTAGCCCATAAATTCTACAGTTCTTGTATTCATTATGAACAACACATCTCTATCTCCCTCCCCCAGGCTTTTTTCGTTGAAGCGTATCAAAGTTAGCTAAGGAAAACTTGAAGTTTCAGTAACTTTTCCCAAGCTGTATTCCAACAATAGCTGCTTACGAAAACTTTGCTAAATTGTGGCTAAAAGTGATTCAAAACCAACACACTGCTTATAGTCAACGTACCGGTTATGATTAATTAAAAACAAATTATTAAAAGTTAATGAAAACAATTAATTTTAAAATAGAAAAGTTATGTAATTTCCAACAAAACCATTCTGGGATTCTGTATGATTTTAATTAAGGAATGCTGACATCAGATAAAGGGTACACCCCACAGACCTCCTGAGAGAGCAGAGAACATGTTTTCTTCCCCGAGAACATCTTTTCCTTGTTTTCACCTCCCAGAACAGCAGAAGCATCAAGTGTCTGCTTCTCATTAAGTTTCCTCTTCTCTGCTTCAAAAACTCAATTTCATTTTATGGTTACAGAAAAATAAAATCCATCTGAGGAGACACTTACCTGCTTTGCAGGCACATGAGCCATCCACAGGTGAACAGGTGGCCCCATTTTTGCAGCTGCATACAGAAGAGCAGTTTACTCCATATGTTCCAGGGAGACAAGGGCTACCACAAGAAGCACCCTGAATTATATATAAAAAAAATAGAGTCTAAAAACCATCTGAGGAGGCTCAGACAATACAACTGACTCAAGTGATACAAAAGCTAGAAAAAATACAGCTCAAGCATGTCCTAGGCTCTCACTAAATTATCTTTAATTTAGGGCAGAGGGACACCTTAATGCTTTTGATGTGTTTTAAAGTCTTTTTAAGTAAGTATTACTTTTCTATGATTTGCTGTGAGAGCTCAGGTCACATAGCACCTGGTTATATGAATAGACGGTAATAAAGAGACTCTTTATGAAACCAAAACACAGTTGTAAAGCAGCTAAAGAAAGCAGTGTAATGGTAGCTTATGTGGAAATCTAAAATATTTTTAAGTGCTAATTTGGCTGACGTTTCCAGTTATTACTTTTACAAGAACAGTCATATTGTAAAACGTTAGATTAGCATCCAAAGCACATGTAACAGCAAACATGTATAAAAGTTGCAGAATAATCTGTCCTGAAGTATAAAAGAAATTATTTTGGCTGAAGTTTCTATGGATGGAGTGTGAAGAGTTGATGACTGAAACCCATCATTCCTTCCTTTACTTACACCTCAACAGCACACCCTCATTCTTACCAACATCTTATAAAGCAAGCAACTTCTCCTTCTAAAAATGTCTTCATTTCAGCACTGAGAACCTATCAGAAATGTTGAGTTTTCAGGGTCCAACAGCACAAGCAGTGCTACCCAAACACCCTCACTTCTCTTTCACTGTGGTGGAGAAAGGACAAGGTGGCACCCTGAAGAATTTGTTGCACAACTGGGGCTGAAAACTGTGAAACTGTGAAAATGAGACCTCTTTTACCTTAAATCCAGGGGCACAGGTGCACTTCCCAGTGACGCTGTCACAGTCAGCCCCGTTCTGGCAGCTGCAGATCTGCTGACATGACTCCCCATAGAAGCCTGGGGAACACGTCTCGTTGCAGTACAGCCCAGACCAGCCTGGCTTGCAGGAGCATTCCCCAGACATGGGGTGACAGCTGTCATGGGTGGGGGATGAAAGGTGAATTCAGTAATTCAGGATTAAACATGGCATAAATATTATTTTCTTTCCACAGGGAAAAAAAAAGAAAGGAAAAAAAAAAGAAAAAAAAAAAAGAAAGGAAAAGCTGTTGCAGATGGGTTGTGTGAAGGGTCTTGTGTGAGGTTATTTTACTTCCCGGAACACAATTTGGTGTATTTATATAAAAATACATGGCAGTCAAGATAGGAAATGTAACATTATACAACATACAGACATTTTGGGAGGACATGGAAAGAAATGAAGGGGTATCATTTTTCTGTCTCTATCTGAACAGAAACCTTGCTGAAACACAGTTTTTACCATAAATATAGATATCCTCAGATACAAATATTAAGAGTTTGAAACCATTAAATTCCCACACCTTTGCTGTTACATTCCTACTCTAACAGGATCATTTCTCTAACACTGCAGAAGCTCAGCAGCATATTGTCTGAGAAACATGATGAAGAAAAATAGCATGGCATCCTACACAAAATAACAACACGGCACCCCATCAGCAAAGCAAGAACATTCTTTTCATTAGATTAGTTTGGAAGAGGACAACTGAAATCTTTCAGGGCATGGTACAAAATCATCAGCACTGGGCAGAAGCCAGCTATAGCATGACAGCAGTGACCTTTTGGGGAATATCTCCCCTCTCTGCTGGCCATACCTGGTGGCAGAGCAGCTGCCTCTATACCTGGAACAGCAGTTTCACTGAAGGGCCATGCAGGCAGCTGCTGCCTCTTAACAAATGGACATCATCAGCTGTTCAAATATATATAGGCTGGGAGAGAGGACACAATGGGGTGCTCTGTAGCACTCTGGCAGACAAAGCATTTGCTTAATTCTCACCAAAGGAAAGCCTTAGTATCCAAACCCAATATATTTACAAAGGCAAGACTGTTTGGAGATATTTTCCTCCCAATGATGGAAGTGAAGCTCCTTTAAGAGTGCTGGAAGGACAAAAAACAAAACAAAACAAACCAACCAAACAAACAAAAGGTACGTTCCTACAGACAAATTAAATGACCCATGACAAGACCCTGATTTTGGCAAGACTTGCTGACTTTGTGTGTGGGGGTGTATTGGAAGTTTGAGTATTTTTCGGATCATTTGAAAGTCTGAAAAAGTACCTGCTGCACTTTCAGGTGCTGAACATTGCAACAGTAATCTTTGAAAGAGCTGTAGTGTTAATATGGGAACACAACTTTAATTGCAACTGCTCTTGGACTTGAGGGCTGCTCTTGTCCAAGTTAGAGTTTAAAATTGCTGAAAACAACCACAGCTAATCAGGGATTGTGAAAGTTGGATGGATTGTGAAAGTTGGAATGCCACTACATATTCTGCTTTCTACATATTTAATGCACATGCTATGGCACCATAAACATTTGTGGAACTTCAGGATATTTAAATACCTGAGTTAACATAAAGTGAGAGGAAAGGCATTTTCATGCAGAAATGGTTCAAAACTCATGGTGCTCATACTGAACAGCCCTATTTGTTAGTTATGTGCGTACCTGCCATGAAACAAGATGAAATGGAACTATTTTCATATAAAACACAGGCAAATTGTGAAGGCACATGATAAAGCAAGACAATCAGGTTTTTCTCCTGTCCTAAATTCCTGTAAGACCCCAAGTTCTCATCAGTGGAAGAATACAGAACAGGGAAAATTTAAAAAAAAAAAAAAATTCTATCCACAACTAGATAGTCATTAGGATAAGAATCAGAATATATTCATAACATAAATTCAGTAGCACTGGCACTTTAAGACATAAATCCCAGTGTTCACAGAATCCTATAAATTCCGGATTGGAACTGCGGTTTGTTGCTAAGGTTTGGTTTTGTTTTTTTTTTTCCCCCTTGCAGGAGAGGGGGAGCTCACACGCATGAGGAAGCACTGGATATGAGGCAGAGGCATTGATATTCTGTGCCCCCCAGTGAATGTCACTGAGGCGTCCTTGCACATGTATTGATAGAAGCCGAAATTAGTATTCTGTGATTTGTAATTAGATGTAGGAAGCCAAAGCACTTCTGGAGGTTTTTGATGGGTTTTCATGCAGTTATCTTAATTGGCAATAATGCTTAAATATTAAGGTAGGGAAATAAAGAGATGCTGAGAGATACTGGCAGTATATCCTCTTTTATTCCTGGTTGTCTGTTCACACTTGATGGAAACGCAACCCTACTCTACAGAGACAAAAAAAACCTACTTGTGGGTAGTTCATATTGTATAGTTGAAGGACTTAGATGAAAGAAATTATTTTTATAACCTTCATTTACATGTTTTGCTTTTAAAATATCCAACCAAATTGTGTAGCACCCTAAAAAATAAACATACCTATGAATAAATACATAATTTCCATGAACAGCTCTTGCACCTGTACATTCAAGCCCATTAGAAAAATGGAAAATTAAATAGCCCGAATCTTTACTTTAAAAACACAGCCAAACTACATTAATCAATCATGTTTCCATTGAAGTCCACCAATAAAACTGCAATCAATCCTACACAGGTATCTCAGACAGGGCATGATACAAGGAAAAACCCCCACTAGTGCCCATGTCATGAATAAATCTTAATTGCAGGCTGAACTGCACAAAGAGTGTTGGTACAAGAAGGTTTTTACCTGCTGCTGTCCTCTGGGCCCCTCAAACAGATTAAAATCTCTCAAGTATAGCTATTTTTATGGTCTACAAGGCATTTACTAAAGGCTGCTGGTACAACCAAGAGCAAGGAAGGGCTTGCTTTTCATCTCCAGGAGCTGCCATCGACCAACAGCAGCAGTAAAATCCCTACAGCTTAGCCTACCCAAAATGCAAACGAATTATTATCAGAGCTGTTTGGATGCAATTTTTTGTCAATCATAAAATAGTAATAAAGGCAAAGAATGTGCGTTTTTCAACTATGTATGAGGAGAAATATGTGAAGAAAACTACTAAAAACATAGTTGTATTCTGGAACTTATGTACGCTTTCTTTAGAGCAGTACTTTTGGAGCTAAGTTTTTTTGTTTGGGTTTTTTTTGTTTGTTTGGTTGGTTGGCTGGTTGGTTTTTTTTAATTAACCTTTAGTTCATTACAGTATTGATTAATACAAATAACCTAGAGCTCTAAGCCTATCAAAGCTCCTCTTTGAGGATATCTAAACCAGTGATCACACCCAGATGAAAAAAGCTTTTATGGTATCAAGGGTCCCCAAAACAGAACACCAGACCTACAGACACATAAAATTTACTTGGAAGAAGGAATTCCACCCCCTTTTTTTTTTTTTTTTTTTTTTTTTTTTTTTTTTGTGCCCTGGGATTACTTTGCTGCTAAATGAATCAGTGCTATGAAGAGCCACATACTACAGCCAGGCCAAGCAGTGCTTGTGGCAGGCAAGAGAGGGTTGAGGGCATTCCCTGACATGATTAAAGAGTTGCTTCGTGGCAAGAGGTGAGGACAACTAGACACAACTAGCTTCTAAGAAGATTCTCAAAAGCCTCAAGTGCCCACAGGGAGTTTTGTTTTCTGCATCATTACCCTGATTCCTGCTATTTATGGTCTTGGTCACTTCCTGACCCAAGGGGAAAGAACTTACATATATGTAAAATACACTTGTGAAGCAATGAAAATACTTGTTTTTCTCACACGTCATGATGCTCTGGCAAATATGCTCCAGCACTTTCAGGGCTGTTAAGTACCTTAGGATTTGTAATTCAGGGGGGGAAATGTCCCAAAAAAATACCAGCCAAATGCTCTTGTTTACTTGTGAACATTTGTGATCTGATTTGACCACAAGCGGTCTCTTCCATTGGTATAAATGAAGTAACAGCTGTGTGGAACATGAATCAGAAGTAATCCCTGTAATATTAGAAATGGTATACAGTGCAATGCATTCCTGTCAAATCAGGACTGTTGCAACAGTCTGCAGACAGGTTTTCAGGGAAGTAGCTAACTATAATTCATAACACAACAGTATTTGGTGCGCTAGCCTAATCTGAGAGCTGAAGGGCTCTGCATTATTGTGCCATTTATTCCTGAACACTCTGCCCAAATAATAATTTGCTTGATTTTACATCAAAACAACTCTTGTATGTTTTTCAGGGCAAATAGGATGAGCAGAAGCACAAGTACACAACTGTAAAAGTATATGACTGGAAGGGGAAAAGTTTGTCAACAAAAGGTATGTGGGACAACTCTGACAAACCACAAAATAATTTTTCACAGAGAATTAACAAAGTAGCTATTTCCATGCATAGATTTAACATCACTGCTAAATTCTGAGTCAAGGATTTTGTCTATGAGAAAGAGTGCATCTTATTTTAACATACAGCAGCACTCTATGTGACACTCAGTAGTTCCTGTAAATTCCCCTGACAGCTACTTTCAACAGCAAAAAATCAGACTGTGCTCACAAACCTTCTCCAAGGTACTGTTATTAGTAATTCAGTGTAAGTGAATGCACAATGACCACAATATCTAATCAGAAAAACTGTTTTGTAACAAGAGAAAGCTGTCAACAATTGTTCTATAAATATGCTGCCTCGCCTCAACTGACATCCAACATCCCTCCCTCACAGCTGAAACTCTGTCTCCAAATAACTAGCTTTTATATTTTCATAACAATATGTTCAAATGCTATCAAAATCCACAAAACACTCAAAAAATAAGGTTCATAACTTCCTGAATAAGGAGAGATGTGTAAAAGCTAAGCTAATGGGGAAAAAAAATTCATTTGATTTCCAGGGATTGGATTTTACCTGCTCACTCAAAAAAGCACTTAAATGGAAAAAAACATTTTTAAACCCAGATTTACAATAGGTAAGGCTTTTGAAATTTTGTACTAAAACAGTCACCCACAGAAATTCTTATATACAGATAGAGACTGAGGGAGAGAAATGTCCAAGCTTTTCATGCCCAACTCAGAATTTACACATCCATTGCTTTCAATTCAGTTATTTCTCATCTACAGTAAACCAGAGTATGTGAGACAGCCCATGTGTACTGACTTTATGCAGTGAATATAATGATTTATACAGGTGGCAAACACAGATAAAGGTCACACTTTGTCTTAATATTTATTTCATGGGTCAGAGACCAAACACAGCAGTGAATACTATGATCAAATATGCTTACAAGTTAAAATTCAAAGTGTCTTTTTGGTTGGTGTTTTCTCATTGTGGTCAGGGAACATGAAATAAGGTTTATAGCTTCTTCAGTTTGCATAAAAGTATTAGAAAAAATTGGGAAATACCCCTTTTCAATGTATATTTGGATTTCTGTGTTCTATTTTGGAAAAACAAAGCAAGGTAGAAGGTGCAAAGCCTACCTCCAGGTGTTGGGCATGTGGCAGGGACAGTTTTTATCACACTTGAGGCCATAAATTCCTTCAGGGCAGAGCCTGGTTTCACAGTGCTGCCCTGTGTACCCTGGCTCACAGAGGCATGCACCACTGATGTGGTAGCACTTCCCACCATTCACACACTTGCAGGTCTCTGCACAATGCAGCCCATAGCTCCCCACGGGGCACTCATCCTGGCACCTGTGGGGTAAAAGAAAACCCAATAAACAAACAAAAAGTGGCTGTATTTCCCATAAATGGCAGCTTTTGGAGGTTTAAAGGAAATATGGTTTATGAGGAATGTCTTCTACTGGTCCAAAACACCACTTAAATAAGAGCAAAAATGTGGGTAACTTGGAAAAACCTTCAGGAGATCCAACATCTGTTTTTTCTGACAGATGAAAATCACTAAAAACTTGAGTTTAACACACATGGCGAAGTAGCAGTGATTTTTGTTGCTGCTAAAGGAAAATATACCTTAAGAAAGAGACTTCTTCACCAAGCTTTTCCTCTCTCATTCACAGAGTTTTGAGAAGATAGACACTTTAGCCAAGAGATTTATTTCCTTATTTTGTAATAGAGGGAACATATTGTTTAATCTAAAGATCAGTCTGTATCTTTAGCCTGACTATTAGAAAATAAAACTTCAGTATCTTGCTTCTCAAATTTGCAACTCATTAACTGATGATTTTCTGGATCACTAGCAATTTCATTTGGCTATGTCTTATGAGTTTGATGTTTTCAGCTCTGCCTTTCCTGTGGTCTACAAAGGAATTGTTAAATTCTGAATGCCAGTCACATAAAAAAATTGTAAAGAGATCATGTAAAAAGATTGTAAAAAAATACTGCTTGATAATATAACACATTATTAATAGTTTTGGGGGTTTTTTCCTGTTTTTCTTATAAATTTGACTTTTTTGTTTTGGTTTATTTTCTGGTATGAATAGTGGTTCATTACATGTGAATTTCACAGACACATGATGCAAGGCACTGCAAAATGTAACAGAAATTAGCAGAGCCCTTTGACTGAAGTAAAATGGGACATTTTTGTTTCATACTTCTGCAGTTTTTTTCTCAATCTGATGCTGCCGTCCAGAAGTTTCAAGGTAGTTGTAATTCTGTCCTAACTGAAGTCACTGATAAAATCGTCTTTTCTCCTGAGGTGTAGCATAATAATAGGGCTAATAGCATAATAATAGAGCTAATTAGCCTGTATCAATGTTTCCTGAACAAGTTAAACAAAGCTGTGAAAGAATTTTCTTCAAATGGCAACCAGGAATCCCAGCCAAACTAGACAAAATTTTACCTTGAATTTTTTTTTTTTTCTTTTAATTTAACTTGCAAAAACAATCTCTTTGGAAGGTGGTGAGTATGGACTACCTCAGACAGTGCCCACACAGTTCTCTGATATGAAATAAAGATCAAGTCTACAACCTTGTCACTGACTTCTTACTGCCCTTGGAACCATCTCGAAAAATGAAAGAATTGAAAATATAGCCTCTTTTGCAGGAAAAGAGGGAGGCTGAGATTTGCAAAAGTGATCAAAATACTGCAAACTGTAAGGCATTTCAGATGAAAGTCCAATTTAAATTATTACAGTGCGAAAATTTTAATTACTTTTAGAAACACCACTGTAGAGCAGTGCGTAGACGCTTGTGTGGTTACTTCCTTTGGTTTTCCCTGGAGCCCATCTACATCTGCCTAAAGGCATCTACTACCTTCTGCACTGTTTCTTCACAGACACAAATACAACTCTGGCATGCAAATGGCTCTGGACTAATTTTTTCTCTTCTTGAGGTCTTTCTCCACATTATGTGTGGCAGAGCACTTCCCATGTCCTGTGAACACTCATGTAGGGAATGCGTATGGTTTCAATACCCACAGCTGCTGGCAGAGATCCTCTGGATTGACCCCAGCGATCAGGCTGCTGCTGACTCCTGTAAATGAGTTGTGTACTGCTTAAAATACATGCAGGAAAACTTTCTTTCATTGCTTTCCACTGCCTTCAAAAATGATGCTTCAGTCTACTATCTTTCCAATCTGCCAAAACAGACTTACAGCCATCAGAAAATGAAATGTTTCATTTCATTTGAGTGGAGCAATTTTAGGAGACAACTCTCCAGCCTGCAGCCTTTGAATAGAGATTGAACGAGCTTCCTTTGCTGCTATGAGTGCCAGACATCTGCACAAACCCACGAGCCTCCCTCCTCACCCCCCCACCATAGCCCACGTTGTACCGTTCTGCAAGACATTCCAAGTGAGAAAGACTCACAAGAAGTGCCAGAGCACAGTACGAAACCCAGCACTTCTAATCATACCTCAGATACTTCCATTGTGTTCTCTATCAGCTACTTTAGCTCCTCTATTGTAGCAGAGCCCTTCAGGCTCAGCAGCCTGGGTTTTCCTTACCGTTCCCCTGCGTAGCCTGGGCTGCAGTGGCAGTGACCCGTCGCCGAGTCACAGGTGCCTCCGTTGTGGCACTGGCACTCCTGGGAGCAGTTCTTCCCATAACGACCCTCAGGACAAGGCTGACCACAGACCATTCCCTGTGAGTGCAGAAGAGAAATCTTAGAGTTGGGACTGCAGCTTGAATGGACAAAGAAGAAATGAGGGAAGATCAAGGAGACCCTGTATTACTCTCCCAGGGCTGATCTTAGAAATACTAGACCCTGCTCGAGCTTTAAACATGGGGCATGTTTCAGCACTGGAGGAATAATTTTCTAGGATTTCCATGCTGGAAGTAAAAGTCCATGAAAAACACTCTCTAAAAGCACCTGTGAAAACACTTACACATATAAAACTAACTCATGTCAAGTTCTTCCCAATTTATTTATCAGGAGTACTATATATCAGTATACCCAGGAATGCCCTCCAATGAATATAGGTGTAAGAATCAGCAGCTGCTCTAATGTCCCAATTATTCTACTTTATGGTAAGTTGGGTTTTTTGTCTGATGAATGAAAAAGCTGTTCGCAATTTCACTTAAAACAGCACATCCTAAAAGCTTAAGTAGAATGATTGCTCCTTTCAATGGGTTTTGTATTTCTGCACTGCCTTTTACATCCTGGGAATTAATCACACCTGGGTGGTGAGAGAAACATCAGAACATAAGACTTTTCAGAAGGCATTTCAAGAAAAAAGTATTTACAGGCATTTCACTAGACAAAAGACAGGTATTTCATCTAATATAAGACACTGCAGAGTTTGCACCTGGCTATTTTAAACCTCCCTTATAGGAAAAGCAAGGAAAAAAAAGATTACACTGAAAAAATAGTGTTTCACAGAACTGGAAGTTCTAAAATTAAAACTTTGACTAATGTTCTATTCCAAGTAATTATTTAAATATAAGGTCTAAATAGACATGTATTAATTAGCACACATACTAGTATAAAATTTTCCTTACTGCTTCATGTGCTGTATCTCATTTTTAGTAGCTGTGTTTAGGCAGATAAAGGGAGTCAAGAATTTATGCAAACATTTGTACTCAATGACCAATAATTTTGCTCTTCTAGCATGGAATGCAATAAAAAGTAAAAATGGCAATATTCCAAGCTAGGTAGTCAGGTGTGCTACTCAAACTCACAACCAGAGACTGTATTTTATAGCACGCTCTCTAGTTGGTAAAAAACTGGCCACTGCCACAGGTTATTCTCAGTAATATAATATAACATAATACAATAAATATAACATAATATAATTGTAACATAATCACAAGGTAATTAAACAATCAATAAATGTGAATTTTCACGCAAAATAAACAAACAGGAAATATTATCAAATGCTTATGATCAATATTATCAGCAAATGTATTCAAAGAATTTATTTGGGCCTTGATTACCTTCCAACTGCATTACTTGCCAAGTCAGAGCAGGCAGCCTGATAGCATGGGAAGGCAATTTGCAGCTCCAGGGTCAGGTCTTCCTTCCCTACCCTCTGATAAAAGCAAAGGAAGCCTAAAGGTAACATCAAAGATCTGATGTCCCATCTCCTCCCTAACAGTCCACACTATCCAAAGGTTTGGCTTTTTTCCATCCAAACTGGAGATACAACAATGGGCATAAACCCCAATATTAATAATCACAATGGTGTCAACTCATGATAATATCAACTTAAACAGAGAAATCAGTGATTTTCAGGCAAGATCTAAAGGATAATGCCTTGTCACCGCACAGCTCTTGTCTTTCACTTCTCAGAATCTGATATAGTTAAAAAATCAGTGCAGAACTGGAGCATTTTCAGTAACAGATGGTTTCACAAGCATTTTATTTCAGTCCCTTATGCTAAAATATGTTTCTCATTACTCCCGGCTACAAGCATTTGCTATCCTTGTTTGCTACCCTTTGTTTTTTTCCTGTCGAGATGTCAAATATGGATGTTTAGGGGGGGTTGTGGGGGTTTCAGAGGGTGTTTTTTTACCATCCATCCTGGCGGGCAGGAGCACTCCCCGGTGATGTGGTGACAAACGCCTCCGTTCTGGCACGGGCACCTCTCCTCGCATTGTGGGCCATGCTTCCCGGGCGGACACAGGTCCTCACAGCTGTGCACAGGTTGGGGACAGCACAGACACCCATTACCACAGGCCCTAGCTCTGTTTCCAGTGCTATCATCATCAGTTCTTCCAGCCAAAAGCTTAGAGAACAGAGCAGTGTTACCCAGAGAAGCACATCGAGTGTTGTGCGGCATCCACACAATGGATCTAAGGAGCAGACCTGGCATTCTAAGAATTACTCCTTCCCAAGGCATCTCTTTATACTGCACTCATTCACTGCTGCTAACAGCTCTGGAATGATCAAGGCCAAACAATTTCATGTTTCAGTGCCATTTCCCAAACTTGTAGCTAGACTGTGACAGCCATGAAGAACTCTCTGCTCCTCCTTTTTTGTGTGTTTTAACCCATCTGGGTCAAGGGTTTTTTTGCTCTTGGCCGCACAACTGAATGCGTCTTTCAACATGGGCTTGCTCACACCTGCCTGCTCAGAATGGAAGTCCATATAAACTCTTCAAAACTAGTATCCCGCCACCCCAAAAAATGACACAGCTACTGCTTACAAGGCGCCAGTGTATCCAGGGGGACACCTGCACTCGCCGGTGACATGGTCACAGGTGGCTCTGTTCTGGCACTGGCACTTCTGGTGGCAGTCGTTGCCGTAGGAGCCGGGGTCGCAGCGCTCCTCGCAGCGCCAGCCCTTGAAGCCCGCAGAGCAGTGGCAGGCCCCCGTGATGGGGTTGCACAGGGCCCCGTTCTTGCACTGGCAGCGGCTGCTGCAGTGGGGTCCCCAGTGGTCGCTGTCACAGGCTGGAGGGGCAGAGGGAGAAAAATGCAAGGTGGTTTTAGAGCAATTTTTATGGTTACAGCACTGGAGGTGCTGTGAGTTGCCTGTGCAACAAGAAAGAAATTATGAAATGGAAACAGTTATTCCTCCTTGGTCCTTAAGGATTGTGGCAGGGAGATCAGACTTCATTTATGTGATTTGCAGCTGATTCTTCTCAAGAAAAACCAACATTATAAAACACGAGGCTGAGAACTAAATGCATGTTTGAATCTCTTAGTTCTCAAAATTCTTCATTATGATTCTTCACCATCGAACCGTGAGTTTCCCTTTACAGAGGGAAGTCTTGATAACTTAAAAAAATGTCTAAATCCACCAACAACTCTCTGAATCCCACATGGAAGTTACAAAGGCTTGCTCAGTGTAGACTTACGATTTTGGACAAATCTAAGAATTCCTACTTTGTTCACTAATTGCAAATATTTCCTTTGCAATCTTGCAGTATACTGATAGGGCAAAAGAAAACACAAGAGGCAGTAGTGCAATAGGAAATTAACCAAGCAATAGGAAACTAACAACAACATGGCTAAACTTCATCTGAATGTTATAGATTTGGTTATCCAATGTGTCTTTATGATCATTTAAACCCATCTTTTCTTGTCTGCCAACAATGCATCCTGTTAAAGCCCTATAAGCAAACAATTCAGAGGGTATTTCAGCATCAAAGAAGAACTTAAGGAAGAAATTTTATCTTAAGAAACACAGAAGTTCTGTAAAGAGCCAGAAGATTAGGGTCACCTGGAGTTCAACAGGAATGTGTTAATCATATGGTCAAATGATCTAATTTTATTTTTATGTTCCATTGATAACAGCAGCACAATGGGAAAGCCTCAATTGCAGCAACTGTAAGCCCAGGCTCTCCTCTTGGAGACTGACAACCATTGTTCTCCCAGTCTTCTCCTGGGGCAAAAAAAGCCAGGCAGAGAACAGGCACACTTTCCTAGACTAATGCAAAGTAATTCAAGAATGCTCCTCAGGGTCGGAATTATTCAGCTGTAAGAGCTGCTCACCCAGGCTACACAAATAAAAAGGCATTAGGGTCTTTTCAAGAATCTGCTCCTTAAGGTTAGTTTTTTCTTTTTTCCCAGGATGGGTCACTAGAACATGCATCCATAAATGGAGATATTGTGAACACTTACACACAATAAGATAGCAACAGAAAGTAGTGTTATGATTATAAACACCCAGCAATGCTACTGGACTGTAAGAAGAACTGCCCATCTTATTATTGGCCTCTCTCTTTAAAGATGTGTGGGTTTTGTTGTGGACAAACAACAGTTTTACTACAGTTTTGTAACACACTGCTGCCTACAGCACACTGCATCTCTCAAATTGCCTTTTCCCATGATAACTTTCAATGTCTTCAACATGTCTGCATAGCAGTAAACCTCCTGGTCAACCAGTCAAGAAACTAGCTATTTAGGGACATAAAAAATACATGTATGGCTGGCAAGATGCCCGAGACAGTCATGGGTTCTGTCATGATAGAGCATAAACTTGTCGGGGAACAAACCTGACACCTATGTTTTTTTTTTAATTAGCATGTTAGTTAGTCTGCATTCAGATGAAAGTCTTCTTCCTTTCAGACAAAATTTCAATTTTTGCCATTTCTCATTGAAATATTAAATAATAAAACAATTAATAATAGTAATAATAAATTTAAAAAAATACCCAAACCCAAAAAGCCCTGTCCAGACATGTCTGATAAACAGCAGAATTCAGACTGATTGCCACACCACAACTGTTCCAGTGCAGAGCTCAGGCTAGGATGGAGGCAAGCAGAACATGCCCTTGCTACAAAGATGGGACTGGCAGGAGAAGATTTTTTTCTTGGTTGGTTGGTGAGAGGTTGTGTTCTTTTACCAGCTGCTGGGAATGGGGTATTTTGTGCAGCCAGCAACATTCCCGCAGCTTCCTGAAGACCCACTGCAACGAGTCTGAAAGTCACAAGGACCAGAAACTTCCCTTACCAATCATCCAGCACCCAGCCTCACCTGGGGAGGATGCACTGGCATGACTTTCTCATTATGTCTGCAGGAAATCATTAAAGTAAAAGCACATCCAACAGCTGCCAATAGGATTCCAAGCCTCTGGACCATTCTCCTGGCAATGATCAGGTGAATAACAGATACTGACTTTGTAATCTTCCACTACATTCCAGTGGTGGCCCCAGCACAGCGTAGTTTTGCCACAACCCTTCCCAAAAGGTCCATCACCAGCCTTCCATCTTACCTGTGTCTTATGGGCAGAACAGTGTAGAAATGTGCAGAAATGTGCAGGATTAAGGGGAATAAATAATAATACTTAAGAAGATGGATAAATCATGTATTTTGCCTCTATGTCCCCTGACCAATCATCAATAATATTCTCCATAGGAAATAAGAGTGATTTGTCAGAAACTGATGCTCAGTTTACTACTAGAAAAAAAGGCAAATGGTAGAAAGGTTTCCTGTGGTGAGTTTGTATTAATTTAATTAGTTTTGGAGCTTAAATTTATCAATTATTACATCAGACTATTTCTAGGATTCAAACACTGAGAAATCTGGGCTGGAAGTCACACACATCTGCTAACTTGGTGGAATGGGATAGTCTTGGAGTTAATGACTACTGAGACGTTACAGAGTGTCAGCGGAGTTTAATGAGAAGAGCTGTAATCACAGGCACACACCACAAGCTGGCACCTGCAAAATCCTCATACACTGATTCTCTGAACAGATCCAGAGCTGTAATGCCATCTATCACAGCACAAGGGGAAAGGGGAGCAATGCATAAAGACAAGAAAATGTTCAGAATGGTTTCAGCACAAGGACGGTGCAACTCATCCCAAATTACTCCTGCAAAATCTGAACCACTCAAAGGTGCAAAACCCAGCCAGTAAACCAGCATTAACTTTCTGTGTTGATCCTACAGAACTGGCCTTTTGCTGTTCTGTCTTACACAGGGCCCTCTTTACAAAAAGACCCTCTTTGCCTTTTACACGTTATATTCACCCTCAGGTTTTTTTATGTTTTAAACAGACTTTTATGTTTTAAACACTGTGGTATTAATGTCACATCTCCTTTTAATGTTTTCCTTTCATTATTCATCTGGGAATATCTTTTTTGTCACCACAGTGTGCAGTGTGCATATCACACAATGCCTCAGACATAGGAAGGAGAACTTTGCTCTCTGCTTTGTTGAGCAAAAGCAGGAATTCATCTCTGGAATAAGAGCACTGCATTGCATAAATTCCATTTAACATGAGCACTATGGTAAAGATCTCTAAGGCTAGGGAGGTCTACCATGATAAAAATTCTTGTTGACACTGAGGGCCAAGTGACTCGAGAAACAGGGAGAAGCTTAAGGATTCAATGGTAAAAAAAAACACCTTTGAGAAGAAACTGAAACCTGTGATGGAAACTGCTACCAGTCTGGGGCCTTTTTGCATCTTTGAAGATGTAAAATTCTCCTGTATAGCATATGATTTCCTTGTAAAATAACTGTAATGCACGTTGTTACTGTGCTGGGCTAAATGTGGTTTTATGAAAATGGTTTCTGCGATTTACAAACTGGAGTGGTAGGAACCCTGACTTTTAAATTTATTTTTATTATTTTTTTTTTCTAACAATCTGGAACACATGTGGAATTTGGCAACTACTTTTGACTAAATATGGTTGTAAGATTTTTTTTCTGGCTTTTTAAAAATATTGATTTCATTAAAGGGCAACAAAAAGTGCAAACAAGTCCCAGTTCGCTCCTGATAAACCCACCTTGACCACCTAAAATACTGCACTTCTCTGAAGGTTGCCCTATAACTAAGAAACAAGTAAGACTATCAGATCAAGCCAAAGAACAGTTCAGAAGAAAAACCTCCTTAGACAATCTAACTTGCAGCTACCTTTTAACTATGCCACCATTTCCCTTATGCCAGACATGCCACATTTCCCTTATGCCAATACTCATGCCAAACAATGTCTATTGCAATGCTATTTTTAAATATCACTTCTTTTTGTGGGGGGAGAAGAACTACAGCAAAACTAAGATTTACAGTTCTTGCTGTGAGTTTCTTGCAGGTGTCTCATATGTAGCACCAAGACAACTAAATGAGATTTTAGACTATCTTACCCATCTTTATGCAAGACACATTGTAGTGTGTTCCTGGAAATACATACCACAGTTTGAAAACAGAAGAGATTTTTATCACTTCATTAGGCTTACGTATTTTTATGGTCTTTTAGAACAACTGAAAACAAAATTCCCTACCACAGACAGCAGGGAGTGAATACTCCCTCCCTTGGAACGCAATACTGTGAAGCATAAATTTAAAATAACATAACACTGGCAAATATACATATTCCTATCTCTCTGCCCTCAAAACTCCCAATAAAGTTTCTTCACAGAGTTTCAAGCAACTACAGACTTTATAAAGTGAAAGGTTATTTCCCTTGCCTCAGCAAGTAAAGCAAACAGAAGCTGCCCCCAGCTTCAACATCCTCCTTCCCTTCCCCACAAACAGCCAACCATAGACAGCGTGCATAAAAAAGGTACCATATTGCGAAAACTTTGATTTATCCAAAGGAGGACTCCACTGACAGTCTTGTTACTACAAACAAGATTGCTAATCCCTGAATATACCCCAAGGTGTGACTTCCAAGAGTCAACAGAAGGAAAATTCATTGATTTTCTAAACAAAAACGTGACAAAAATATGGATGTTATCACTAATCTATACTCACATTACCCCTACTGGAAAGTTTAGAGGGTGTTCTTGAAACTACTATTTGCTATTTCCATCTGGAGATCTAAATGGATTGCATTTGCTTCCCTTAGAATATTCCTGCAGGATAGGAAACAAGTAATAATTCTCCCAACTGGAATTTAAGCCAAGCAAAAGTGAATTTCTGCTGATTTTGAAAGCTATAAATACTCAAAGTATGTTTTAAATTTGACGAGATGCATTAAGCCCTTAGTCACATCAGCCTGTCTGTCAGCCTGGACAGCAAATGTGAAACATGGCAAATAGAAAACTTCAGAGATGAGTCAAAAGAGCCAGGAAACAAAGCCAGCTACTCTGAAAATTAGAGTCAAAACATCCTGTAGAAAACCTTCAAAGTATTATTCCATAAAACCATGGATTATTTTCCATGTAATTTTTTTGCTCTGTTCTAGTCATCTCAAAATGCTATGAAAATGGCACATGCATATTTAAAAAAAAAATATTTTCCTTAAGAGAATCATTCATAATAATTATGAAATACCAGTGTCTTTTAGTAAAAGACCTGCTTTACCTATATCCCAGACACAAAAATGCATGGAATTTTTTTTTTTTTCAGAATGCCATTTCTATTTGATCTGGAATTTGCTTTCAGTCTTTTGTTTCTATCTGATTGTTTTTGTTATACTGTAGGCCTTTTACCCTGCGGCGTATTTTGCATTGTTACTTTTTGTTTTCTCTAAAAGAAAGGATTTTTATTCAAAATGCTAAGCTTAAAATTAATTCAGGGGGTTTTCTTGTTTACTTTGTAAAAGCCTTTTGATGCGTGAAGCGGAGGAACAATAAAAATGTGTTTTTCAGACCTTATGAAAGACTGGAACTATATGCCTTTCACATGCCATAGATTTCCAAGACTCTTTAAAGTGCTTTGGACAGCAGAACACAAGGATGGATAATTGATAAGAAAACACACACAAAAGGTTGTTGGTGTTCGTTTTATCATAGTACTGAGATAAAACCTCTTAAAAATAATCATAGGAATTTTTTTAAGAACCTGCTTGTACTATATCCTGTCTGTGATCCTGATTTTGCACAGATGTCCTTGTAGAACCATAAGTTACCTTTTTTTTTTTTCCCTTTTTTTTTTTTTTTTCTCTTTTTTTCCCAATGACTTGGAAGGTCATCTTAGTTGTTGTCTTTAATTAGCCACAAATGGTATCCTTCACAACCTTGAAAATCTACTAAGTGAGCCACTGAAAATATATAAGCCTGCCAATATATAAGGCAGATTGAAATTAAATCAGCACTAAAAATACCTTTGCACTGTTACTAGGGAAAAAAAACCCCCAAACCCACAGACCTTAGTCAAAAAATCAGCCTAGGCAAACAGCACAAATTACTGGGTTTCCAAAATGGTGAAAAGCAAAAATCAAAAGTTTCTCTGGTTCAGAAAGTATTCACAAAGCAATAAAACCATCAGCATTTCCTGGAATGCCTTTAAGTAAATCTCAACATAAGTAAATTTAATAGCTTTGTTTTGCAGAAAGCAATTTTTTTGTTTTTACTTAAAGACCGATACTGTAATTAAACAAAATTCTGAAGCATGGCCATAAAAATCTATAAATTTCCCTAGGATTTCCAAAACAAAATGGTTCATTGCACCAAAAATATACTAAACATAAGAATAATATTATTTCAAATGCATAGTTCTACTAAACCTCTAGACAATCAAAGGTGCTATGCAGCCATGGAAATTTTGAAGCCACCTACCACAGTGACACTTGTAGTGACTGTTAAAAATGAAGGTGATGGCAACTTCTATTAATATCTGTTTTTCCTATTTGCACCTCATCTGACTTGCTGGTGGGTTTGTTCCTCAACTCAAAGATATTCAGCCTCTCAGAGGAGAAAATGAAATGTTCAGCTGGAAAAACTGAGGAGAAGTCAGTCAGGGAAGGTACAGCAGCAATAAATAAGAAGAATTATGGGTAGTGAACATAGAGATGACACATTAAATATGAACACGTTAAATTTAAGATTGTTTATGACCTGCTGGCACTTTTGCTTAGGAGGTGGGCTAGGGGGAGTTCTGCACTATTTGAATAAGCTATTTCTCTACATTTGCCATAAAAGTAAAATAGCTGTCTGCCAGGACACTGCAGTTTTGCCTGTGTGGCCGAGTTCTGGGAACCAAGCCTTCCTAATGCAGGGATGCAGTTAAAACCAGAGCTTATTTCTGCAGCCTGCTGGATGGCCTGGAGTTAACTCAGGAATGAGCTAACTCTCTAAGCGTATCTTGCAAGCTGCATTAGGCAAAAAAAGAAAAAAGGAAAGCAATGCCCTGGTCAAAAATCCCCCCAGTTTGGGAGGACTCTCTGCCATCAAAGTGTGCAAGGTGGTTCCAGGCAGGTACCACCGCAGCTGTCTCACTTGGGATGCAGTGGAAAAAGACACACATTGACCTCTGCAGGGTTAAAGGAAATCAAGGGCTGCACTGGGTAACTGGCACTGTCTGTGGCTCACGTGATTGTCACACACATTAATGCCAAGGGATCCAGTTTCTGCCATGGCCGGCATCTGCCAAGTCCCATGAAGAAAACAGTGAGATTTTCATGGAATTTGCGAACTTTACAAAACACCCACGGCCGTGAAGGAAATCTGATAGCAGCAGAGCTGCTGTAGTTTAAAAGTTGCCTTAATAAGTCCATTTAAAGGTAAAGGTTTCTCTAAGGTGCCAGCCTTAAACCTGCAGCTTAATGTATTAAAGAAAAATCCAATTTTCTTCTCATGCTTTACAAAACCCTGGAGACAAATTATGTCTTCACAACATTTTTTCTACTCCCATGACTTCAGACTATAGTCCCAATAAAGCTCTACTAGTCACCAACAGAGTCAAATTACAAATTAAAACCCAGTGATTCAAACAAATCCCAAGATTATTTCAGAACAATAAAAATTGAAGAATCCCACTCCCATTTTCACAAGAAATCCTAATCATGCTTTGGTCATAATACAAAGACATGTCATTCCCTTTTTTGCTTTACCACTCATGCCAGCCGGGGGGGGATCAGAAGGCTAAAACCATTTCAGAAGAGTCAGCGTAATATTGATTTTTGCCTCTGCTCCAGCTTATCCAGAAAAGTGTCCTATTGATTTTGAAGGAATTATCTGCAGACTGCTGGGCATGAGAAGAAAAACAAAGTGTATGTCCTGGTTGTGGATCTGAACTGCACACGCACTCAAAACTAACAATGAGGTTCATATATTATATTAAGAATAGAATAGAATTTATAAATAAATTTAAAGTACTGTTGCAGGAGTGTGAGCAGAAGACAAAAATTACAAATGCACAACAGGGTTTGATCATCTCTAAATCTACACAGACAACTATTAGCACATGTAGCAACTTCTATGGAAGACTATTCTATTCTCAACCTGTAGTCAAAAGCACTCTTAAAAAAACCCCAATCTGACACATGCCAGTTAAAAATTTGAAAAAACAGTAATTTAGTTTCGGAGGGAAAAGTTGTGTCAGTTTGTTTGTTCTTCAATAAAATCTATTTGTTTAACCTATATTTAGCACTCTTTGCACTTCTGTTTGCCCCCAGCCCAGAACTGTCCAACTTACATTCCTGGAATTCACAAGTATTTCTTCAAAGGGGAGATGACAGCTTATGGATTGTGCTGATTCACACACTTCACTCAATACATCTTCTGTCCAATCCCTTGTCCTGACAATTGTGTTCAGTCAATAAATCTTTATTACAAAAAATTGTTTCGCATGACTGTAGATGCAAGTGTAGAATGCAAGTGTTCTGAAAAGGAGTGATCTCTTCATCCAAGCGGTGTTTCCTCTCATATATATCTATCTACATTATAAGAACCTTCTTGATCCACCTCACACTGACTTTCACTGCAAGCAAATATTACCTAATATACACAATTTCTTTTAAATAAAAAGAAAATATCTGTAGAAAAAATACACCTTGTGAAGGAAGCCTTCCCCAAGGAAGCAGTATTTAATTAACAAAACTCCTAAGCCACCACTCAGGTTTTCCTTGTGAAGAATAGGTCCAATCCTGTCTTCTGCTCAGCTGGGATGCAATTTTTTCAGAAAGGCAGAGGATGTGGTAGGGAGGAGAGTTATGGTCTGTGTTAGAATTGCGCACTGAAAAAGACAGGCTCGGCACCCTGGTCAGACCTTAGGCCTCCTCTCCCTAAACTAAGAGCGGCCACTCACCAAAACAATTCAGGAACTGGAAAAGAGTCATGGCAATAAGGAGGTAATGTTTGCTACAAAAGGAAATGGGAGTCACCCAAAAAATTTATTCCCTCCTGAGAAACAACACATAAAAATCAGTCTGGGGGGTTGGCAGATGAACAGATGCTGCAACAGGACTAAATATGTTCTCAGATACTTGCAGATAAAATTCCTTTGTAAGGAAAAAAAAATAATTCCAATAGAGATAGGACAGCAATTTGGAAGAAAATGTTTAGTTCTGCAGATTTACAAAATGTTTGGTCCCCAGGTAGAACAGTTCCTTCCAATATGTGTGGGTCCATGAAAATGAACAGATAAGTACATCTGGAAGCTGGCCTAATACCTCACCCTTTGAGGATATCTCCTATTCAATCAGGGCATTTTATCTGGCCATCAGCAGCCATGAAACCCCTGAACCTTTGCATTACAAAAACAGTGGTCTATCTTTCAAACATGGTTCCTCCATTCAGTTATGTAATGAAAATGTTTATTTGATGGACATTATTACAGTAGGGCAATATATATATATATTCCTACTGATTTAATAACTTCCTATATAAAAAATAATACTAAAAAAGCACAGATCTTTATTTTGTATCATTGTACCTTTTGGTGACTGAAGCTAAAACCAAGTTAGGGATCGTGCAGAAAACACAACTAAAGGCAGAGTATCAAAATCTTTTATGTAGGGCAAGCAACAAGAAAACTCAGAAATCCAAATCCCTCTCACTTACTGTTATTTCCAACACTATTCACTGTTTTTCAATTCAGCGATTGCTGTAGCTCTTCAGATAAGGAAACGATGAACAGATAGCAGCAACTATCAGCTCCCAAGCTCAGAAGGACAATGGAGTGAAATTAGCAACTTTCTTGGGTTTCTCCACACAGAAGGGGATAAATCCCAGAACAAATGTTCTGGCAGCACATTCACAGAAATATCCCCTTTCTCAGTCTGCCTCCCCTTCTCCTATGGCTACACCAGTGATCCCAAACAAATTTTGGCCATTCCAGGTAGCCCCAACATCACACAGGAGTTCTTAAATGATAATCAGCCTCTCCAGAGACCACTATTCAAAGATACACAAAAAGCAACCAGCTGAGGAAGAAGTAGGGGAAAAGAGCCGCACATGTACTCAGAGTGAATTATACCAGACAGGTAAGAGAAATGGACACTAGAAATCCGTTGAGAGAAAGGGTTCTTTCCAAAGGCGGATTTAGAGGTTTCGGTCTCATCTAAAGCATACTTTCAGACTTGAAAATCTCAATAAATAACAGTATTTTTTTCAATCTGTGCTGTCTAATGATTCACATTTCTTCTGCATGTTTGATTAGTTACAGAAGAGCTCAATAGATAAGGTTTTCGGAAAGAAAGCATGTTTTGACAATTTATTTTGACAATTCAGTACATTAGATTAAGACCAGTCTTACAGCAACACTCTTTTGTGAAAGAACAATGTCTCTTCCAGTTTTATGCCTTATGCAAAACTTGTGTGTTTCTCTGGAGCCATATATGAACCCCAAGCACACACAAAAACTACACAACAAATGTAGTAATTAATTTTAACATGGTTAAATTCTTCCTTGTGCCAACAAATATGCTGCTGGAACAACAGATCAGTTCCAGATGAACAGAGTTATGATAGCAACATATTTGAAAACTGAAGAAAAGAGCATTTCCCTTTTTTTTAAGGAAAAAAATGAGAGTTGTTAATTTTATAGGAATAATGTACTAAGTAAACTAGCAGCGTAATATCTCTGCGATTTGTTTGTTTGAAATTTACAAGGTCTGTGGAATTTAACTTGTACATGCAGTTGTTCTTATTGTTGGCTAAAATACATTCCTTTCAACTGGACAGTCACTAGCAGAGACCCACCTTGAACATGATTGTAACAAAATATGTGGGTTTATGTTTGCCTCAAAAATATATTTTAAAGACCTTAAAAAGGAGGCCACAAGGCTGGAAAAAAAAAAATTATAATGAATTGAAAAATTACTTTGAGAAACTGTATTTCAGCCAAAGGGAAGAGAAGATAATGATTTGCTTTCGCACCACTCTGCTCCCCTCATCTCCTGCACATGCTCTTATGGCAAAGGGAAAGAAGAAGAAAGTGGGAGAAACTTGAGCAGAGTACAAAGGAAAGACATTGAGAGTTCATGCAGTGAAGAGTGAAGGGAAAAATGGTTGAGTCAGAATGAAAAATGAGGACAGAGTCGTTAGGAAGGCTTTCCCCATAGCTTTTAAATGTGACCTGGCACCATCAAACTTTATACATTATCAAAATAAAAACTCCAAGATTTTCTTATATGTAAAATAAAATTATGTCTTTTCTCCAGATACTGCACTACTGGCATGTTTCTGAGCACAAAAAACCCCCAACTCATTAGTGCTGCTACGTGGGAACACTGTTTGCAAGTAAATGAAGAAAAATCAGCTTACACAGAGTAACGTGATAACTCAGAAAAAAGCCCTGATCAGAGAGCAGAAGCCCAAACACAGAACTGATGATTATGTGTCCAAAAGAGAGGACAACACCATGGAAGGAGTACAAGACAGGCAGAAGCAGGTGAGAACTCACCACTAGAGCAGTTGGGTCCTCCCCAGCCAGGCTCACACTGACAGGTGTTGGGAGCAATACAACGGCCATGGACACACTTATCAGCACAGTGAGCTATCAGAGAAGGGAATTAAAAAAAAAAATAAATAAATTAGAGAACATCTACCACTAGGAAAAAATATTCTTTAAAATATTCTACAGTAGTCCTAAACCAGTTCTTTTGTGTCTCAAGTACCTCTCAAAAGCAAAATAAATCCCAGTGTATTAATGTTTGGTGGCATCTCTTAAAAATATATTTCACTTCAGTCTCTTCTGTTTCTCCTAAGTTTGAAGACTCCAGCTAAAAATGTGTTAGTATTACTCAAATACTTCAGAGGAGATTGTGCAAATTTAATGAAAAAAGAGTAAAAGTATGATCCAGGCTGGAAACCCATCTGACCATGGTCCTGGGCAAGAGGCTCCGGTTGGCTCCGCCTGAAACTTGGATGGTATGACTTCCACAGGTCCCTTCCAACCTCAACCGTCCTGTGACCCTCTGAAGCAAACCCTCATGCCAAGAGAATGAGGGGAACTTCTGCAGGCATCCAAAGAAACGCTCTTGCAACAGCATGGATAAAATATGATTTGCAACACACCGATATTTTAATATCAACTTTTCCAAATGATTGCACAGTTCAGTTGAAGGATAAACAAACAGTGACAGTGATTGAAGTATGACATATAAACCTTATGGATAACTACAGCCTTTATTCTAAGTGCTAAACAGAGCTGCCTGATTTTTTTTTTTTTTTAATACCCCTAACTTTCCAAAATACATACACTCTAATAATTTCCTTCTACTCTGAACAACAATGAAACTTAGAAAATGCACAGAGTTTTATTTGTAGCAACAGAAATCTGACTGCTATACCAAAGAATACAAAGTTATCAAGGGGAAAAAGACCAAATGGATATTAAAAAGAAGTTCAGTGGGGCTACACAGAGTAATTAGGTATTTAGGTAAAATACTTCCAAATGTTCTGTTTTTTTCTCTCATTAAAGATGATGAAGCACATTGGTCATATTTACATTTAGTGTGTCCAAGAAAAAGGAAAACCACGCAAAGATTAATATATAGAAAATTAAAAATTTTGATTGTACGGGATCCCAGACATTAACTGCTTATTTTTATAGCCTTTAGTTTTCATTCTCAACTATTTCTAACAAGCTACTTTTCAGATGTGCATCGAAACAGTCTTTATTAGGAATCAACAGGGACAATAATAATTTTTAAACCTTTCATAAAGCAAGGCATTAACTCAAAGCTTTGTTGCACATTTATGTATTATGGAAAAACTGAGTTTAATACATCACAATGTTCCATTAGTCTTGTAACTTGACACGAACCATTGTATCTTTGAAGATTCTTTCCTAATTAGTGCTGCCCTGGGTACTAAGGCTCTCCACAAACCAAGTATGTGAAAAACCTTGCCAGCAAACCATGAGGCAACAGGTCACTGTAAACATGCAGTGTGAGCACTTGTATGAATAACCCAGGGAATGCAAACATGCTCTGCCCAAATTTCTGAACGCTGGGCCTTAAATACAATACAGCCATGCTCCACAACCTCCTCTGTGAGACAGCTGCAACAGAACAGAAAAATAAAGAAGTTGCAAGATACCAGACCTATCTCCTTGCACTGCCCCTCATGCCACACTGAACACACAGATCCACATTCTGGATATACATAAAAATCTATACCCTAACCAAAAGAAATTATTCTCCAGACATCTTCTGGGCTAACTGATTCTACATATCTAAGAGACAGTACACATTAAAAAAAAAAACATTGCAGTGGACACAGGGATGAGAGAACCAAAATTCAGTACAGAGAGCTACAAAGAGGTGAGGACAACATGAAAAGCACCTGGAAGAAGCTGACAAGACATGAATGACACCAGGAACAGAGAAACTACTTTCTCATGGTTTTCTATGGAATTGCTCAGCATGATATTTTAAAAAAATGCTTATATGCAGATGCAAAACTTAACATGAAGAGTTGTTTTTTTTAACTGACCACCAGGTTTTTTTAACTGCTTCTTTGGTGAAGAAGCACCAAAACCTCCCTGGCAGGAGTTGCCATGTCTTCTTTTTTTTTTTTTTTTTTGCAAGTAAAAGATCAATTATTGTATGAAAAACAGTCTGGGTTTACTCTTGCATCTTTGCTTTTATATCTTATTTGCCCTTTTCTTTCATGCCTTATTTTTTTTTCAAGATCTTTTCTACACTCTTGCCTTCATTATCTATGTTAAAAGAAAACTTGAAAAAATGTATTTTTATCTCTGATGTAAGTTTATGCATGCATTTTAGGATCTGTTGCTTTTTCACTTCAAAATGCCAGCCATAAACCAGTTAACATAAAATTGAAACATTTTGACTGTAATTATGCACATAAAGTAAATGACTGAAAAGTTTAACTGCAGTTTCCTCCCAATTAATTGAAACAAGCATTTGTCACGGGCAAAAAATAAATTATTTATTAAGCTATGCTTTAAACATGTTTTTTCAAGTAAATCCTACACTTCTATACTGTATGCTAGAATACACCCCTTGTCTGATTCTTTTTTCCTGTGCTTGATGGCTATTTGATAGTAGAGTGAATGATACAGTTACACCTTAAGACAGATGGTTCATTTTCTATTTCATGTTTTGAGGAAATTCAACAGGCATAGTTCTCCATTAATGTCCTTAGAAATGTACTACAGTGTTACTACCTGTAAGTCAGGTAAATGTTCAAGATTCCAGGAACAATCAACCTTTGCTTGTGTGTCCATCTATA
The DNA here is from genome assembly GCF_015227805.2 of Hirundo rustica. Lineage (NCBI taxonomy): Eukaryota > Metazoa > Chordata > Aves > Passeriformes > Hirundinidae > Hirundo > Hirundo rustica. The sequence goes on along the minus strand of NC_053488.1, from coordinate 79,046,803 downwards.
AGAAAGCCACTAGAAAATGTCTTAAAACATTAAAAAAATTCACTTATTGAAAAAGTTCCTAGTCTGTAGCTAAATCTAGCATCCATATGCTAAATCTCCTAAGGATTGCCACAGATAGTAGCAGACAAGTGGCAGGGAATCCTTTGGAATAAGTAAGAAATTTAATCAATCACTCAGCTGGGGTGGAGTTGCTAAGGCCAGTAAGGAGTAAGCTCCTTTATAGAACTTCACAGAATTATTGTTCTGCCTCTGTATCTGCGTATAAACTGCATTTAGATCATCTCAGAAAGTGCATCAAGTATAAACATTGACAAATGCACCAAAACTTTCGAGAGCAAAAGTAACAACCTGAGGTCCAGTAAACCTAGTCTTCTACAGAGGTACTGGCAATAGTGAAGACAGAAATGAGAAATTCGTACATTGTTTACATCCCCTATAAACAGGAGTTTCATGAGGACAGCACAAAGCACTCTCATAGTGAAAGTTAGCTAGTACTTACTAACAAAGTATCTGCACTTTTATAAAACAGTCTAAGTACTGTTGGATCTAAGTACTGTTGGATCCAACATATAATGTTGGATTTAAAATACAACTTCTTGTCAACCCCCTGAAGACAAAACGAAATGGAACAAAAAAACCCACAGATTCCTATTATTTTTGAGAAGACGCAATGAAATTTCAATTCACACAATGTTGAGTCATACCAAAATCATCTAGCAGCAGACTTTTCTAGTTTACCTTTCTAAATTGAGAAGTCAAATAAAGGAACAAACGACCAACTAAGTATCAACAGCACCACAAAGATTTTAGCCTTTTGGAGGCTTTAGGTAAACAAAATAATCCACACTGCACAGAAAATAAAACTGCAATAATGGAAATGCTCCAGCTGAAGATCATGAAGACAGAAGGTCTCTCTCTTTCTTCCAAAGTCAAATAAATGCAAATTCAGCTACACTGAAGGATCTGTATTTTCACATACTTTAAAGTCTGAGGCATTCCACAATCACTTCAGAATTCAGAGCATGTATGTCCTGAGTATCATTATCAAGAATATTTTTATGTAATAACAGGAAAAAATAGTATGTCCAATGGTATTAGAATTTTTCAAGTTCTGAATATCACTGTGTTAACACAATGAATTTACCACATATGATATAGTATGTAAAAGCTGTAGTCACATCAGAGAATCACCATCACACCTGTCATCACTTGATGAGCCAAAATGTAACACTTCAAAAGGTATTCTACAAATACCATTATTCATAAATGCTGTATAATAACCAAATGTAGCCAGAATTTGTTTCTTGTAAGTCTAATATACATCTACTACAAACAAAAAGGCTAAAATCATTGCCAATCTGATATCAGATATATTAATTTTTTTTAAAATATTTTGACCTTCCTTTTGCACATGCAGAAAATGTCTCGAATCAAAGTTTGGTTTTTTTTTTTCAAATTTCAGGATGTAAAACATGTTCTTAACAAGTACCACTTTAAGACCTCCTCCGGTCTGTACAAGGTCACACAAGCGAGAGAAAGAACTGAGCCAGACTCCCCGGACACAAATTTTCCCAAATTCGGGTTAGATGAGGAGACAGGACTCTGTGCCACCCAAAAAAGATGCTGAGACCTCCAAACAGTTGTTACAGACCTCTGTAACTCCAAGAGAGGTTCAGCATGAGTCTATCGGGGTCTGTTCCAAGGAGGAAAGACTTCCATCTTCCTCATGGTTTTAAACATTGTGTTTATTTACTGTGTTGGAAAATACACTGATGCTTGCAGTATGCATTTTCCACATAATCATTACTTAGCTGGCTGGCTACTTGGACACCTGAAATCCAATCATCCAGTCATTTGCATCTGCACAACTCCAACTGGCTTCAATGAGAGCTGCACATGCATCACTGATGAGTAACTGAGTTCCTGCAACTCAGCCTTTGCAAGTCACCCACCAGAGGGGAGTCACACCAGCACAGTGATGGATGTGCAGAATTTCAAAGTCAAGAAAAAAGAAAAAAAAAAAAAGCTGAACTTACGGATACACATTTCCCTGCTTTCATAGAATCCAGGGCAGCACTGGGATTTGCGCCTGTACATCGTTTTCTCACCGTGTCTATAAGCAGTACGGTAACTGATCCTAAAGAAAGGAATGAGTGTTTGTCACATACCTTGTTTCAAAAACAAGACAGGATATATTCTGACACATTTTAAAAACATTCAGATGTCATAAAAAACCTGGAAAAAATGCTCCAAGTGGTCTTGATTTATCTGTTGCCAAATTCAAGAGTTCAAGGGGCTCCCTGACTTGCCTTAGGCTCATGGGTGGTCAGAAAGCAGGAAAAGAATTGGGAATTTTTCTCTTGTGATGGTTCATACTTATGGGCATATTCCTCTGAGGAAAATGCTCTTTACAGATGTCACCAGTTCTTAATCATTCAACCCTTGCTTGCTTTCTGCTTGCACAGGAAGTTTCCTTTAATGAATGTTAAGAACCACACGCTTACTTCCTTCAGAACACAACACTGCAAGCAATAAGGGGTCCCCATGATATTTCTGAACAAATACACCCTGCAAGGTCAGGAGAATTTAGTTTTTTCCCAAGCTGTTTGTTTTCTGTTAGCACTCCATGGAGTTACACCCCAACCTGCTAATAAAATGTATGTGACTTCGCTTGGTCAGGCATTTTCCAGTTGACACAGATCACAGCAGTTAGGCTGGACATTACAGCTAAAAAATCCTATATATCATGCTTGATTTTGAATCAAGATTCTTAACAATATCAGCAAATTGACAATATTGGGATTTATACATCACCTGTGCCGTGTGCACTTAAACCAGTTTAGGATGTCAGTACAACTGGTGTAGTAAATCTGATCAAAAGGATGTGGATATGACTCTTGCACTGTAACTGAGTAACTGGGGAGAGACAGAGAGAATAAAGGAAGATCATCAAGCAAGTCCTTTTAGCACAGTCTCATTTAATTAGGTCTTTTACAGAATCCTGTTACAGAATGGAATAAATATAACTAAATACTCATGTCAAAAAAATGAGACAGAAAGCCTGCAAAGAAAAATAAGCATGCAGAGTCATCCTGTTTCAACTGTGTAACACATTTGATGAAATTTCACTACTCAACATTTAAAGAAAAGTAATGTTAACCTAATTTTTTTTTTTAAATCGGAACACCTGTATCTCAAATAGGCAGCAAAGGGAAGTAGTGTGTATTAGGTACTCTCCTGTGGAAACTTTTATTAATGCAACTGGATAACTGGACAACTAGTTAAGGAGACAGAAAATGAGGTTTCTTCTGTTATCACTCAAAATAGAAAAATAGGACTTTCTGAGAAATTTCTTGTAAAAAACTGTATCTGGGCCTATAGAAAGACATCCAGTGCACATAGATGCTACATGATTGTTAACACAGAAATACACCTGCGTAGTAATTACTGAAAAATTACATTACAGGCATACCATCACACAGTCTATTCAGCAATCAGAAATTAATGAAAAATAAAGACCATACTTTCTTTTGCTTACTGCATAATTTTTAACAGAGAACCACCCACACCACACTCCACCCCCCAAAATTACTATATGAAATTCTATTATTTTTTGCCAAATTACACAATTATACAGTGTCCTGAAAACAAATCTGTGCTGAGAGCCTCCAAAGCTGTCAGTAGGGCAAGAGGAGCAGAGCTCTGTCACAAAAGGGGAAAATATTGAATCATCCTAGAAAATTCTTTGAGATGCTGTTTGTGCTGGCAGACAGTCCTGGATTGCACAAGGGAGATTGAAAGTACAGGAATGTGTGGCAAGCTCCTGCAGCCCGACTGATTCCCAGGACCAGCCAAAAGACTAAATAGCCTGCCCAGCTCTCCCTCACTTCCACTCACACCCTCTCTGACTCCTGAGCACCTACTGCAGAGCGATAGCCACAGTCTCCTCATCCTGCCGTCACCATCTATGCCAAGGATAAGCACATCCAGAGTCATTCACCCCTAAATGCACACACCCTACTTACTCCCTGTTTTCCTGCATGAAGGCAAGCAGCCCTAATCCACGCAGCTGCCCCAGCCCAACAAAATATCGGTGTGATGACGGCGCTTGCCTGAGGCTCTGCACTCTTACCTTGAAGCAGGGCACACTCTACCCTTTTTTGCAGCTCATTTGTAAAGACCATTTTAGTACTGACTGAGGTTTATTTTTTATTTAAATATACAACAGTGCCAGTGGCAGTCAAGAGCTTCTGTCTAGGGCTTTGCCCTATCATACTCCTGTCCCTTTGTCACCTGCTTTGGGCAGCAGTGTGAATGTTTCACTAAGTTTATTTGGAGGTCTACGCCATTTCTGAGACACAGCCCAAAAAGGAAAAAAAGTTAATGGTACGAAGTGGGCATGCTTGCTAGGTGCATTTTTGGGCGTATTTTTCCTTCTGCACACTTTTATTAGCTTGTTTTAAATTATATTATGCAGTGTAATAGTATTCCAGGTTTCTTTCCCATTTTGCTTTCACTATGTTCTAGCTTCCCCCAAAAACTGTAAACAAAGCACACAAAATATAGGACAGTATCCAGTAACATTGTAGACAAATGCCTGACTACTATGAACAGGTATTTAATATGGTGACTACCTCATATACAAATTGTTGGATGAACTGTACACTGCAACTGAGGCAGAGGTGCCAAATGCTGCACATGAAGCTCAGGTAAATTCCCAAGCAAAGTCTTTAAGTGTTGGGTTTGATTTTTTTTTAAATAAAGAGACTTTATAAAAAAGTAAATAAAAGTTTCAATTTTCTTTGTAAAGATTCAGCCATAACAATCACAAATGTGCAGTGGCTTAGCAGCACTCCCCATGATTAAGCATAAAACACAGTTTACACTAAGTGCAGGAAAAACTGACGCCCTCAAGTGAACTGTGAAAATTAAGATTTTCTCATGGACCAGCTGATCAATTACAGGCACACCAGTTATAATGAGACAAGAAGCCTTGTTTTCACTTTTATAACCTTTACACAAGAAAAGAAGTTCAGCAGATGCTTGAGGCACAATTTCTCCAACCCATTGTGGCATTTTGCAATTCATGTGAAATTGGATGAACAAACAGACCAAGTACATTAATGATGAATTTCATTTTGCATGTTATAAATTTTTGAACCTCATCAAACTAATTAGACAACAAATCTTAATTCAGATCCCGTGAGTGCTGAATAGGAGAGAGTCAGCATAATCAAATTTGGCCAAATTCCAATATGGTTAATTATATTTTGCATAAGTAAAACTTCTTTTCACCTAAATTGGAAAGAGCTATTTTTATTCAATTCCTGTACCCAGATGGTTGTGTAACACTGCTAGTACCACTGCAGTCGTTTTTGGCATCCTAACCCCTAAAGCAAAGATGCATGTCAGCCCACTGTTAAATAACTCTTTTACTTATCCATGAAATCACCTGCCCATGTAGTAAAGCGAAATTTCCCCCCCCATTTTTAAACTCAGCTAAAGCCTTCAATAATTTGAAGCATGCCAAGTAAAGCAAAGCAAAATTATTACATCAGAATTTATGTCACCTATTTTTCCAAAGGAAACTATTACCTTTCCCAGTGGCTACAAACATTGGGATCTTCCAGATTCAAAGACACAGTTGAACCCATCCAGTGGTACAGGAGTATAACAGGGAAGCCAAAAAGGAAGTTGAAATGAAGAACCATCTTTCCAAGGGGATGACACTGAGGGAAAAATAAAATAAAATTAATTAAAAAAAAAACAAAAACAAAAACAAAACAAAACAAAAAAAAAAAAAAAAAAAAAAAAAACAAAAACCACACACCAAAAAACCAACACCACCACCAACCAAACATTAGTAACACCATGCAGAACATAAAGCAGCTACTGATGTTGACCCATCTCCAATCAATCTAAAGCAAGGGATACTTCAAGGAACACACCCTGCTTGCCCAGCAGCAGCAATACCAAGCCCATTTTGGAAAAAGAAGCCAAATGGAGCAGTTTCACATGAGGTCAGCTTGCAGACAAACTGCATCTCAGAGGTCCCACTGTCCCCTCCAGCTGCAGCCACCCAGGCTGGGTGTGCTCAGCCAGACTCTGCCCACTCTGAGAGGAAGAGCTGAGGTTTGGAATGAAGGCTGGCACTTGCTCAAGACCGCAAGAGTGGAGAGGCTCAGCTGTGACACAGCACCAGGAACCCTGCACATCCCTCATTTACAGGAAGGGTTTGTGCCTCTCCACGTGCTCTCCATGACCAACACAACCTCACACTGTCACTGCTCTTTAAACTTGAATCCCCCAAATTTAATTCCCCATCCTCAGCCAGCTGTACATTTCCAAACAGAATAAACATTCATTAAAAAAAGCTGTTGTAGTAACATGAAAATCTAAAAAGGTGATCCTAACACTTCTACTAAGCAAATTATTTTAATTTGCATGCTGAAACACTCCTAATCCAATTGGTCATTAATCCACAAATGCCATAATGAATGCTATTAACATGTAATTTATTTGTAATTACTTAAGTTACATTTCTGTTTCAGTGAACATTTGACCTTATTTCCTCACACACTAATTCTAACATTATGTGGCTACAGAGATAACAAACAAATGTGATCCTTGAGTCTAATCTGTAGTATAATGAGAAAATAATTTCTAATTAATATGTTTGATTTAATACAAATATTTTTAACAAAGTAAATTAAGCCAGAAATAGCAATTTCTTACTTTAAATATTATGGAACAAACTAAAGCAAATGACCCACCACTGCATTTTATGAGAAAAAATACCACAGAGCCATGGGAAAAAAAAGAATCAAAACAGTCTTACTTAACCCTTACTTCAGAAGTCAACATAAAAAAGCTCACAGCAGGAAACTATTATATTTAAGGTATCTGAGGATTTTGCTAAATTGTTCTTGAAAAATCAGGCCACTAAAAGATATTTCATGGTCTGTAACTATTTCTCTGCACACAGCAAAGTAGTCAATGTGCAGTTATTTAAAGAGCAGCTGTATTTTCAGCTAATAATGTAAAGTGGTGATTTCATTGAAACTATTCACTCTGATTAAGCAGACTGTAAATGGTATTTCTTCCCCCACCCCCACCCCCCCCTCCCCCCGCTTTTATTCTCAACTTCAGCAACTTTCCTTTTGCAGGATGCATTTAACAAAATTTAAAATAAAAAAAAAAAAAAAAATTTGCATGAACCCCCTAGAGTATAACTTGATTGCATTCAGATCTTTTGCTTAATTATTAAGGAAAATCAAAACAAAAAATCAGTGCAGCTGATTAGCATTGCTAAAGTGTTGATATTAGCAATAAAATATGTAGATGACTCATTTAACTCTTGCTGCCTATGGTTTGCACCAAGAAAAACTGTTCAGAGGTTAACTTTTCATACCATATATTTCTCAAATTATCTCATCCAATAACACAATAGTACTTTCATTACCTACATGTACATGGAACCTGTAGTTTAAGTACTGACAATGTTCGTTTTGAGAAATGCCTTCCCTGTGCAAATCAGTACCTACATGAGACAGAAAAAAACCCAACAAATTTAAGCTGGTGTTTCACCACCAGGACTTCTGTCCACAACAGAACACTAAAATCTTATTGCCTGTCAGCCTTTTCTACAGCATTTGAGGCAAATTCTCTTGTTCACAAAGCTGTATCTTGATTCCTGTTTCAGGCAGGAACTTTAAGGGAGGTCCAGTGTCTATTCAGGTCAGACTTCTCTGTTTCCCCAAACTTTAATCCAGGCCCATGATTTAAAAATTTTAACAGGAAAGCAGTGCAGCTACAAAAAACAACTGTAGAGTACATCCCTAAATCTCTGTAAACTAATTAAGGAAAGTTAACCTGTTATATATATATTATATAAAAATCAGATAATCAATAACAGTCAGGTTAAAAATTAACCTGATCACTCCAAGGTTTATTATAATTACTAACAAGCTCATTTTAAAATGATAATGGGTAACCAGTTTTTAATGGTAATGGTAACAGGTGTAAAAGATATACTCCCATAAATTACAGATACTCCCCTAAAATACATTTAAATTTGAGCATTTGAATTGCAAACATGAATTGCATTTCTCACTCGTAAGCTGATGAAAAATCCTGTATGTGCATTACATAAACACAGACAGCTGAACAATTAATACCCAATAGCTGAGATTTTTAGGCACTTTCTCTGCCCCTACCAAATGTGTTGACAGTTTTTATTTGGTTTGTATCTCTTTTTCCCCATGGAGTTCAGCATCAAAACCAGAGAAAGAACAGATAACTACAAAAAAGGCAAAAAAAAGCTGCTTCTCTATGAGGTGAAAGTTGTGGCATGCTTACAAATTAATCTCTCCACCCACCCAGAGCAGAACCACAGGCAAAACTGAAGGCACACAGCTCTCCCTTGGATTTATTGTAATAAAAGGTAAATAAATACAGGTGGAACTGGGGCAAGGGGGCAGAGGAATGTATGATGGACTGTAAAAGAAGTGAAGGTTGCTCAAGACTGCAAATTAATATTTTTTCTTCAGCAAAATCAAGTGCTGCCAGAGAACTAACCAGGATTAGAACTGCATGAGCAACAGAGAATGACACAGTTGCTGACATGACATAATGGACCTAAGACCAAGAAAAAAGCTGATGCAGCTTTCCCAGTACTGTTGCAAAAGCATTTTTACCATTGAAACATGAAAAATGCAGCAGGAATGGGCCATTTAGTTAGAAGACAAACTCCAGAGGAATAAGAGCCTTTGGTACTCTGTCATGGCAGCTCAAAGGTTTTACAGCACTCTGCAGTGATAGGGCACAAGGAGATTAAATGTTTTCTGAGCTGCAAACCCATGGGCTACTCTTAACTGCATACTGACATGGCATCAACCTGCATGTACAGCAAGTGCTACTTGAAAAAAAAAAAATCTCTATCTTCATCATAGTTTTCTTCAGATTTCAGACTGAATTGTAAACAACACAATCATCTCTGTAGAGCTCCTTGCAGGTGTCCTTGCTTTTACACTCTCCAGAGCACCCCACATAGACTTTGTGACTGCAACTGGACATTACAGTCCCACGTGAGATAAGAGTTCTCCTGAACAGTTTTTGGTGAAGAATCATTCGGTGTTTCACTTCCTACAGAGCCTTTTCCGTAACACTCTTCACTCCTGAGGCTCAGCCCCTCTACCAGGGACACAACTTGCTTATAGAAACTCAGCTGATGCTAAGGCAGAGCAAAATTTGAATCTGACCTAATCTTGTCAATGATGATTAGTCCTGTGTTAGCTTCAATGAAAAGAAGAAAACCCACAACTGATTGCTTTTATTGATTACATTAGAGAATTAATGGATAAAGAGCAGAAGGCTTTTTCCCTTTGGAAATCAGTAAATCAGTTTGACACTTTGCCACTTGAAATCTCACTCATAAAGCAAATACGAAATAACCTGAATTAGCACAGATCCTAGACTGGCTGAAGATGTACAGTTACAGCAAATGGAAACTGACTGGTCTTTTCCCAATTCCTCAAAACTCCAAAGGCAGAACTGATTGTCACTGTCATGGGAAGATCAGGACAAACCAAGCTGGCAGGGCTGAGACTCTGCCTGACAGAAAATGTGTGGGATCTGCACAGCCAGCATAAGAGTCTGCTAAAGGATAACCCAATAGTGCCCTAAACTGAAGTGCTCTAAACTTTCACACCCTGCATGAGCAGAAATTGTAAGAGCCCTTCTTGATGCAGCCTAATCAGATCTGACCCTTTTCACTTGTGCTTTACTTTCAAACCTCACTGTGAAACAGACTGACACATTTGGAGAGTCCAAAGGTGTTGCAAATAGGCTAAACATGAGATGTGGGAAAAACGACTCATTTAGAATCGTGTCTGAAGAATAACCAAATCAGAGGCTGAGTGTGCTGGAACAAGTCTCCTTGGTGGAGACATACAATATATGCTGCTACTTTTTTCAAGTTACGTTGCTAAGAAAAATAAATCAGTAATCAGTCACCATTTTTCTTTGGTTATTAGATTAGATCAGATCATTTTTATTTTTCAGTCTCTCTTTAATTATCAGAGGCTTCTAAGAAACTGAGGTTAATGTAATCACATTGTTTGTCTGTGTGTTCTGGCCTCTGCCCAATAACTCGTTAATTTATTGGTCACTTAAACTGGAAGAAGCAAGAGAGGGGAAGAAGACTTGAACTGTGGAGTTCCAGAGAATCCAGTGATAATGCACAAGTCTGCAGAAGACCAGGCTTTATTTGCCCCTAAGTGACGGGACTACCAGTTTGAAAGCTACAGCATCACAGTCCTTTAAGTAATGCTGTAATTTCACAGAGTGCATCTCTCTTCCATTCCTACTAAATATAAATGCAATACTGCATGACTTGATCTTAAATAACAGAGAGCAACCTTCAAACTATATTAAAACTGTAAACTGAAGTAAATTTTGGAGTTTCACTGTAGTTTTTGATTTTTTTTTTTCTACTGAAACATTTTCTGGTGAAAACCTGGAGAGTTTTGGAGCTGTCACATTGCACATTGTTTTGTAAGCATCAAACAACTTCTTGGATTTTAATTACAAGCACAGAATGAAATAAGGTAACTGCAAACATGGGAGGAAACAGAAATTTTACCACCCAGCAAATATGTGTGTTTGCACTAGTAATGCCACATGGCTCTAGACGGAATGGGTGGTTGGATAGCATGGATCATGCTGCAGCACAGACCCAAAAGCATGGGAGTATTGCAACAAGGTCCTCAAGGACTCTGTCCTTCCCTGCAGAACACCCTTTTACAAGACCTGTTCTTAACTGCAAAAGATCACATGAGAGTTTCCTCTAGGAACTGTCCTCTTGAAAAGCAAGATTCTCTTTGGCCTGCTGACTTCACGTATTGCCACAGTGAGAGTTTCTGAAGCTGGTAAGCTCCAGAATATCCACTTATCAGTCATCTTCTCCCTCAAATTAGCATTAAAAGGGCAGGAAAAGAGTCTGCACAAGGCAAGAAGGCATGGTAAAGGCAAATGCCAGCATGCCAGATACTTTGCAGACGGAGTCATTATTATTTCTCAGAGAAAGGCTGCCAAACATCACAAACATAGAGTCACTTCACTGTAGCTGTCATTGTCTGCTAAATTAGGGTCCTTTCACTTGAAAGTATTTCCTTTTTTTTCCCAGCAGATAGCAAGAATAGGTGTTGAACTATTAAGATTACCTATAGCCCATGGTATCATATGTCTATAAAGATTATTTTCACAGGGAGCCAGCAGGATGAGCTGTTAACAAAAATCTTTTGGCTAAATATGCTGCCCTTCCCTCCCCCCCCTCTCCAAATTTAAATTTACCAAATAAAAACAGTTAAAGCTGTGTAGAATTCAAACCAAAGTCTCTGAAAAACACACTTAGAGAAGATGAAATAGCACCTTGAATATAAATCCAGATATGCCTCTTTTACACAAGACATTTCAGGTGAAACATAAAAAACTATGTCAGGGCCATACACATATGGGACCTCTCAGCCCTAGGCATCTTTCCCAGGGTGGATGTTGGGAGTTAACAGTTCTCAGCAGGAAAGGCAAATAAACTATAATTTAATAGAGTCTATAAAGTATAGGCTTGAGACAAAAATCATAACCCCCTCTGCTTTTTCCCCATCCTCTCCCTTTCTTTTTTTAAATGAATATATTTAAAAATATTTTTTCAAATAATGAATTCCTTACTGAAACATCTCTTTATATTAATCCCAGGTCTATTTTAATAGTACAGGTGAAGTCTATAAGATTAAGTAAAAATGACTGAATGCATGTGTTTAAGAAGAATTATTTATGAAATTAGATATTACTAGCATGTATGAAAACTTTATCATAGAGTTATGTGATAAAGATATTTGTATCAAACTTTTGTCATAGTCCCTCAGCCATATACCATATTAATCAGATATCACATTCTGATTTTTTTTTTTTTTTCCCCCTCCCCCAATGGGAATCATAAAAAAAGGACATTGCACTTGTGGAGGTAACTGTGAAAACTTTGTGGTTGCTGACAATTGTCTGGGACAATCCTGTGGTTGCCTAAACACACCGATGCCCTTGTTCCACTGCTGTGGAAATTATCATTCATGGTTTTACCCTCTCTTGAACAAAGTTTCTCTGACCCCTCTTTTCCTATTACCAGCCCTCCAGACATTGTGTCACTTCCAACTTATTGCCAGGATATATAAGAGTACAATCAAAAGACTCAGAGAATTATTTTATCTTCCCATGCAATTTAGGATCAATTTCAAATTGCCCACCTTCCTTTAAAAGTATTCTGCTTTTCAGCACTCTTCAAAGACAGCCTCTGTTTCCTTCCCTCGCCCATCACATGCATGTTCTCTTTTTCCACATACATTTTCATCATACATTAGATTCTTCCCTTTCATAGACACAGCCTCTGCTATCACTGGCAAAATTCTTCAGTCTGCAGCTCCCTGAACTTGTCACAGCCTTTCACTGAACCCCTACATTATGAAAATCCAACATACAAACTCCTGCATTTGTTTATAACTTCTAGCTGCTAACAAGATGCTATAATTTGTGAAAAATTTTGCTGGCAACTCTGCTTCTGTACCTTTGTCCTTGTAAATAATTTAGTGAAATGCCATTCTGCATGTAACGCCCAGCAGAAAAGAAAAAGATGTCTTACCAGCTAGCTCCTGTTTCCATGATTTACACCAAGCATTACACTCCTGCAATCTTTATCACAGCTTACAAACTTCACTTTTCAAACAATCTGCTTAAAAAACCAAAATTAATTAATTCTGATGCCATTTCCCCCTAACAGCTTCTGAAACATTTCAATACATTACAGATCAGTTTTTCCACCTCCAGCAATCAAAGCATCTGTGATTCACTGCACAAAGCCTCACACACCAACACCATCCTACCAGGAAAGTTCAAAACATTTTAGCAGAATGGGGAATGCAAAAGTGTTTCCTTTGACAGTTCATTCATTCACTTCTATCTTTTATTTCTGTTATTTGCAGAGGTTGGAATGGATGTAGTACTGCACTCAAAGGGGACAACGGAAGAATGTAATTCAAACCCAAAAGTTAATTCTAGTTTTTTAACAAGCACACAATTAAAGGGATAAATCTTATATTTATTTAACTCTTGAAGAACTTTCACAGGGATTACGACACAATCTCAAGAGCCCTTTAGACTGAGCAACATGCATAAAATATGGTTTTCACAGTAAACTGTCTTAAACACATGGCATCCTCCATAAACATTAATACAAATTTAAAACCAAGTTTGCAATTGTGGAATTCTAGTACTTAGTCCCCCTATCTGCCAGCAGAGAAAAAATTAAAATTCCTGGGGAGAAATTCAACTTTGCCAGGTGCCAGTGGTGTCTGCAAGTTTTCTGCAACTGAAGATTTATAAACATGCCGGTGAATGTACACAGGCACAAACTGGTTCAATACACTCCTAGAGCACCAGTTGAAGCTGTAAGACAAGATGCTATGCTTTAGTGAATAAATAAAACCTCAAAGAAATAAAACTGTCACCAACACTTGTAGCAGGCAGTAAAAAAGCAGATTCTTTCTAAGAATGGCCAAGTAAACAGCTTTGTGTTTTATGCCTTTTATACTAACAGAGTAGCTTCAGATCAAAGCTTCCTGTTCTGATTTATATCAGTATCAGTTTTCTCTTACCATAAATTTTAGGGCATCTCAAATCATTAATTTCTTAATTTAATTTTGTCTAATGATGAACCAGAGACCTTTTTAAAAAGAGCGCTGAATACATCAGTAGAAGAAACTAATGCTTGCAAATGCCTTCGAAGCTCCAACAATCAGAAAAAAAATTTTTAGATTGCAATTAATACTGTTTATCAAAAAATTTTCTCTTACTTTAAAATGTTCATTTACCTGGGTTACAGATTATCTGAAACCTTTTTAAATGCCTGCTGCTGATTTCAGTTGAGGGCAGTGTAATTTGAACCCAGAAGAATCGAGACCATGTTTTTATCAACTTGAACACAAGGCCCTAAATCCCCCAAAATACTATCCTTCAGGACACATGTTGACTTCTTTCAGCCTGTACTTCTTTGCATTGTGCAAAAGGAGAGCAGTTGCGCAAGCAAGTATTTGTCATACAAAATCGTCTGTTTATATCACTGTCTGACAAAGCACCTTTAGTAACAAGGCACCCTATTCAGAGATCTAATTTTTGCAGACATTTGTACGCCAAATTTTAAAAAAAGAATCTCTATGATGGTGGGTTTAATGAGGTACTCTTATTCTCTGTAATAAAAATTAAATGAGAGAGACAGAATTCTTCTGCTTAATTGCCACATCTGTTATAAGGCACTTTACTTTGATTGACTGGAGTGTATGTGTCAGAGACTCTGCCAGAAACCCGGCAAACTTTGTAAAGTAGACTTACAACTTATAGCCCAACTGGCACTAGCAGCATCTCTGTTACAACTTCTGCTGCCTCTCAGTTAAAACTACAAGAATGTTGGTCTTGGTTCAATCATTCATTAAAAATTAAACTAAGTATTGCAAATTCTGCCTTTTTTTTTTTTTTTTTTTTTTTTTTTTTTTTTTTTTTTTTTTTTTTTTTTTTTCTTAGAGGTAAATTAAAAGCAGTCCCTGTTTTCAGAAAGAAGAGCATTAGTTATCTGAACGTGTGAATGTGTCATCTCTCATTAATGGATGAGAGAGACATAAGCAACCTAGAATTTGGAAATTGCACCACATGAAATTTCACATTCAGTGGTGCATCTGCTGCCTTAATTTGCCAGCAGATGAGCAAAGGGTTGAGGGGACAGTGACAAACAGCACAGGGTTTGCAGAGGGACTGAATAATCACTGTGAGGGAGATCCTGGGAAGAACAAAAATGGAAGGGACACTGTCCTCTGATCTATATGGAAATTTGGGATGAAACCTGAACTCAGAAACTGCCTTTCTTCAAAATCCACAGATCATGACACCTGGTGAAAACCTCAGGTATCCTGAGCTGGCCAACAAGTGGTTTTATGACCAGCTGATTTTCTTTTGGCTCTAGAACCCACTCTTAGCATCTACTGTCCTGAATACCAAAATGACACTTTCTCCCTCAACTAACTTCTTTTTTTCAATTTCACACAGGCTTTCTACCAAGAGCAGAGAAATGTATGTTGCTATTGTAAGCATGAAGACAGACAGGCCAGCTGCAGTACTGCAGAAAACTACTTTTTATCCACTTCATCCAGTAAGCAGCAAGGGATTATCTGACCTTCCTTACCAATTTTCTCTGCTGCTCCAGAGAGTGCAAAGAAAGGTAAAAGTATGTGTGGCATAGCAACAAAAACTGCACCAATACCCATTGCATCTCCTCCTGAAAGGCAGAAGGATATTTCTGTGCTGGAAGCTGAAGCTGTCCACCATGAGCTGGGCAAATGACAGGCACTTGGCCTGACCCCAACCTGTCAGCTGCCCACTGAACTAACCCATGTAAAAATCTTTCTTCTCTCTGGAAGGCAGATTGGGACAATAATTCTCCCCACCACCCCCCAGGAGAGCAAGTGACTGTTTTTTGGAAGGAGTCTGCCCCAATGGGTGACATGAGCCAGGGCAGATGCTCTTTGTCACTCCTCAGAGGTTTTTGTTATGCCGTCAGGAGTTCAAGGCTGCTCCATGATTCAAGGGGATCCAGAAAAGTTTCCACACACTCTCTATTTTGAGATCTCTTTTCTTTTGCAAGTATCTGTTTTCACTCAACCTAGTGAATACAGCAAAAGATAGCACTCACTTAAGCACTTTTATTTTAGATACACATTAGGTAACAATCTCATACAGTATTTTAGTTCACATAACTCCCTACAAGATCTACAACACTTCTGCTAACACTGCAAGGCCTTCTGTTCTTGAGGCTACTCTTAATAACCATACTGTACGTGGAAAGCATTCAGCTCCAGTCTGTCTAAGTGTTTCATCTTGTTTCACAAAACAAGTCAACAGCAGTGCTAAAAACATAATTTAGGTCTGCTAGTCTCCGTTTTCAACCTACCCTCAGGACCCATGCCTCCAGTTTGATATTCTGCCATGATGACAATTACATCACGCTTATGGTACCAACTGGGAGTAGCAATAATGAAACACCGACTGCTGGGTCCTAAACATTTACAAAGGAACCACCACACCCGATGTCATGACTGATAGAATTTTTTTTACAGATTTGGGTCACCTCTGAAGGGGCCAATAATGCCCTCTTGTCAGTCTGCTTTTATACTTCCCCACTCCCCCCCCCGCCCCCCACTGGTGGTTTTGCTGGAAACAGCAGTGAAGAAAAATACACACAGATGCCTAAGAGATAGGCCATGCGGGGTAATTTTCAAAAGTCTATTGAGAGACTCCCAAAAGAGAAGATCATCAAGTTTGAAGTGTGTATCTAGAAGGCAGGCTCCAGAAATGCTATTCAGTGGCACTAGACATTTTTTGAGCGATTGCAATGGACTTCTACTTAATTCCAAAACCCACTTGTGCAGACCAAGACACAGCAGCAACCTCAGGCTTTCTTCACAACTTGTCTCATTGCTAGACGAGAAAGGGCATTTCCTCCCTGCATCCCAGCACTGCTTCATCAAACAAGCCAAACAAAACTCTCTTTTCTGAAGTTGATCCACAGTTAAAATACACACAAGAAAGGTTGGCAATCTGCAAAACCACAAAAAAATCTTCTCCTGCATATTATTGGCACAGACCAGAATCCCAAATCACTGCATCCTTTGAGGTTCACTTACTATGAATGCATATCCTGGCTGTCATTATTCATACATAATGCAAATTGGCATGAACTAGTGCTCAACAAAAAAGAATGGAGCATATTTAAAAAGTGCAATAAAGCTTCAGAGGAACAATATTGTTCCAGAGATAAGATAAAGTCTCACAGCTCTCTGAAACAGGTTACAGAGACGAAAAAATCTACTGACAAGCAGTGAGGATACTTAAAATAAGGAAGTTTCTCTCTTGCTATGTTTTCATTTTACTCTCTCAACAACTAGTCATGCAATCTTCATATTCAATAATTAAAAATGCAGTCTTTTGTGGATTCAGAGTTTAAACAAGTTCCCTGGAAGTAGTGACTTTTTTTCTTCAGGACCATCTTCTCTTTTAAAGTGATGGAGGCCTGTGGAGTACCTGCACAGCAGAATCTGCAATGCGTAGTGCCTTTAATCCAAGCCAATCCTAAAGCACAAAGAGCACTGTATGCACTCTCAGGAGAGTCCATCACAGTGCTGGCAATTTCACTTTTGTCTAAAAGAAAATTTTATTATCTATTAAAAGAGGCCAGTTGTTCTGGCTTTGGTGGAGGCAGCTTTGGTATATTTGGATGACACAGATAGGTGTGTCTTCACAGACCCTAAAATGTACGAACAATGGTCTGGCATCGTGAACTTCACCGCAGTTCAGTGGAAGTTCAGTGATCTCACTTGAGTCACTCCTGATTTACTCAATGCAAGAAAGAAAACTGGACCCTCAGCCTCTGTACAGTTACATCTTTCATTTTAAAATAAATGAAACTAGCTAAAAATAATTTATTAAAAAAAACCCCAAACAAACAGAAATTACATTCTTTGCAGACTGATAAAATCTTCATGAACTCTACCCCTCAATTTAAAATACACATTTCAATCTCACTGGCAGGTACCCTTCAGAAACAGTTGCTTTCTGCACTATTGGTTTGGGGAGCGGGGGGAAGGAAGATGAAGAAAAAAAAAAAGATTAAAAGATCAAGTTACTCTTCGCTTCCAAACAAGCTCGGCCACAGCTGTACATCAGCTTCCGAGCAACTGCTCTACAAATACACAACAGGCCTTCTGTCTTGCCACAGGGTTTGCTCGGGTCACCCGCATGTGGTGTGGATTAAAAAGGCAGGAAAGCTCCATTACAGAGCGAGCAGAGCCACGAGTTAAATGAGGGAGTTGGTGGTGCTGCTAATAAATATCCTGTCCAGTGCTCCATCCCAAGAGGGCTCCCCCAGACCGGAGGATCCCACAAACAGTTCTGGAAAAAGGGGCCTAAATCATCATTCTGTTTTCATACTTTCACCATCTAAGCAGATGGAAGTTGGGAGGGAAGGAGACCACAAAGTTAAGTGGAGTTTTCATAAGCAAAAAAAGGATACCAAAGAGGCAGCCTCTGATTTTCAGAGGTGAAAGAGTGTCAGGCAGCGTGTGAAGATTGTGTAATTACTCTTATCATAGGAAAACAGTTAAACGGAAAAGTGACATACAGCAGTAGTTATGGAATAAGGACAAAATTCTTTGCAGGCTGTGATCACCAGTAACTGTGGCCATCTTCAGGTGCTACCTCCCATGTGCTGGAGAAGTCAATCCAGCCTTGAAGGCTGCAAAGATAAAACTATTTCTAATTGAAGAGCTTGCCACTGCAGCTGTAGTATCCTATTTACTCAGCAGATTTCCAGCCCTGCTGCCTTTGGGACCAAGACTGCCACAACCCCACAAAGTCAGGGACATTTCTTCATGTATCAAGTGCCCTTGAATCCTTTCAAAAGCATTTATAAATTCCCTAACAGATGCCTCCCACAAACACACAGAGCCAGTATTTGTGCTTAAGTTCCATGATCATGACGTGTGTATTGACAGATCAGTCTCAATAGGTCCAAAATTTTGTAAACATTTTAGAGGAAACTAAAACTCAGCTACCCATGCTCAAAAACACACACAAGGAAGCAATGGAGCAAAGAAGCAAACGAAGTGGAAGATCCACTTGGCTTGTTGGCATACTCCATCTTATTCCCACTATGTCTGCTCTCAATGTTATGTTTCATGGTTTTTGCTGATTCCTGACAGCAGCTTCCAAAAAAACATAAACAAATCATTTATGTCATTTTGTACTTAAAACTTAACCAGACTTTGGTGTGCACACACAAAAACACACTTTTTTTTTTTTTTTTTTAAACCATGCAAGTGCTTCTAGTGTGTTCACATTCTCAGGGTGATCAAGCTTGGTCTGACTATTGGCTTTTGGAGGATCTGATGCCAGTCAGCCGTGCATAATGGCCTCTTTGTCTCACTGTCACATGAGGAGCATTGTGTTACAATCATTGTCACTCTGGGCTCAAACTGCAAGGCATGCTTTCACACAAAACACTCACTTTGGGGGCTCCTTTTGGCAGAGCCCTGCGATCGAAACTCTTTTGCTGCTCTAGTTAATCAGCCCAGCAGTGCTGAAACTTTAAAAGTCAGGATTCAAAACATCTCATACAAATCAACCGATTATGAAGCTTCTCAATGGGCCACAAGAAGAGAGGGGAAGGTAACATAATATAGCCATCATTTATTTAAATCACCTTTCCTAAGCCCTATGACAGCAGAGAAGTGTGCTCCAACTAACAGTGGGGGATGGGAAAAAATATCCTAAGTCAAAGTTATCTCCACCTTGAGTATTTTTCTCCTATACTTGAGAAAATGTCTGCAAGATAAAATCACAACATTTCCACAAAGACAAGTAACAATGTTGCCAGGTGACAATGTTATTTTACTACTCGCTCTGTAAATCCTTTAAATTCACCAAGAACACCCAACCCTTGCCCTGCCAAACAAGATCCTGAAAAATAGACAAGACTTCTGTATAAGAGAAACTTTCAAAGTTGCTTTAAACATGCTGAACTCATTTAAGCCCTGTACAGATGTCTCCACTTTCATTAATGAAAAGTATTCTCGCAAGGCTGAGACCAAACCATGTTAAGAACAACATCCTCCTGCCCATACTGTCTCTTGAATAATTGTGTACTAGAAATGTATGTCTTGTACAGCTGCTCCTGAAATACAGCGCTACTCACTCCGAAGAGGACTTACAGGACCTACCCCTGAAGAAAACAGGCACTGTGAGGGAAGAATTCATGACATAATGCCTGTGATGTGCAGAAAACTTGGGGAAGCAGTGGCTTCTTCCCAAAAGAAATGGGGTTGTGCATGGAATAAACTACCCACTCACATACCACCTTCTGCCCAGTTCATTTTTCTTTCCTTTGCAGTCCATCAAAATGATTTGATTATGAGCCCTGGTTTGGTGTTCCACCCTGGTACTGCTCATAACTGTGCCAGGTGCCTTGAACACACATTACCCTCCTCCGGATCATTTTTCTTTATTAGGCACTCTGAGCCAGCCTTTCCTTCTCTACACCCTCCACTGCTGCTTTGAGCAGATCCTCCCAGATGAGCACTGCCCCGGAGAAACACCACCACAATGGGTCAGGGCCACCCCAGCTCTTGCCTGGACAATTCTACCACAAACCCCTGCTATCTTCTCTTGTCAAGCCTGACAAATTCATCTTCTGCATCATCCTAAGGTCACGACTTCTCTGAGATGCCCCTTGCCTTTCATGGTCTCCTCCCATGCCCAGCATTTCCAGTACTTTACAAGATGCTGACCCTTTGTTTGGCAGGCCTTGGTTCCAGCCATCATTGGCAATATACTGGTATTACAGAGAATTAGTTCTTCGCTGTCTCCTGTTTGAGACTCTCATCTAAAAAAAGAGCTATTTTAAGTCATTTAAATGTATAAATTTCTGTTGACTTTTGATGCAAAATAACATGACTTTAGCTTGACATGTGTCTTCATTATTTCATTGCCTCTCCTTATTTCCTCTTGCCTTTTGTCTTGGGGTTTAGGTTACAAACAGCAAAATAATTTTTTGCTATTGTTCTTGAGCTGTTATACATCTCCTGTGGCTGTAGTGGTGGACACAAGCTGCAGCTCTTCATGCCGGTGATTGTAATTCTAAAATTACACATTAATATGAAGTATTTAAATTTCTTCGAAAAAATAATTTTGCTCACGCACCTCTGTGTATTCAACAAAAATGATCTGGTAGGCTGAGAAGGGTGTTCTTTTACAGCAACAGAAAAACGATTAAATTTCTTTCCTCAGGTCACACAGCAAGCCAATATCAAAGTTAAAATTATGGGGTTTTGCTGTATGTTTTCATTGTCTCGCACATCAAAAGACCTCAGAATTAGTATCTCACTGCTGACTATTGGCTAATTTCTCTGACAGTCAGATACAAAACACTGATGAAACTGGAAGAGATGGCTGTCCACATTTTAATTGAAACCTAATGTGTACATCCAAAGGCATGAACCACAAACCCTTACACATGCAAAACATCAGCTAAAGACCAGACAGTTTGAATGGGTTAATTAACATGAATGCTGACACAATCAATAAAGCTATTCCAGTAAAGCAAATCCTTCCTTAGAATATTTCTCCTAGTTTTGTGACATATGGCTTTAAATGATACATACCCTTTTCACAAGTAAAAAAAAAAGAAAAAACAACCAACAACGTTTGGAATATCAAGACACAGATTCTTCTCACAGATGAAATAATACTGCAGTTATAGCTACATTTATGCTATGCTGACTGGAGCATATGAAGTCAGTACTAATTACTGACAAACTAATCTGATAATATTAAAAATCAGGATCAAATTCCTGGCAGTGAGTCAGTAACATAACAACTACATACTGAACTTGGATTCCACTGGCATCGTTCATCAAAGAAGACATCACTTAACAGAAGTAAGGATGTAAGAATTTCGACTGTCATTTCACTACAGCATTCCTGTCCATACCTAAAGAGACACTACTCATCTACACTGTGTTCCATTAAAATAAATCTAAAAAAAAAAAAAAAGGGGGGGATCACATCCATCTTACAGTACCATCTACGTAACTTTGGGGTTTTTAAACCAACATATCTTTGGTTAGACTAAAACTGTGGCACATACACAAAGAATCTGGTTTTTACCTTCCCCAAAAGCCACTTGCTTTCCCTAGAAAGACGTGAAAATGCCTACACATGGAAAAGCAATATGCAGAAACCATTAAAAACTCCTGCCAAGTAATCTGAATATAAATTCAAGGGATCCTTACCAGCTGCAGTCAAAAGCCCACTCCAAACTCCGCTAGATGTTAATCAGACTTAAGTATGTTAATGCACAGTTCCTGTATTCTCTGCATAGATTAGTTAATTGCTTTTGTTAACTGCACTTGCTTCCTCAGGGGGGTGTGTGTACCCATATAGCTGAACAGCTGATTGTGGAAAACATGGTTATGCAAGTCATCGAAGGCTTGTTCACTTGGTTAAACCCTTCTGCTCACCTCAAAACAGCTCACTTAACGCTGTAACACCTGGTCAGGTCCTCCAGGCGCCCACTCCCAATCCACCAATCACACTTAAAATTATGGTATTACCTATACAAGTTTTAAGTAGACATCTAAATGGTGAAATTTATATACAAAGGGCTAAGGCATCTCCCCTCCCCCCTCCCCCCCCCCCCCCCCCCCGCCCCTGCAAGTATAGTACAGTTTCAGTCTGTGGGGACTCAAACCTGGCATGCACAGCCCTGCCCCTAGAGAACTGTGCCACCTCCAGACCTTTTTACTACCTGATACACCAGAAAAGAGTAACTCTATTTCCAGGGGAATTAAGTAGACACAGCCAGGTGACTTCACACAGGTCACTGAGCTGCCTTCAGTTTAGAAATTTTTTGCCAGATATGGACTATAATCAGTGAGTGAAACCACAAATTTCATAGGCAGTCCTACGA
Organism: Hirundo rustica; assembly: GCF_015227805.2. Classification (NCBI taxonomy): domain Eukaryota; kingdom Metazoa; phylum Chordata; class Aves; order Passeriformes; family Hirundinidae; genus Hirundo; species Hirundo rustica. The sequence continues at coordinate 79,024,188 of NC_053488.1, read as the reverse complement.
ACTGCTCTTTTCTGTCCGAGACTTGTAACACTCCAGACTTAGAACCACACACTAAGGAGCCAAGCACAAAGCCATGGCATCTCCATAGCATATTAACAGTCAATACTAATATGATGCACTTATTCACCCCCTGTGGAAGCAACACACATTTAAATTTGATTGTATGACAAGGCCACACAGTTGGCTGTGTAAGAAAAATTAAATAAAGTTTATTACATAAGGTGCCATATATTGATTCTGTGCGGGTGTGTGAGTTACATAGGCAAACAAGTAGAAACTTGGTGCTAAATTACAGCTTGTCCAGCTTATTAAAAATCTAGAGAACACCTGCCCAGCTGGTCTTTCTGATTTGAGATGGGAAATCCAACTAGACATGCTAATACTATTTCATTTGCAGGGCCAGTAACTAGCAAGCAATAGAATGATCTGGCCACCCAGCCTAGTATTTTCCTAAATTCTGTCTCCAGCTCAGATAGTTGCACCCCGCCTCCATGCACCTCAAGAAGAACACACATACCTAATTACATATGCTTTCCTCCAAGTATTGTGTTATTGGGCACAAATACCATTTAGCGATGTTGACAAGGCAACTGAAGTCAGCTTTCAGTTTCAGTCTCACATCACACATGCTGCTCAATCAAAGAATCTAAGAGTTTTCAGCAAAGGTCTGCAGCTAATCTGCTGGGGAACAAATACTACTCTCCAGACTTGTCTTTTGGGGGGTTTTTTCTTTGCTCTTCAAGATGCTGGATAAAAACATTTTTCCTATATAGGGTCATTATGTCAATCAGCTTTCTAAAAGACTGCTGCAAAGTTACCAACTTGATAAAAGAAGCTATGAAGCATCTTCTGTACCAATGACACATTCCAAGTGGGGTTTTAAACTCACTCTCCAGTAAAAAGTTGGTACTTTGGAAAAACTACAGAGCTGTACGGGATTCTAGGAAATGCACGTTCACTTTGACTACATTTCAGTACTCAATGACTGGCAGCAACATTTAAGTAATTAATAAGATTACCAAAAGATCTCCATTCCCAGCTAATTCGAGGAAAAGCAGCTGTGTATTTTTCCTAATTGATTTGTGCCTACATTTCCAGATTGAACCTACTCCTTGGCTGAAAAACAAAATAGGAAATGTTTACACTACTGTTACTGTCGCCAAAAGAAAATCTGTGCAGGATACCACACAACTGAGAATTTCTCTAGGCAGCTTCTGCTGAGGAACATATGCTGGAACGCAATCAAGGTATTAAACAGATGTGCATTTTCACGTGCAGGTCACGCTAATTTACATCTATACACAGGCATCCCTCTATTCCAGCGCGTACATTTGCTCCAGTCTCCGCTCAGGACTGCCAAAAGCCTTCCGTGAAAACGAGGGATAAAATTTAAAAACAGGCACTTAGAGGGAAGGGGAAAAAAAAAAAAAAAAAAAAAAAAAAAAAAAAAAGGTGCTCTGAGGGGAACCTGAACCGATTCATCCGGGCTCGGGACCGCAGGGGCGCTACCGCATCCCGCCCCACCATCCCGGTCATCCCGCATGAACGCGGGGACAAACACGCCAGGATGCTTTGCCAAGGCGGAGGCACCGCGGGCGGCCCCAAATCCCATCCGCCCCCCGGAGGATGCTTCTGCCTAAGGCAAACCCCGCTCCCGGGAGCGACGCCGTCTCACCCCCGCTTCCTCCCCAAGGCTGCCGCACCCGGCACCTGCGGGACGGGACGGGACGGGACGGGACGGGTGCTATCACTGCCTACCTGTCCCACGGGCGCCCTCCCCGTCCGACCGGCAACCCCGAGCGGCCGCCAGGAGCCGTCGCCGCCGGGACTCCAGCAAGAGGCGGTATGAGCGGTGGGGCCGGCGGGGATCAGCCCCTCCTCCGCCTGCCCCGGACCGCCCCCGGCCAGACCCACAGACGTTTTTAACCACTTAGCCGCTTTCCCAGCGCTGGGCCCGCTCGAGGCGCCGAAGCGAGCTGGTGGTGCGTTCTCTCGGTCCAGGAATCGCCGCCCTCCACTCGCTTGCAGGCAAAATTCGAGCGACATAGGTACATCAGAGGTCATTTTATTCGGCCTAGTGAAAGATAGGTACTTACTCAGCCGGTGAAATCGCCTTTTCCCGCAATGAGGGGCTGATACTCAGCCCCGTCAGGAGACGTAAATTTATAGAAAAAAAACCGTCAGGTACTCCTCTTCAGAGCGGCTACAGAAAGGAAGGGCATCGTCACTTTTGCACTTAAATATATTTTAGTATATTTAAGATACTTACTCCGCAAGAAGTTCTGCTGCGGTTTTTTTGTTTACTTTTTTCCTATTTGAACATCCTGTTGCTGCGGTGCTAACAGGGTCGCTGCTTGGCTCGGTCTTTGCCGGTGGCAGGCCCATCCTGGAGCCGGAACCATTGGCTCTGCGGGACAGGGAGGAAGCTTCCAGCACCTCAGAAAAGACACATCTGTAGCACCCCACGACAGTAAAACTCGGCCATGCCATCCCTTACAGCTTTTCTCTCATGCCCATGAGATGTGGGGGTGCTGAGGGTGCTGTGCCCAGGCACCGTGGGGTTCCTGGGTGCCGGGCGTGCCCCAGCCCGGGCTGTGGGGATACTGAGTGCACCCACTCATGGGTGCTACCGCATGATGTGTGTGTCCGGGGTGTGGGTGGGCGCCGGTGCCGCCCGCTTTCCCCGTCCCTTACTGGGCTGGGTGGGCGCTGCCCAGAGCGGCGCAGGCCGGGAGGAGAAGCAGTGGCGCTGCCGCCTGAGGTGGCGCAGGTGGGAATTGGGGATGGCCCTTGAGCTCCAGGCGGGCCTGCACACGGGGAACCCCGGCAGTGGGAGCTCAGTCCTCTTGGAGGGAGCTCACAGGGTGCAGGGGCGCCTGAGTGGAGCTGGGGCTATCCATGGCTGGTGCTGGGGTGCTGTATGGCTGCTGCTTCCTGCTGCCAGAGTGTGCTTCAATGGGCTGAACCGGCAGCAGGTCTCAGGAGCTTGTCCGAGGCACAGTAAGCCGACGGGGTGCCGCAGGAGATCATGGCAGCTACACCGTAGAGATGTGGGGACACCAAGTGGCCAGAGGGACTGCATGGGTTTGGGATAGTTATGGGGTGTTGGCACCAAAGTCCTGCATTTGCGGGCATTGCAGGGGCTCAGGGGTGTTGAGAAAGGTGTCCTAAAGCAGCTTGTGGGTCCCTGCTGATGTTAAGGGGCTGGGGGTCCCCAAGATTTCTCGCAGGCTTGGGGAGCTTTTCTCAGGTCAGTTCTCAGTGCAGCGTGGTGAGTCCAATGGCTCTGCGATGGAGAATTGGCACCAGCTGGTGCCAGAGCTTGTCTGTCACCTGCGGGTGGAGGGGGATGTGTCCTTGCTGAGGCCCTGGATGGGCAGAGTTGTAGTTGATACAGACGTAGCAGAAAAGAAGATGCATTTGGAGATGCAGACTGGATGTACATAATAGGGACTCAAGGGAGCCAAAGATTTGGTGCAACTGTTGTGTGAATATAGGTTTAAAAGGGAATGGATTATTATTTCCTTACACACACCTTCAAGTATTAGCAATGACACTAAAAGTGGTATCAGTTGCTATGGACAGGCATGAGAGATCTGTATAGTGATATTCTTTGTTATTTTTCATTTAATGACTATTATTTTGGTTTACCTGATGAGAGGATTTTTTTCGAGGAAACAGATTTCATTTAATGAAACAAATCACATTTATTCTAAGGGTAAAAAAATGCAAGCAAGCAAATACACAAAAAGTTCCTACATCTCAATTGCACTGATGGTTAATTGCAAATATTTTTCTCAAACAATGGAGTTTCCTTCTCAAATGTTCAACAGTGTCCATTTCTGATGGATTTGTATCCTGAGGTAGTAACAGTAATGACATACTCTTGTATATCATTACTGTTATACCTGACTCAGACCCCAAGTGTGAATGAGTTCTAAATGTTTTATTGAGAACTAAGAAAAAAATCCACAAAGCAAAAGGGACAGCACTGGGAGCATGGCCTGTAGCACACCAGGCCCTGATGGTGTGACCGGTGACTACCTTAGGGCTATTGGCAGAAATTCCGGGTGGTAAATGAATTTGAGAGATGGGCGCAATTCTGCCAAAACAAAAGGCTTTAATAATCAAAACAACAAACACATAGAAGGTGCTCACAGTATAGGGTACACCAGAAAGTGCAAGGGCCAGGATAGAAACAGTAACTTATATAGAGTAGAATAGGGGTGGGGTCTGAGGGGAGGGTTCCAATCATAATCTGGGGTTAGGAATATTAAAATAAATGTACCAAATGTGAACCAGTAACAACAGGAGAAAGAATGAACTTTTCTAGGAACATTAACATAAAAACTCCCAGGGGGCAATGAGAGTGAGTTTTTGCTCAGCATAACTAAGGGGATTTCTCCTATGGCCTTAGGCAAAAGCCTTCATCCTGCTCAGCCCCAACAGTGGCTAACTTCCAGAAGCTGGTGCACAGAATGGCTACTCCGCTTTTTATATCTGTGGTGTTGCATCCACCTTTAAGACTTTAAATGAATTACATTGGTTTGTATGGCAGTCAGAGTTAAAGAAATGTGTTTCTTTCAGCTCTCCTATTAAATATCTATTAACAAAAAATCATAATGATAACACCTACACAGTAAAACTTACTCAGAAGAGAAACTAAATTTGCAATTAAGTATTCTGCTTAACTGGGGCGGGGCAGGAATAAAAAACAATAACCAAACCATACCATGCACAAATTATATAACACTACAAGCATTAGCAAATTAAGGATGCTATGGAAAGGAAAAATGTGTATTAGAACCTTAGAACATAATATTAAGTACTGGCAAAAAAAGCATTAGACACCTTTTTGAAATAGCATTTTATGCACAGCTTTTGAACTCACGATGCAGTTGTTGGAAACATATATATATCTCCAAAAACCCTGATTTTTTTTTCTTAGTATAGGACAAAAAAAAACCCAAGCCAACAAAACAAAACAAAACAAAAAAAAAAAAAAAAAAAAAAAAAAAAAAACAAAAAAAAAAAAAAAATAACAAAAAACACAAAAAAAACAAAAAAAAAAAAAAAAACCAAAAAAAACCCAAAAAAACCACCAGCCAGCAGGTGACAGAACTGCCTAACTATTGCTATGTTAACCACGTCATTTTGGTTGTCTACTTAAACATTTTCAAATAAAATAGAAACTAGCTTTAAGAATTTTTGTTTCTGTGACACTCTCTTTAATTCTCACAGCATGGCCAGCAAAAGCAGTACTTGGTGAAAGCTTTTGTCCTATTACCACTTATAGGACATTTTTCCTTCCATCTTCATGTAACATCTAGAAGTGCTACAGCCATAAAGCTCTCAGAAGATTCAATCAAATACAAAACCATACAAAGTCCTTGGAAAGTTTGAAAGTGTGCACAATTTTCAGTCTAACAAAATTCAGAGAATGTTTTCTACTTCCATTTTCATATATCACTGGTTCATCAACCCTTGGTTTTGAACTAAAATTATGTTGACCATCTACAGCTTTTTCTAAGACCCCATCTTTAGAGGGACTTCAAGAATCTTCAAGAAAACATATGAGCAGGTGAAATAGCTCTTGAATTCTACACTGCAGAAGGTATTTTGCAGCTCAAAACTTAAATTCTGTGTTCACAACTCCGCTGGTTAGAGTCAACACTGACCACTGCAGAAAAGCAGCTCTTCACTAGCTTCAATTCCACAGCTGACAGAAAATGCAGAGTAATTTTGCAACAGAGAGAAATGTTCTTTCACTTACTACCTAGCAGCGTAATTTTTCAAAACTTGTGTAAACGTGTGCAGCTGAAGGAGCAGACTGCAGTCTGATTTCCTAACCAAAGTCCGTATTTGTGGAATTTTGCAGTTCCCATGTAAGTTTTGTACAGACTAAAGAGAGATGAATAGTTTGTGCTGAAGATCAGACCCATACCAAGTTATAAAACACAGAAGCTATGGCAAGACTTAAAACCAACCTCTGCCACCTCAATTAATGTGGAAGGTCCTCTTGTGCCTCCTGGGCAGTGTTCCTCCTTGCTGGCAGAAAATACCTCTACCTCCTGATTACTATGACAGCTTTCACATACCCCATCATATCTAGTTCTTCCTCAGCCTGAATTGCATCATTTCAGGCATCTAGAAAATAAGTAAGACACAAAAGCAGGAATTAAACTGCTGGACTTAAAAATCCAGAACTGGACCTCACCGATTAGCTTCCCTCAAAGAGATGTTGTCTGAAGCGGGTGAACTCATGGTGGCGAAAACACAGTTTTTTAAGTCTACAAACTATGGAGAATTGAGAACATAGTTAGCTGTCATGGTTTGGCTTCTGTGACCCCAGAATCAGGCCAGCCAGGAGTAGTGTGTCAAATAAAAGAACGGGTCAATTGGGTTACCCAAAACCATGAGAACTTCAATGAATAGAATAACAACAGGTAGAACAACACTGTACAGGGTCAACTCCAAAGGACCAGAAAATGCGGGAAACACAACAATATATAAGGTGGATCTGAGGGTAGTTGTCCAATCGTAAGAGACCACTAGAAACATGACACTATGTCAGATGTGACTAATCAACTGTAAATTGGAACGTAACCTTACATGGCATAACTCTATTAGCATAAGAACTCCCATCATCCCATTCTTCTCACCATAACTAGAAAAGGTTTTCTTATGGCCTTAAGTCTATAGTTACCTCAGGTCGGCTGATTCCTACTGAGTTAACCATATATACTTGATGAGGTTCAATTAGTCTCTTCTATATCATAAAACCTTTAAGGCTGCTAGCAGAGACATGCTTTACTTTGCCAACACTAAAGTATGGATTTTTTTTAACCACTCAGGAAGAGTTACACAGTTGTAACAAGTTACAATCCGTCCATGGACGTAGCCAATGGAGATGGAGGACACCAAAGTGGAGGGAGGATCCCTAAAATGGGGTGCTACACCAGCAAGAAATACAAAGGTGTTCCAGCCTTCCACAAAAAAAGCACTCCTTTTCCTTTTTTACCTACATTCACACTATGGTTGCACCAAATCTTTGGCTCCTTTGAGTCCCTGTTATGTACATCCAGTTTGTATCTCCAGGTGCATCTCTGTTTCTGCTACATCTGCATCTCAACTAGAACTCTGCCCATCCAGGGCCTCAGCAAGGACACATCCCCTTCCACCTGTAGGTGACAGACAAGCTCTGGCAGCAGCTGGTGCCAGTTCTCCATCTCAGGGCCACTGGGCTCACCAGACTGCGCTGGGACTCACAGTCCCCAGTGACAGCTGGCCTGAGAAAAGCTCCCCAAGCCTGCGAGAAATCTTGGGCACCTGCATTGTCGCTGACCGCTGGAGGCCTCTGAGGGTCATTGGGGTGCCCCAACCTTCCTCAATGAAGTGCCTTTATAAAGGCACTTTATAAAGGCACTTTGGGTCTCAGAGGCACAGGCACTCCCCTGTTGATTTAGTGCTCATGTGATGGCTGCTGGGGCAACCAAGCCCTAGCAGCTCTAGTGATTTCAGTGGGGCAGAGGAGCCAGGCAGCTCCTCTTCAGGCAGCACAGGAACAATAAGCAGGGAGCAGTTCTTGGTCTTCCAGGGCTTCTTTTTTCCTCAGAGGCAGTCCAATGAAAGACCCAGAGGCTCTCAGGTGCCCTGATTTTATGCTGAACTGTAGGGGCGGGGATTACAATGTGGGCCAACAGGAAAGGGAATTGGAGGAACAACCGATGAGGGGAAGGATCCAAATCTAACTAGCAGGGGAACAGAAAAACCAGGAATTAAGGGTTCTAACAATGGGGGCTGAGGAATTTGCATGGGGGTGAGTGCTCGTGGGTTTTCTCTGTATTTGCTCACCCTAACCAAGGTGGGCTTCCCTAATATACTTCTGTGGAGGAGTTCTGCACATCTATATCTTGCTCTCTTTCCATGGGAGAGTACACTTTGCTGTGAGGGCCCCAGGGTCTCCCATACCCCAGTCCTGCTTCAGGTCATTTTCCTCAACTCATCCCTGTGTCCCTGTAATGCCTGCAAATGCAGGACTTTGGTGCCAACACCCCATAACTATCCCAAACCCATGCAGTCCCTCTGGCCACTTGGTGTCCCCACATCTCTACAGTGTAGCTGCCATGATCTCCTGCGGCACCCCGTCGGCTTACTGTGCCTCGGACAAGCTCCTGAGACCTGCTGCAGGTTCAGCCCATTGAAGCACACTCTGGCAGCAGGAAGGAGCAGCCATACAGCACCCCAGCACCAGCCATGGATAGCCCCAGCTCCACTCAGGCGCCCCTGCAATTTCATTCTTTGCCCTTTTGTGCATCTTTTTATTCGTGGAAGTGTCATCAGATTTTATTTTGCTGTCATGGTGGGGTGTGAGGAAGCAGCAGAGCTGTAATAGCCGCAATACTATCTGTAGGTGATACATTTAAAATTCCAGGGGGAAAATAAAAGGCACAACCAAGATAATTCTGTTATCCCACCATAATCAAACCGATGTCAGCTTTGTTTTGATCTGAAGCTTAATGGATTAAAAAAGTCCTCATAAACAGAACTGAAGTGATTCTCTTAAAAAATAAATAATGATGCCTTTGATCTGGTTTGTCTTTGTGTAAGAAAAACTTTTAAATTATTGCATGGAATGTCTGAATTATAGACACTGAGCAGAAATCAAAAGGGGATTTTGTTGGCCCATATCAGCAGCTCAAGGCATTTATGTACATCCACAAGAGTGGATGTACACACAGTAAGTGGCAATGTGTAGTTGTAAAGGAAGAGCACAAGTCTTGAAAAGGAGTATTGAACACTGGCTCCTGAGGAAAAAAAGGTTACTTAAGTACAAAATATACATGTATGTAAACAGCTCGGAGTACCATCTACTTATATATCTTTTCAATATTTTTCACTTTTACTTTTCCAGTAATGCCAAATTATTTGATCTACAAATGATTAATTTTGAAAATAGGTAACACAAGTGGTTGAGCTGTTGCATAGAAAAGTTTTTTCTTGCACTCACAGTCCAGATCATGACCACAGCTTCATATTGTCATGGTTAGAGGATGAGATACTCCTCAGTAGATGAAGGAGGGAAGTGATTTTCTGAAGATTGTGCAAGAGTCGCCATTTTCCACCCGTTTTCTGAATAACAAAAACAGGATAGTTCTATGGAGTAGTTTTAGGAATGGTGTGGCCAGCTTGAAATGGCTCTTGCACAAGCTGGTGCAAATGCTGCAACTTCTTCTGAGGAAGAGGCCACTGGTCCACCCACACAGGACAATGTGTTGTCCAGGTAATGGCTGGGACACGCTGCTTGGCAGTGGCCCCTATGATAAATTCATTCTGAGCATGAGACCCCACTGGCTAAGGCAGTCTTGTCCCCACAAAGTAACAGGGAGTGAGAGTACGTAAGATTTCGTGATGGCACTGCTTCAGTAATATTTCTCTTGCAATGATATTGTCTATCTAGGGTGGCTTTTAGCTTATCTAGAAACTTGATAAAAGGTTCATCAGCTCCTTGTCTTACATTAACAAATGAGGTTGTAGTGGGACCAACATCTGTTATGTTACAAGAAGTTCACAAATTGAGCTGCTTTGACTGCTAAAGGGCTTCTATAGGCAGCCAAACCTATCTAGCAGTAGGTGCATTTTTGCCCTCTCCCACAAGTGCTTCAACACCTGTAGGTTGCAAGATGTGCCTGTGGAGTTGCTATAAATTGTCCATAGCTTCAATAGTGCAAAGGTATCTCCATTTTGACATCCAGACAGTGAATTGTATACCTATCAGCATAAGTCCCGCTATTTGTTTAGGGTCTTGAGGTTCCAGAGCATGAGTTCTCCAGAGTTTCCAAAAGGCTAATAGTAAAAGGGATACTAATGCCATTGTCTAAGGCAAAGCAACACAGCTCTTTCATGACACTGTAAAGCAAGCCTTCCCATCTAGGTGTTTGGTTGGGCTGGTAAATGACCAGAAAAGCATGCAATAAATTGGCATCCTCCTCTGTGGCAGTGTGTTTTCTCACTGCTGCTCACTGATCATGCAGAAGGGTGGGGGGGGGGGGGGGGGGGGGGGCGGGGGCGGGCAGGATGGGAAAGATCTGGCTTCTCCTCAGGTTCAAATGGATCAGGGGACTGAGGGCCGTTCACTGGTTCTTCTCCCACAGCCCCTCCAAGCTTATGATTAGAGCCTTTTGTTTCACTCAGTGGGGGCACAGAAGGGTTGTCAAGGTGGCACAAGGGTTCTTTCTCAGGTTTCTGACTGCTACATGTGCCTTGAGCACCTCAAATGCCATTTGTCATGGACACAAAAGCTCTGCCAGTGCTGTTGCCCTGCATAGCTTGGTCTGACAAAGCAACCCTAAAGCATCCCACATCTATGGGTCAAAAACATTAGTATTAGTAGAATCACAGTCTTTAGCCCATAACAAGTATTTTCAAACTGTAGGTTCAATTTTCCTGTTGCATTTTTTTCTTTAAATCAGCTTTAACATCTGTGACATCCTTTTTTTCCTGGGATATATTACTCCCTGTCATTCTCGGCTGCTTACCTTCCATCCTGTGGAAATGTCAGTTGGCGCACCACAGGCTTCATTTCAGCCCCCGTAAAGTTCAGCTGAGTGTTGCCAACAGTGCAACCACTGTAGCTCCCTATTTTAAGTCCCTGTTTGGGTATGATTTGTGACAACTGATTGCACGGACTCAGGTTGGTGAAGATACTGAGAGGTTTATTGTGAAAAGCCAGCTGTTTTTATACGGTATGTCTTTCCTTATATAGTATTTTGTCACTAAGCGAGCTATCACACATTGCAGTGTCAGCTACGTATGTTAATGTCCTTGATATGGGGTGATCACATGCTGGTCACTCGCCTGGCAAGCTCCTCCCCATAGCGTATCTGCCACATTGCGTTTCTTCCCCCCAAGGTCAGATGAAGACAAGCTTCTCTATGCTCCCATGGCATTCTGCAGGTGTGTCACATAGCTCAGTTTCATCTTATCTGCCTCTACAATATTCCTTCTCAGAGATGAAGGAGAGAAGTTGTAATAAATGATCAAGCCAAGTTTCGTGAATCAAAATATAGAGTTTTATTTCGAGACTTAAATTCAGTCTCTAACAGCCACAATTAAAAGGAACAGCGTCAAACCCCAGGTTTTGGCACTGGGTGAATGCAGAAATGGACTCTATTGCTCCGAATCTACCCTGTTCACAAAGTGTGTCTCGAGCTTCTGGCTTTTATACAGTCTTTCGCTAAGGATGAAGAGCTACCTTGCTTCTCGTGTCCCTTTTTTGCTTCATCAGGTATTCATGTCCATGTCTCCGGTCAGTTGAATAAATTTCCTGGGGTGGAACAATGTCTTGTTACTCTGGAGTGGTCTTCAGAGATGTAAAACTCGGCTGGAGCAGATAAGATGCCTATCTGGTGTTGATCGCTGCGTCGTTAGCAGGTTCGTCTCCGGAGGCGGGGTGGGGGAACACATCTTATCTGGTCACCTATTCACTGAGTAAACGAGTGTTCTGATGGTTTCCTGGCAGTAACCCCACCCCCCGTTTCTCAATCTTCTCTGTCCCCCTCACATTCCGCTTTTCAAATCCCAAGTACATTTTATATTTTACAAAGTTTACTTCAGACCGAACGCGACTTAACTTTATATTACATATCACAGAAGTGATATGACTATGAGCTACAAGTGGTTTCATTATTCTCCAACCTTGAAGGGATTGGTGCTGCATTTCCTGAGTGCCTCAAGCTTACAGTGTTTTTCAGTGATAAGTGGATTGCTGTTTGCTTTCAAAATGCAATTGCAGGGAAAAGAGGGAAGAAGGGAATCACTGGAACCAGAATTATCTTTAGAAAGCCCAGATGAAGTGCAGGGGTGATAGCAGCCTGGCCCTAGACTTTAAAGATAAAAGTTCTGGAGATTGGAGATAGCAGATTGCAGAACAAAAGTGCAAAAAAGAGAAAGAAAGCAAGGTGCCAAATAAATGCAAATATAAGGAGTAAAAGGAAACAATAAACCAAATGAGGAATGAGAAAGGGTTAAGTAAAACTGTATGACAGAGGTGATGCAAGAATAGCATTTGATTAGTGAAGTTTTTCAAACACATCCATCCTGCATTTCAAGACAGACTATATTTTTTAACCATTTCTTAGTATTTTACAGCAGAAGCACTGTGGGCCTATTTCTAGGCATGATCCCTGGTGGCAATCTTGGTATGATATATAATAACTATGTTACATGAGAGAGAAACAGGACAATTTGAAAAGTGCTGACTGCTTTTTTTTTTTTAATGTGGCTTTGGGTACAAAACAGGCTTTCAAATACATAAGTAAAATTATGATAAAAACTTTAGCTATAAATTGAATTATCTAGGATTTGAAAATATAGGTAAAAAAGGACATCCAGTATTGGAATTAGTAAATTTTCTGCTGTGTAAGAGTTAAAATACTTTAATGTGGAAACAAACTTTCTTCACTTTACAGTAGTGTTCAGGAACTATTGGGTGGAAAAAAATACATGCTGGGGTCTTGGGACAATTATGTAATATTCAGCATCTTCCGTCTTACCAGCAGACATATACTTTATTGGAAAAACCACTACAGCACCCCGATGGCAGTGCATTTTCTTCTACCAAACCAGGTTTTGTCTCTAACATTCCAGTGTGCAGCAATCATGATTCCCAGGGAGGGTATAAACAATTGCTAACTTGTGCTACCAGTTGTCTTCCTTGGAGCCATAGGCTCATAAATAGAACACAATTGTGACAAAATCAATCAGATGTGCTTTATCAGGTTTGGTTGTGCTGTTGAAAATCAAGCTGTCATATGACCTTTTTTTAATAGCTGGTATTAGGCTTGCAATAACAGGAACCACTGTCTATAAGGTCCAAATTTTTATTGATTTCAAGTCATAGTAACTCTAGATTTTACATACAATACAAATATACATATATAGCTATAAATATGATTGTATTATATATAATTATATATAAACATTATTTCTTGTATTATATATTACTACATGCACAATATTGCTGCAAAGAATTTGCCTCCCCATCAATGCAGCACCCATGGGTTTCAAATAAGTTTTTGAATTCTAGTTCCTGGTGTAGATAAGGAAAACAAATCAGTAACACTTTCAATGAAATAGCTACTCAAACATCCAGGGAAAAAAAGTGACACAAACACAATTTTTTTTTTTTTTTTTTTTTTTTTTTAAATCTCCTGTTTTGAATGTCTCAGTTGAAAGTATGGCTTTAAGGGTACCTCTTAGTTTAAATACTTTCTTTTATTTTTAAGACAGCGTAATGTAAATTAACAGACTGGTGTAGAAATAAACAGAATAGATTACCACCATTGCAGAGAATAAGACCTTTTCTTTCCTTCCACTGTTTTGCAGTATCGCCTCTTAAAAATAACTTTTCATCCTGTGATATATGTCCTAAAGTTAATTCGTGTTAAGCAATATGATATGTAATTGATTCACTGTAAAATGGAATAATATACCATGTAAAATTGATCTACTTTAAGTTTGGTTTAAGATCAGTAAACCTAAAGGTGTGTATAGGGTTAACTGAGACTAAAACTGCACAGAGGGACACAAGGAATTCCTGCCGGGAACCGCTTTGGAAGGCACAAAAGGACGGAAAATGGAGATGGGTGCCCTGACGACCGAATGATTAAATCAGATCAATATCTGATCTGTTCCGGCCCGATGTTAACATTTCCAAACCTTCTCCGGACTCAGCAATCATGACATTGTTCTGCTTTGAGAATCTATTCAATGGACCCCGGACATGATCATGAATATCTAATAAAGCTACCCCGAAGCAAGAGTCTTACAGTCTCAGCCCGCTCTCAGCGGAAGACTGTATAAAAACCAGCAGTATTGGACCCAGTTTGTGAACAGAGGGGGTGACAGGCTGACAGAGTCGGTTACCGTGTTCACCCAGTGCCGAAACCCCGGGATTCGATGTTGTCCCTTTTAATTGTGGCTACCGGACACTGTGTTTAAATCTCAAAATAAAATTCTAAATTTTGATTTACTGAATTTGGCTTGGCGATTTATTACAATCTGGTGACCCCGATGTGATGGTCTGATCGTGGGACCCTCTGGCCCCTGTCTCCGGCCAGGAGGTGCCCTGCTGAGTTCAGCTGCCTGGCAGAGCCGGGGGATCTTGTGGAACTGATCAAACCACACAATGAATTTAAGCAAAAAGCCACACTTAAAAGGGGGTAGGTGAGATCAGAGCTCTCGGGGAACTTGGGGTGGTCCGGGATGCAGGGCCTCCAAAGCCGCGGCGAAGACACAACTCGTAAAAATCTACATGCACGAAGAATCCACACAAGAAAAGGATCGTAAGTATTGCGTGGTTGAGTGGGGGTGACTGAGCATGTGAGTGAGACGTGATTTTATCACGAAGCGAGTGGGGACCCAAAGATCGCAGTTCCACTTCCCCGCGAGGGGTGTGGTCGGTCGCGGGGGAAGCAAAAGTTACGGGAGTAAAAACGCACCTCACACGTAAAACCCAAAACTCGGGGAGTTTGGGGGATCGGTCACAGGAAGGTTGGAAGGGAAGGGTACGTCCTCAAGAGTTCCGGGACAGGTAAATCTTCCAGCCTAGGACCAGGGAAGGGTCCAGGGGAGAGAGAAAGCGGGAGAAAGAGAGCTCATAATCATCAGGGAAAACCCCAAGAGGGATCCATCACCATTAAGGGCTAGTAGCTGGTGTCTCTATACAATGGGACAAAGGAAAAGTAAAACAGGAGAAAGCCACAGGGAAATCCACAAAGGGACTAGCTGGGGACATTCCAGAGATTCCACTTGAAAGTCCTTTGGGATGGATGTTAGAACATTGAGAGGAATGCCCTGCGCAGAAAAAGAAATCTAAAGAAAAAAAATTATACACTATTGCATAGAAATTTGGGGAGGAGTTGAAGTACTGGACCATGTAATATGGCCTGTCTTTGGGACATTTGAGGGGTGGATTTGTAATGCTTTATTCAGCTATGTGAGAAAAGGAAAAAACAAGGAAGAATGTGAGTATGCTCGAATTTGGGAGGGGGCGGATACGAAACTTTTACCAGTGAGACTTAAGGGTCCCACTGGAACGTCAGGCAATAAATGGGATCCTTTAGATAATTTGCCCCCACCATATCTCCTGCCTCCACCACTACCTGCACCAAACCCGGGAATCCCCCAGGAACCCCCAGGGCCCGGGCTTCCCCCCGTGCAAGGGACCTCCGCCCCTTCGCTGATTATGTCAGCGCCGCCACCAGAGCTACAGCTCCCGCAGGTGGCAGCTCAGCCCCCACCATCAGGGCTCCCTCCCCCACTAGAACCCACGCGGGCTCCCCAGCCATCCTGGCAGTGTGCCCAGCTTCCCAAACCCCAAACCCCGCTCCTTAATTCCCCACCACTTGAATTAGACTTGGCCCTGTTTCTCAGCCCCGCTGTCCCGGCCCCGCAGAATTCATTAGAAGTTAGATACACTCCACCAACCAGGAGAACCAGGAGACAGCTAAAAATGAAGCAGAAAGTGAAAATGAGGGCAAAAGAGGTAACCTCTTCCCTCTAAGGGAGGTGCCCACGGCCCCAGGAATCATCAGATACAATCAATACTAGTGATGTGAGAGCCTTTAAAAAAGAAATGGGAAAGCTTATGGATGACTCTTTAGGGGTATCAGAGAGGTTGGATGAGTTTCTAGGAGCTAGCATATACTCGTATGAGGACCTTACTGCGATTTTAAGGTTGTTGTTTAATACCGAAGAGAGGGAAATTATAAAGCAAGCAAGAATGAGAGAGTGGGAACGCCAAAAACCCCAAAGCACCCCTGGGGATCAGAAATGGCCAAGCCAGGGTCCCCGGTAAAATGCTCAAACAGAGGAAGGTAGAAGAAGTATGATCAACATGAGGAATATAATTATTCAAGGCATCAGAGAGGCGGTACCCAGGGGACAAAACCTAAGCAAGGTATTCGGGGAATGCCAAGGGAAGGAGGAAACCCCCACTGAATGGTTAGAGAGATTAAGAAAGAGCCTCCAGGTATACTCCGGAACAGACCCTGACTCCAGCTGTAAGGGAAGTTCTGTTAAAAACCCAATTTGTGGCTAAATCATGGGAGGATATACAAAGGAAATTAGAAAAATCGAGGATTGGCAGGAAAAGGGGTTACGGGAATTGCTGAGGGAAGCCCAGAAAGTATATATGAGGAGAGACGAGGAGAAACAAAAGATGCAGGCGAAAGTATTGGTAGCAGCTGTAAGGGAAGCCCAAAAACAGGAACGTCCCCAAGATTTAGAGAAAACATTAAAAAGGGCCCCCTCAGAAAAAGCCAGTCCTTCCTCCAGAAGGGACCCCTACTAGTCAGGACGAGGGACCTAAATGTTTCTATTGTAAGAAGAGAGGCCACCTAAAAAGGGACTGTAAGAAGAGAATGAGGGACGAAAAAATGTTCCAGGAAGATTAGGGACGTCAAGGGCTTTTTATTTTGGGGTCCATAACATCTAAAGAGTCCGTGGTAAAACTTAAAATAAGACCCGAAGGGAAAGAGATGGAATTCCTAGTAAACTGTGGGGCGGAGAAAAGTACTTTTAAACAGCTGCCCCCAGCGTGCAAAATCAGTAAGGATTCCATAGTAGTCATAGGAGCTAAAGGGGAGCCTTTTAAAGTCCCCATAGTCAAGAATGTAGAAATTGAGTCTGAAAATAAAATTTGCTTAGGGGATATGTTACTAGTTGAAGAGGCTGACTATAACTTATTGGGCAGAGATCTGATGGTAGCATTGAGTAGTAATCTACTAGTAAAGGACTCGCGATTAATAGTAAGTTTATATAAACTAACCCTCGAGGATGAAGGGAAAATTAATCAGGAGGTATAGCACACGGGAAGGGAGGCGGGGAAACTAGACATGAAACCAATTTCAATCGAAATTGAGAGACCAGAGGACCCCATAAGGGTGAAACAATACCCTATCTCCCTAGAAGGGAGACGGGGGTTAAAACCTATAATAGAAGGCTTAATAACAAAAGGGATATTGGAACCATGTATGTCCAGACACAACTCTCCTATCCTAGCAATAAGAAAAGCGGATGGAAGTTACCGATTAGTTCAGGACTTAAGGGCGGTTAATGAGAGAATGAAAACACAGTTCCCTGTAGTAGCAAACCCATACACTCTATTGAACCGGGTCTCCCCAGAGGATGTGTGGTACAGCGTAATAGATTTAAAAGATGCCTTCTGGACATGCCCATTAGCAGAAGGGAGTCGAGATTATTTTGCCTTTCAATGGGAGGACCCAGACACTAATAGGAAACAACAGCTAAGATAGGCTTCTCTTCTTCAGGGATTTGTGGACTCCCCGAATTTGTTTAGACAAGCCCTAGAACAATTACTGAGCAAGTTTTCCCCCAGGGAGGGAACCAAGACCCTGCAATATGTAGATGACCTGTTAATAGCAGGACCAGAGGAAAAGAAAGTAAGAGAGTGCACCATATCGTTGCTAAACTTTCTGGGAGAAAAGGGATTGAAAATTTCGAAGTCTAAGCTCCAGTTTACAGAGCCTGAAGTAAAGTACCTAGGACATTGGATTAGAAAAGGAAAGAAAAGATTAGACCCAGAGAGGGTGGCTGGCATAATAGAATTACCCCCACCGAAAAATAAAAGACAAGTGAGACAACTGCTGGGGCTTCTGAGGTACTGCCGTCAATAAATAGAGGGTTATAGCGAGAAGGTTAAGTTTTTGTATAAGAAACTAACCACAGATAAGTTGAAATGGACTGAGCAAGATGAAAGGGAATTAACGCATTTGAAGCCTTAATGGCAGCCCCTGTCTTAAGCCTCCCCGATGTGAGAAAGAAGTTCCAGTTGTTCATCGATGTAACTAACCACACAGATCATGGGGTCCTAACCCAGGATTGGGCGAGAAACAGAAAACCTGTCGGCTATATCTCAAAATTACTAGATCCAGTAAGCAGGGGATAGCCCACATGCCTACAGGCAATTGTGGCAGTAGCCCTGCTAGTAGAAGAAGCTAAGAAAATTACCCTTGGGGCCCTGTTAGTAGTCTATACTCCCCACAATGTGAGGACTATCCTACAGCAAAAAGCAGATAAGTGGCTTACTGATGCAAGGCTTTTAAAATACGAGGCCACACTCATTCATGCACCTGAATTAGAACTAAGAACAACTGCAGCCAAAAACCCAGCTGAGTTCCTTTTTAGGGAAGCATCAGAAGGACTCACTCATAATTGTTCTGAACTAATAGAATTCCAAACAAAGGTTAGGGCAGATTTAGAAGAGGAAGAGCTAGAGGAGGGAGAAAAATGGTTTGTGGATAGGTCAGCACGAGTTTTGGAAGAGAAAAGAAAGTCAGGTTATGCCATCATAGATGGGAAAACAGGAGAAATAGTCAAATCCGGCCCCTTAAAGGCATCTTAGTCAGCACAAGCCTGTGAACTATATGCAGTCCTGCAGGCACTAAAAGAGCTAAAGAGAAGAGCAGGGACCATTTTCACAGATTCAAAATACGCTTTTAGAGTAGTACACACATTTGGAAAGATTTGGGAAGAAAAGGGACTAATAAACACACGGGAAAAAGCTTAGTACATGAAAACTTAATAACACAAATTTTAGAGGCAATAAGAGAACGTAAAGCCATTGCTGTAGTATATGTAAAAGGACATCAGGTGGGAATGCAGTTCAGAACAAAGGGAAATAACCTAGCAGATCAGGAAGCAAGACAGGCAGCACTCCTGACCCTGAATGCTCCAGGTACCTTGGAAGGAGAACCCCAGGAATTCCTTCCCTGTCCCTCTGAAAAAGAAATAGAGGAATTCAAGAAAATAGGAAGAATGCTGGAAGAAGAGAAATAGAAACTACCTGATAGTAGAGAATTAATACCAAAGGCTTATGCCAGGAAGATTCTAAAAAGGTTACACTTGCAGACCCACTGGAGAACCCAGGCCCTGGCTGAAAAATTCTTGAAGTTTTTTGGGGGTTTAAAGGTATATATGAATTAGCCAAACAGGAAGTCCAGGGGTGCATAGTATGCCAATAAATAAATAAATCCAGAAATAGGCAAATATCACAAGGGGGACGCCCTTTAGCTTATTGTCCCTTCAGGAGGATCCAAGTGGATTTCACAGAATTACCAAAAATTAGGAGGCATAGATACCAATTAGTAATAGTGGACCAATTAACTCACTGGGTAGAAGCGTTCCCTGGTCCTCGGGCCATTGCTCAAGTAGTAGCTAAAAAACTACTGGAGGATAGTAGTTTAATAATACCTAGGTATGGAATCCCAGACTCCATAGATTCAGACCAAGGGACACACTTCACTTCAAAAATTATAAAACATTTAGCAAATACTCTAGGAATTCAGTAAGAATACCATACACCCTGGCACCTCCAGAGCTCAGGACAGGTAGAACAGATAAATCAAACACTAAAAGCTCAGATATCAAAACTTATGCTTGAGACCAAGATGTCGTGGACAAAGTGTCTTCCCCTGGCACTTTTAAATATCAGGACTCAACCCCACTCGGGGTCAGGGCTATCCCCTTTTGAGATGCTATATGGGATGCCATATGAACATAGACCTTTCCTCGTCCTCTTGGCCACGGACACCACAGTAAGAACTGTGGAAAAAAAGGTTGGACACCCTCTTCTCGGGCAAAGAGGGTTGAGCCACGAGACAACCTTCCGCAGTGGAAAATAACCTCTTTACCGGGGGATTTAAAGCTGGGGATTCACCGACAGACTAAATGACCAGCGACTACTTGATAAGTTGTATCCAAGCAGGGTGTAACTGCTATCCTTTTGTTCACTTTAAGTGTGCTCATTGTAAAGAGATTTGGGTAGCTCATGGTTACAGGGGAGCCAAGCCTTGGAGTCTGTGTGAAAATTGTTTAGAGGAGAGGAGGCTCACAGACCGTTTTCTATACGTTGCCACTGAAGCAGGTATATTAGAATTGGATTCCCTGGAGTAGTTCCATTTATTCATAAACAGGTTGAGGGGAAAACTAAATAAAAAGGCTGAACCTCTAGTAATTGAGTGTAGGAGGGCAGTAAAAGTACCTTGTATAGCGGACCAAATAAAATTGGCCAGGTGGAGCACGTACAAAAAGCAATATGCTCACAGGACAGACTGTGGAGGCCCGGAAGAATACCCTTGCTGCCGAGAAGATGGTTTACCTCGCCGCCGGTGGCAACCCGGTGGGTGGAGGCAAAGGCAGAGGAGTACACCTATGGGTAATCCTGGTAATCCTGAGTCTAGCCGTGTACCTCACGAATGGCCTCCCCAACCCTAAGGGACAAATGGGGCGGGAAAGAGAGTGCCTAAAGGAGACTCAGCAAGAGCCTGCCTGAGGAAAAGATAGAGCTTTCCGGGTACATTTTAAGTGTCCAGAAATCCGAAAAAGGGGAATTTGCACCCACAACGAAAGTTAGTTTAAAGTATGTGAATTAAAAGAAAAAACAATATACCATAACTCAGTGGCAATGTCTAGAAAAAGGAGAGAGCTAAGTAGTCTACCCATAATTCCTATATGTGAAAAGTGTAATAAAACTGTATGGGTTGGGGGTAAGAAAGAGTCCACCTTTGTAGCATATTTGAGGGTAAACAAGCTACGATCAGAAAAAACTAGGAATGTGCACCCTGAACGGAAAAACCTATTGGGCAGAGCAGAATGCAAAACTTCAGACAGCTTCTTTGAACAGCGGGCCCATCATTCTAGATCTATTAAGTGAGAATGATGAAAGGGACTGCTTAAAGTTAGAAAGGACCTTCTGTTCCTCTAAAAATGAAGAGGGGATGGATTCAGAAAGCAAGATACAGAGAGTAACTCAAAAACTAAAAAAGCAAGAACTACAGGCAAAAAAAAAAAAAAAAAAAAAAAAAAAAAAGATGGAGCAAAAAAAGATGAGGTCACTCAGTAAACAGTATGAACAATTAGAAAAACAGTCTAGTGATGGGAGCTTGCCAGCCTCTAGCAAAAACCTTTTTGTAGACCTAGTCAAAAAAATTGCCACAGAATTGGGGCTGTCAAATTGCTAGATTTGTAGGGGGCTAAAGTCAGCTGAAAGATGGCCCTAGAAAGGGGAGAGTTTAGCCCCAGAACAATTTCTAAAATGAGATAACCAAATAATAAAAACGATGTCACAACCCGAGGAGTGGACCTTGGACAAACGAATAATAGGGACCACCTGCATTAGTAGAGAAGGGAATACATACACTGAAACACTTTTTGTGCTTAGTAAATTGTTAGTTAAGGGGGGTTTTTTTATCCAAAGAAAAAAAAGCAATAACAGGAACATGAATTAAATATGTTTATATAGAAGGGGAGGGATTGTGATACATGTCTTAAAGTTAATTCATGTTAAGCAATATGATATGTAATTGATTCACTGTAAAATGGAATAATATACCATGTAAAATTGATCTACTTTAAGTTTGGTTTAAGATCAGTAAACCTAAAGGTGTGTATAGGGTTAACTGAGACTAAAACTGCACAAGGGGACACAAGGAATTCCTGCCGGGAACCGCTTTGGAAGGCACAAAAGGACGATGGGTGCCCTGACGACCGAATGATTAAATCAGATCAATATCTGATCTGTTCCGGCCCGATGTTAACATTTCCAAACCTTCTCCGAACACAGCAATCATCACATTGTTCTGCTTTGAGAATCCATTCAACGGACCCCAGACATGATCATGAATATCTAATAAAGCTACCCCGAAGCAAGAGTCTTACCGTCTCAGCCCGCTCTCAGTGGAAGACTGTATAAAAACCAGCAGTATTGGACCCAGTTTGTGAACAGAGGGGGTGACAGGCTGACAGAGTCGGTTACCGCGTTCACCCAGTGCCGAAACCCCGGGATTCGATGCTGTCCCTTTTAATTGTGGCTACCGGACACTGTGTTTAAATCTCAAAATAAAATTCTAAATTTTGATTTACTGAATTTGGCTTGGTGATTTATTACAATCCCATTACGAGTGAGCTTCTAGCGCTTTGGAAAACATAGCCCAAAATATCTGATTGCACTAGGCTGTGGCAACCTGCCATTTCAAATTTGTGAAGCTTGCAAATAAAATTTTATTTCTGGGAAAATGTTTACTCTTCTGCAACAATAATTGTGGGTTTTCAGGCTGATGCATTACACAAAACGGGAAAAGAGCATGCGTAAATGTCAGCAATACCAAAGCACAACTCAGATTGAACAGATTAATTTTCACTTGCATGGTGACAATGGACGAACCTCATATTTCTTTACTTAGAATCATTTAAGCTGGAAAAGGCCCTTAAAATCATTGAGTCCAACTTGATGAAATCGGAAATAATTTTTTTTTTTTTTTCCCCATTACCAACCAGGGAATGTTTGTGCGTGTCCTGGGTTACAATGTAAGATGTGCCCAAAGTATGTATTCCATCACCATCTACATGAGCTGTTGAAGCTAGGTTGTGCACTGTTTCCCTTGCCCCCTGCCTCCAGACCATCTTCTGTTAATGGCCCATCAATGCCCTGCTGCATGACTCATAGATAACTCTCCCCAGGAGCTATCTCTGTTTAATGGGCAATCAAGGACCCATTGCAAGACTGATAAAATGATATCAGCCCATTGTGAGATGCTCTGCCCAGGGGGAGGAGCCAAGCATGCCCACCTGGATGTAACCTGGGATTTGGGACAGCACAGGCAGCCTTACCCACTGGATTCCCAGAGGACAAGAGCTACCAGACCTTTCTGCAAGAACACTGCTTCAACAAGACCACTTCATCTGGACTGCTACCACCACGGTTTCAGGTTGTATTCTGACTCTGTCAGTGATCGTTTGTACCATTGCATGTGTTTTATTTTATTTTATTTTACTTTTTTTCTCTCCTGTTAAATTGTTTTTTTCTGACTTGGAGTCTCTTGCTGGTTTTGCCTTCAAGCCAGCAGTGTGAGAGGCAGATGTGACAACCTCTATACTAAAGAAACACCCCTTGATTACTTGCTCTCATACTGAGAAGTGCTTATAGTCTGCTTAATTATTGTGTACAAATTTATTTATTTGATGTTGTTGGATGTTAGGCTTGTTCCTTTTTGCCTTAAAGAATTTTTCCCCATAAGTTGCTGAGACAAAGTGCTGTTGCTTAGATGGTGCTTGTCTAACACAAAAGACGTCGGGAGGGGGAAGATCACACGAGTTTTTGGGGGAGGAAAAAGGACAGAGCTGGGGGAGCTGAGGGTGCTGTTTTGCTCTGGGCAGTGGAGAGGACGGTCAGGCTGTGGGGGTTTTTTTCCTGTGGGAGAAGTCCACTGTCAAGAGAAAGTCCGGTCCTGGGAGATCTACCATCATCTGCTCGTGTGCTCAGGAATTCTGAGCTCCTTCACCTGCCCTGCTGGAGCTGGGCCAGCCCTGTCCAGGAGTCGTGGCTTCTCCAGCACTGCTCTTTGTGCCACGCTGTAGCCCCGCACCCCTCTGCCTGCCAGGGACATCCTGCTGTTCCAGCCACCAGCCCGGGAGTTTCCACCGTTCCAGCTTGGTGCTCTCGGGGTCCCAAGAGATCAGACTGCCCCGGGCTTTGTGAAACAAAGACTCTCGAGGTTCCTGGTTCTGTTTATTATTAATGCTGTAGTTGTTGTTTGTTTGCCTTGTTATATTTACTAGTTATTTACTAGTTATACTGTTATTCTTTTCCCCGTACCTCTGCCTGAAAAGCCCCTGTAATTTTCTAAATTATAATAACTTGGAGGGAGGGGATTGGAATTCCCCATTCCTAGAGAGGCCCAGCCCCTCCCTAGCAGATACCTGTCTTTCAAACCAAGACAGATGTCTAGTGTAAAACTGTAATTTCTCCTGTTTGCATGCTAGGCCCTATATACGTGAATGGTGTTATAAATGAAAAACGCTCCAATTTATTAAATGAGGGAAATTTATTAAAAAAAGATCCAAATAGAATTTTAGAGAGCAACAAAAAACCACTATCAAAAAAAGAAAAAAAAAATGGTCAGTGCCGAGCCTGGCTGTCGGCGCTGGGTGAGACACAGGTTTGCCCGCTGCAGCAGAGGGTCTCCTGTGCTCCACACCGACTGTCCTGTCTGAGTGATTTTTATACGTTTTGTTTCGCCTGAGGCTGAGTCCCCTTTCTTCTGTTTCGGACTAGACGTATTCATGAGGAGTTCTTTCTCTGTGGCAAGTTGAACAAAATATGTCTGGAAAGTGATGAACACCCATGATCGTGTTCCTGGAATCCGGCATTGAGATGTATCTCTCTGATGGCCCTGGTTAACTCAATCTCTGGATATTTATCACATATTCATCGCCTGGCGTTCCTCGGATCACCTTGATGGATGATCCATCTCCGAGCTGGCCACACTTATTTTATTGTAAATGAAGTCCTCCCTCCTTTGTCCAGGTGGTTTTGACATTATGTTGCAGTCTCTGGCTTGTGAGTTTTAAAGCTTATAAGAATATATTTTAACAGTACATAAAAATATATGACAATTTTATTTGCATGAATTATCATATACACATATAACAAATGGTATATATTAATGTATTTGTTTGAGGTGACAGAAATAACCTCCATAACTTTCAAAAAAATTCCTAATGAAGTTTTCAATAAGAAAATTAAGTTAGTGTTCCCCAAGTTTTATTTAGATCCCATAATAAATAAAAAAAATTCACATAAATGAAGAATCTTATTTGAAGTTAGATCTGATTTGTCCAAGTAACATTTAGACACAGTTGGTGCAATGTGTCCAAGACAAAGGGGTTTTCTTGGACCCACAAGAAGAAGCAGAGCTTCTTTTGCTGGTTTTAGTATCTTATAAGAATACAAAGTTAAATATAGCAGTTCATTGTGACCTCTTGAATGTGATTACATTTTCATACGGAAGCAAAGGAAATGGATTTGGTGGCAAAGGCATTCACGTAAAATTCCCGAGCTACAACTCTGCCACAAATCCCCTCAGGTTGGTGTGTTGAGCAATTTAACATTAAAGAGAACTTAGACAAGATAAAAATGAGGCAAACCAAAGCATATATTGGCAGTTAAGATTTTTTTTTCTGCTTAAGGGTTTCTTTTGTTTGTTTGTTTGTTTGTTTTTTTGTGGCTGTGCTTTTTCACACCAGGAGGACGCTGGCCCCTGGCTGGCTCAGATCTGCACAGCGGCCAGGACGTTTTCAGTCCAGGTATGCAAGCAGGTTATCTTCACCTGCTGGACTCGGCTTCTCAGCAGCAGCTGGACCAAATAGTGTCGTGACAGCAGCAGCAGTAGGAAAGGATGGCTCTCGGCTAGGCAGGTTAAAAGATGGTTTTATTCAGGCCGAGCTGTGGGAGGTCCGCAGCTGGTCCAAACTGCCAGCCAGAGAAAGTTTGAATCTCCCTCTCTCATCTTATGAGCGGGGGAAGGTTCAGGGGAGGTTACAACAGGATAACAAATCAGGGGATTCAGGGGGCAACAAGGGGTGTCCACTTCCAAGCCTCTGACCACTGATACCAAGAGAAAAGGAATTCCCCCCGGGGCAACCTATCACTCGACGCCCTCCCTCTGGAATTTCCCAATCTGGGGAGGGGTCCCAAAGTGACAGACAGGATGCCCCAGAGCCGGGGGGGAGAGGGGATGGACACGGATAGGTGGGGGGTGGGACAATTGACATAGAACACCTTGTTATACAGAAAACTCAAAAGGAGATGGACTGTTACAGAACTGGGGGTACAGTGAACTGAACCATAACATAAAACTTCTTATAAAAACTTAATAAAACAATTCTTGGACCGCCACAGTTTTTAATCTAATCTGTTTTACAGAAAACAAAAAGCAAAATATTTAATTCTACCTTCTTAGGCGAATTCATCCTCAGAGTAGAAAAATGAACATACTGAGAGCCTCATAAAACTAAATGCAGTGTAAATCCATCACACATCTCTTGTGTGAAGCAAGGAGAAGAAGATCATCACTCGATTGGGTCACAAACTCTGGAGCACTATGAGCTACCTGGCATTGAATGCTGCCCTGCCAGCTGCATTGGGAATCATCAGCGATCCCTCATGTCTTTAGCTCACAGTTTAAATATAACATTCTTAGCACTTAAAAGGTTGGAGGATTTAATCAATCCTCCTCTAGGATTTATTGTTTTCTTATTTACTTTTTCAAAAGACAGTTGTGGTTTGGGACTATTTTTTTTGCATTTCTAATTAAACTTAAACACTTAAGTGGATATTCTTCCAATTTAACATAACTGGTGTGTAGTAGCAGCTATATTTTCTGGCAGAGCTGGAAGTCTCAAAGACTAGAAATGCCTGCCAGGCTAGAAAAGCAAAATTAGGAACTACTGCCTTCCAATGTAATTCAGTAGCCTGAAATTCAACTGGGTTATTTGCTATCATTGCTTTGCTTTATCTCAGAGCTTCAAATTTCATGGAAATAGGATGGCAAAGAAAACGTGATGCCTGGAACTGTAAGGCATTGCCAGCTGTGCCTGTGCTTAGCACACCTCTCTGCTGCTGTTCACATTGGTACCTAAGGGGAGAGAAATCCATAAGGCAATTATATTTACAACTATGCATTCTTGATAACAAAATCACTGTGCTCCTGGAGGCAATAGATCAGGCACAGAGGCTTCAGTGTGTGTCTGGACTCAACAGGTCAATATTAATTTATAACTTTATTTATTACCCATAGGGGTTTGTTTTTTTGTTTCACCCTATATTATTTAAAATTATGTACTACGCTCAAATCACTATCCCCTTTTTCTGTCCCACATAATAAAACAGAAATGACTAATTAATTTTACACTTCAGCATCTGAAAGATGCAGAAGCTGATATGGTGCCTTATAGATTCGCAGCGAGAAAAGTAAAACAGAATGGGAGCACTTGCACAATACTTTCTTTGTGTATTCACCATGCTGCCTTGGGAACTACAGCCACTCCAGTGCTATAATGCCTTAGAGTACACACAACAACCAAAATTCATGGAAATCATTTAGAGGTAAGGGAGGGTAGTTTCTCCAGGTGTCAAGGCTGAAAGGAGTCAAGGCTCTTATGTAGAAAATACCAGTTCATCCCCAATGCTGCAATAATCAAATCTAACAGAGGAAATAACATCAGTGAACATCTCTGTATTGATTTTTAGCTCCAGGTGCTGCACTGGTAGCCAGATTTTAGGCTGAAACTTCTCTCTGTGTTTGCAGTGCATAGTTCAGAGGCCTCTGGATGAAAGCAAGACTATGGATTCCAAAATACACTCTAAAGCAGACATTCCTGTCTCACAGAGAAGTCCAGGTGAAGAAAAAAAAAAAAAAAAAAGGGTATTTAAGAGGAAGA
Source organism: Hirundo rustica (assembly GCF_015227805.2). Taxonomy (NCBI): domain Eukaryota; kingdom Metazoa; phylum Chordata; class Aves; order Passeriformes; family Hirundinidae; genus Hirundo; species Hirundo rustica. The sequence continues at coordinate 78,996,885 of NC_053488.1, read as the reverse complement.
GTTCTTACTTTGAAGGACATTCCTTAGTGTTTTTACATCTACAGCAAAAGGATTCTTTTACAGCTTTAGTTTTTGTTCTCTGCAAAAGTTTATGAACAGTGTATTACTACTGTTAAATACATTAATAAGTTATTTAGCTATTAATATATCTTTTTTATTATACAACTATAATAACCACTGTTAAAGTGAATCAGAGATATCTGTAGGTAAAATTATATTATGTAAAGCAGCTATTTACATTTATTTATTTCTGAGGTGTAGTCTTCTACTGAGTAAAATTCTTGAGGAGTCATTTTTCAAATTAGGACAAGAATTTTCCTACCCACCAGATTTTAAGGAGTTTTATTCTCCTCCTTCAGAAAGGAGGGGGGGGTGGGGGGAGTGGGGGTGTAAATGTAGTATTTTAGTGTCTAAAAATAAAAAGTGCTTTTGCCTAAAAATGTTTCTGTGCTTTACCTGACCCGAGTTTCTGATGAACATCCATCTTTTATTCTGTTCATTATTAGCTTTCCTAAAACAGAATGTACAGGCTTGAATGTGAGCTACTCTCCACAGATTAAAATTAGGCTTCTTCCAATTATAATGCATATAACCCCTAACAGCAATATATATTTTTACAACCAAATTCGTGAAATATTGGCATTTTATATACCTCAATATTTTTTCCATGGAATAACATGTTTAAAAAGGTAGATTATGAAGGAAGAAAATGCAACCCTTCTTCAGTCTTATTGATCAGGAAATTTTCAGAGAAAACATATAAATCAGTAAATTTAAAATTAGTTTGTTTTATTATTAAATAGTTGAGGTTACAAAGCAGCTACTAGGTCTAGGTCTATGAGATTAATATAAATATCTATACATATAAAAATCAGGGTGTTGTGTTTGTGGGGGGTTTTTTGTTGGTTCCCCCCCCCTTTTTTTTTTTTCCTCCCCAGAAAGAAGCATTCTCTGTTAGCATAAGAATCTTCATTTAAGTTTCCAGAAATTTTTGCAATAACCTAGCTTGCCTGTCTGCCGGTTACCCCTTACACATTGCAGAGTACAGGAAATGCTACTTGCTTGCTAATGGTAAAATATATTTTAACATGAGATATAACTTTTAATTTGGGGAAAAAAACCCACAAAACCCACATATACTATGTACTGCATTTTGAATATTTGGAATTTCTTTTTAATTGGTATTTCATTCTCACCTATGTATATTTTACAATAAATGCAGGCAGATTTGACGTAAAAATCTTCTACACCCTTTTCAAACTTTTGGTGTATGTTCAGAAGACCTAAATATAGAGAGTCTTGAACTGCTGGTGATCCATCCAGCACTATCTACAGACAGGATAGAGCACAGTTACTGAAATGTCATACTTACGGATTCCAGTTGCGCTTTCTTTTAACGTGTTAAAATAATTATTTCTGTTCTGCATTAGAACCAAAGTAGATAGACAGTTGCAAATGTACTTACAGAACCTGATATTTATTTAAAAATAATGCCTTTCTTTCACATCACAGTTGAAAATTCAGGAGAATGGCATTTATTTTTCAGCATCTCTTCAGTAAATTTCCTACCATGGAGTTGTTTCCTAAGCCTCTGATGAAATATCCATCAGTTCAAACCTGAAAGGTCTTATTGGCATTGATTATTGAAAATATGAATCCATGAGTAAACACTAGTAACAACTTAGCAGCTGTTAGTATTTAAACATGCCAATTAACTTGTCATTAGGGCAAATTACTTCCTGAGATCTGCAATGTTGTATCTCGCCTGCTAAAGATCCAGTGCAGTCATTTTAAAGCAAGTCAGGTATCTCCACTATTTTGCTGTCATTTTTCTGCAGAGGGGATAGTCTGATAGAAGCCTGTCAATACAGAAAAACAAAATAAAAGGATCTTCTTTCTTCTCATGATGCAACTGTACATCCACCAACCTCTCTCTGCTCTCTTCCTCCTTTTTTTCTTACGTTTGTCATCAGGTTGCTGTGGGATTCCTTACCTTAGTAGTGTTGCCTGCACCCGAGCCGCAACTGCAGGGGCAATTGCTGCTCTGTAACTGTGATTCTTGTTTCAGTATATCTGAGGAAAAATCAGCTAGCAGGGGCTGTTCAGCTGCTCCTTCAATGTCTGAGACAAAACCCTGAAATACAGGTGCAAAATCAGGATGGGATGTTGCTGTGCATTATTTGGGTTTATATTGTATTTCATTTTCATATTGGATTTTGTAATGGTTTCTTCAGTACTCCCCTGTTCCCCTGGAAAATGTATCATCCTGAGGTTTGTCCCTGCCTCTTTTCCCTACCCATACTCCCACACTGTTCCCTTCCTGGAATGTAATCCAGCTCTGATCCACTCACACCTTAATCCCTGATTGGGTAGTGGCTTGTCACTGTGTTTAGCCCCTTCCCCGGGATATAAGCCAGAAAAGCAGGTGGAGATCCCTCTTGGCTGGGGGACGGGGACCAGATCCTGTCTCAGGTGAGGGCAGGACCACAGGAGAAATACTGAATAAAGCCCTGATTTCCCCTGGATCAAATGCAGACCTTCATTTGCCATCCATGGGGACTTGCTCTCTCTAAAGGAAAAGGCTCCCAGCTGCTCCTGGGTTGTTTGGGGTCCTGAGGAAAAATCCTTTCAACTGTGGTTTGTCTCTCAAGCTAGCCGAGGCAAAAATGAAGCTGGGGCTCTGGGAGAGAGAGACACTAGCCACAATGGGGCATATGAAATAAGCATAAGTTACATAAACTTATCCACCTTCACATAGAAGAGATTCACAGGTTGGTCTGGTTCTGAGCAGATCAGCTTTAGTTGAGCCCTGTTTGGCCTACACAACAAAATTCCACCCAAAAATGCAGTAGAAATCCTTCATACTTCTCTGTGTGTTCTAGTTATAATTTACTCTTCTGGAAATGCTAATTATTGCTTTTATTGCATGGCCGAGGCACATGTCTGTGATGCTGGAACAAAACCCATCACCTGGGACTTGTGCTGAGCCCTGCTGAGTGCTGAAAATTTGGTGGCCAGCAAAAACCAGAAACACGCCAACATTTTTGCTTCTTTCCAAGTAGAGCACTAACCTCTGCAGGGATTTATCAATAAAGAAATTTGATCACATAGGCTGTGGAACAAATGGTAGTGATACTAGGGCTGGTTAACAAAGAATAAATTAAAAAATAGATGAATAAGAGTGCAAACAGTGGCTTATTTTGTGTCATTGCCTTTTTTTTTTTTTAACAGGAATGGCAGGATTTTTTGAAGATTCTATGAATGACAGTGACACTCAAAGGTGTCACGGGCACAGGAGGTGTGATACTGGAAGGTGGTCAGAACAATACCTCATTGTTGAGAGTCCTTTGCATCAGCAGAACACAGGGCCTGCAGAAATTAGCACCAGGCTTCTTATTTGACAAATGAATTGAAATAATATGTTAGGTTTCTAAACATCAGGGGATCAGGTTCACAAAGCCCTACCCAAGGCACTAATTGAGGTCCAGCTCAGTTTGACTAATTTTATTCCATACTGTTGGACATATAATTGCCTGTAAATACCTTAGAGATGGCTTTGTAGCGTCCTGGGAATAACGAAAATCAGTACACACAAAATTTCGTTTCAATAGCATTTTGAAGATGGAGGCATAATCTTGCCTCCAACGCGCTCTTATCTCATATGCAGGCCATCAAGGTCTCTAAAAAGAAATCTGCTACCTTTCATGGACTAAAATAACTTCTAAGTTGTGTTATAATAACCAGCATGCACCAGAGGAAGTCTGAAAGATTTAAAATATTTTAGAGCAAAGTCAAGCACGAGCCACAGGGTGCCGCTATTCTGCCAAATAACGAACATTTCCTGCATTTTACGTGCCCAGTGAATTTGGGACAGCAGGAAAAGTTGCGGTGATACCTTGGAAGTGCTTGAGGAATGGTTTTGCATCCCGATGACTCCACTTGAGGAATTGTGGGGTGTAGTACAGCTGCTTCACTGCAATCAGTGAAATTATTAAAATGAGGAGTGAAATTCGGCATGAACGGAACGACAGAAGGGAGTAAAACGCAGAGGCAGAGCCAGACAAGCTCTGAATAACTCTTCCTTTCCACTCTTATCAACACACAGAATTCTGATCAGATGCTTTAGTCTATGATTTAATTAGTGTGTACCGTATTTAGACAAGCTCCTAACATTTTGAAGTTGATCCCCCAAGATCTTGATGCTCCACCTGTTCTGGTGTTATGCACAGAGTCCTTAATTTAAAATCTGCCTCATTCCTGAGCTGCAAATGCCTTCTGGCAGCCTTGTCCTTCTGTACCTGGGATGAGGATGAGGTTAAGTAGTAAATGGCCTTTTCCTGCCCTTCAAGAAAAAATGGACTGCACTGATTGGGTAAATCTGTATTGAAATGGCCTTGGAAGATATTAACTGTCCTTGGTCAATAGAAATTACTTATTCAATTGCTTTGTAACCAAAACTGAAAGTACCTTGTTAGGAAAATTGTACTGCCTTGCAGTTGCTTCTTGTAGTAACCCCAAAGTGATGGAGAGCTATTTATACAGATTTTGTAATACCTTGCAGTGATAATTTTCAAGAATAGCAGATTCTCCTGCTTTTTAATACCTATCTTGCTGAGGAGAATGTAATTACTTTTCCATGAACTGCTGTAAAATCATGACAGTTAGGAGATTGTCCTACCTCAGCTCACTGCAGTGCCTAAAATTTTTGGATTTATTAATTTCTGTTGTTTGCACTTCTCATCTTAGTTATTGACTAAGAACTGGAAGTTACCTCCCATGCCTTTTACTGAGATTCTAAAATAGGAATGGAAACCAGGCCTCAGCACTTCCTCACGGCAATTAGGTTAAATAAAAACAAAATGAAACAAACCCCCCAAAAACCAAACAAAAAACCCAAAACAAACAAACCCAAAACAACAACAACAACAAACACAAACAACACCAAAACAAAACAAACACCCCCCCCCAACAACAACAACACCCCCCCCACACACAACCCCCCCCCCAAAAACAAAAACAAAAACAACAACAACAACAACAAAAAACCAACACCAAAAACATTTCAAGTAATTTTGCTATGGGTAGAACACTGTCATGATTACTTCCAAAACAGTTTCCAGAAAGAAGTCATGGAGTGCAAGAGAGTGGGATTAGCTGGGCTAAAATATACTACAACCACCTATGTAGTATTTGGGATTTAAAACTTAAGGGGTGGCAAACACTAGAATAAGAATTGAAGCATAAGCAGATAAAATTATTTTAATCTTCCACTTATTCCTATTTATATACATAGTTATCTTCTTTATAAACTTTCCACCTGTCTGCACAATTTAATATAAATATCATTAAGAGAGATTTTATTTGTATTCAGTAACATACAGTATTTCTAGTATCATTCTATAAAATTCTGCAAAATTCCCCACCCCTCCAAAACTATTAGGCAAATGTTAGAGCAGTACTACTAAAAATAATGTAAGTAGCAATAACAGCCCACTATAGATTCCACGGGCACACCATTTCAGCCACTGAGAGTAATCAGAGATGCAAAGACAGTGAGAAAAACATTATGCCAATTATTTAATGGACTAGTTTTTCAGAAAAATCTTAATTTGCAACCGAAGAAAATGTCTGCAAGCCTGACTTCATTCTGTATCCATGGTAGCACACCATGGTTATGATTAAACCTAAGATTAAAGGTACTTAAAACTTTACATGGTTATAGGAAAACTCAACAAATGCAAGGAATATTTGGAAGCTCATTAGACTGAAGATCAGATAATTCAAATTACATATTACCTCCAAAACATGATTCCTTGATGGATTTATACTGTCTGGCTGAAGAGTCCTAGGCACATTTTAAAATAATTAGACCTCTACTGCATAAAAACTTTGAATCATGGTTATTGTTCTGTTCTGAAAAACTGGAAGTCCTTGAACAGATAATTACACACAATTTTTCAGCCTCAGTTTTGCCTCCTGACAAGACTCAGCTCAAACCAAAGGGACATCACAGCATAGAAACTGGACTTCCTTGAAATATAAGGAAAAACTTTTAAAAAGAGACCCCAAATACTGTATCTCAGTCATGTCAGTTTAATTTTGTTCTTCAGTTAAAAGAAACAAATTACTGCAACAAAATTACTAACACTGCACTTCATCATGTTGATCATTGTCAACATCAATCCAGATTTGTTACCTCATCTACTTCAGTTATTTGATCAGTAATATTGTGTTGACCAAGTGTTTATGCACTTCTCTTAGCAACCAACTCTGAATTAAAAATCTGTAAATCAGCATGAACACTTAACACTTTTCTCAAAATACTAGTTTTCTTCTAGTTAACAGGAAGACTGAAAAACAGGATCGTGGTATTGGTTTTTCAAAATACCTCTGAGGGTCCAGCCCTGTTCAGAGAAATGGCTTAAATCACGTAGCGAGACAACTTCCGGGACACGCTTTGTAAAATAAAAGGTTTAATAACAAGGAAAACAATAAACATATACAGGTAAAGAAAAAGCAGGTCGAACACAGTGCAGAGACCATTCTGACGCTGTTACGGCAGTCCCAAAAAGCTCTTTGGTTTCTTTGTGTAGTTCCTTTAGTACTTAATAGTCAAGGTGGGTTCCACGGGCAAATTGCCAATATGGAAAGGTACAAACTTTGAAAGACAGTGACAAGGTCCAACAGGTGCTTCTCTCTTGGCATTGAGCCAATTACAAAGAGAAAGACACAGAGCTTTCTAGTTTGGTTTCCTTATATGTTTCAGGTAAACTGAAACCTTTTTTCTTATACAGAAATGCCGACTCAGGGATGGGGGATGGATTACTACACCGTGGTTCTACACCTTTTGCCCAAGATTGCACCCTAAGGAATAAGTTTTGCAGCATGTCTAAGATATTAATAAATCAAGTAAATCAGGGAAAGAAAATAATTTTTTACAAGGAAGCTGTAATGGAGCTCCTTTTCCATTTAGGCTGACTCACCAAATTCCTGTCTACACAGCCCCACTGAAGCCAAAATACAAGTTCTACATTTTCTTCAAAAACTTTCTGCTTGTACTGCTCAGATAAAAGTTAGTGTTTCCTTTGCATGGCAGTACAAACCCAGAGTTCACTAATTATTCTCGATTACTTAGGTATTTTTTACCTTGTTCAGAACTGTCTCAATATCTTTCTCTCACCAAAAAAATAAATATACGCATCATGCAATACTGACACAAAACGTTGAAAGGTAACTGCAAGAAAGCCTCAGCAGGTGTTACCAAAAATTGGTTTTGTTGGATATCTACTATATTATTTAGATGCCTGGGCAGCATGCAGTCCTGCATGAATCTTCAGTGAGAAGATTCGCTTCATGCACAAGAACTTTTCTTGAAGCTACAGGGTGCCGGGCAGCAGGGTCCTTTTTCTTTTCTTGAATATGAAACAAAAGTGAAACAGAAGAAAATCACAGAAAATCAGGGCAATATATATAGTAAGCAGTAAAGGTACCAATTGACTACCTGTTTTGTGTCCCATTAGTTTCTGAAATACTGAAAATAGCTGTCTCCAACACAAATAGAAAGTATTTCTAGTGAGCTGAAGCATTGCAGACAAGAATATTAAATGCATAAGTAAATAGTCAATAAACAAATTTATTTATTTATTTATAAATAATAAAGAACATAAAAAATAGTTTAGAGATGTTGTATGATAAAATCTAGGTAGACCAGAGAAGAAACCAGTGACAGAAAGGGATGAGTTTCAGGGTTTGCCCAGTTATCAGCCTGACAAGACACACTGTGTTAGTATTCCACAGTGACAGAATAAAACAAGATGGCAATGGAGAACCCAGAGGGAGGCAAATGATGTCTTACTTCTGTAGAACTTTAAAAAAAAAAAAAAAAAAAAAAAAAAACCAAAGAGGAGTAAAAAAGAAAATAAGAAAAAAAGGTACTTAACTAGCTACATTTTCATTTGGACAGTAGAGATGTCTAGAATAAAGAATTTTCAGCTTCTGCCAGTAGCTGAGCCTGTGTTTGAGGATTTATTCACTGATAGAGAAAGCACTGAGAAGAAAGTGGTGACTATTGTGGAATCCTCCCTCCTTTAGATTTTCAACTCAGTAATCCACACACCTGCACAAACTGAGAGCTGATCAGGAGATAAAGGAGATTAGAAAACAATAATTTTTCTCCTTTATGCCGACTGAAAGCTACACAGTCTTGTTAAATGCTACATCTGGATTAAAAATTGATTTTTGGGTAATAAAACCAAAATGCCTGCATGCTTTTATTTCAATTGTGGGAACTCCAGTGTAACCTCTCAAGGAAAGTCTTGAATCTGTAGTGAAGTACTGAAATAAATACCCTGAAATTAAATCAAACAGGAATAGCAGAGGGGGTGAGTAGGATAATACAGCTGCATTGATCAGGAATAAAATGAAGAGTTCATATTTTATAGCACCTGTGCACAAACTACAGCAGGATCGCTTTAATTGGAAATGCTGCTGCAATAAAGTTGCCACCCTTTCTTGCTGTTTATTTTATGTAGATCCCAGAGCAGTCGATAAAGTATGGTGAGATACCCTTACAACTTTTCTGCTGTGGGATAATAATTACAGCAACACCCAAGGCGGGAGTTAGCCCATGTGTCTCTCTTCAGTGTCAGGGGCAGTACCTCCCTGCATGCTGGGAAAAAACAAAACAAAACCAAAACCAAAACCCATTATTAGAAGCTTAATAGGGTTTGAGATCAGCCCCACTCAGAGATCCGCACAACAAGCCACAATTGATTTTTGGCTGATTTCAAACCAAGTCCTTGAGATGTTTAGGTGAGGACAATCTATAGCTCAACAGATTTTTGGTAATGCAGGGTTTTACACAGAAAGTCAGAGCTTTCATCTGTGAAAAATAAAATCATAGTAACATCATGTTGTGCTAGATCACATTCTGTGCAGAAAAACAACCCAGATAAAGGCCTAGCAGCAAATTTGCTCATCTTCCATCTCACTGATAAAAGAGAAATTTTATCATAAAAATAACTCATCATATCTCTAGACCTGGAAACTCTTCTGCAGATGAACCACTATCAGCATTTTGCTATATCAGGGTGAAATCCACCTTTCAGTTTTAACTTCAAAATAATTTTATAGTAGATTTTACATCAACACAAAACACAACACTGCTGCTGTAAACTTAGCAAAGCACAAAACTACTTACCAAACAAAAAGTCCATAGCATTAAAGGGAATGGCTTATAACAGAGATTATGCTGATAGTCAGTCAATTATTTACTGGGTAGCAAATGGGAAAACAGCAGAAAGAAACAAAATATCCCCAAAGAAAAAGTCATGTGAAGAGAATTTTTGTGCCCTTGCTGACTTTAATCAGATAGCTAGGGTTAAAACAATTGTATTTTCAAATGTAAAAGCACTGCTTTTTTATTCAGGTGGACTTCAAAATACAGAGTTTTAACACTCTAACACTTCTTGTTAGCATTTTAACCAAGGGGCAGAATATGACTTGTGTTTCACTGTAAAGTAATCAATTAGGAATAACAGCAATAATCGACTTTCACATGATATTAACTATATTTTCCATTAATTTGAAAGACGTGTTAAGAGTGTAAGGTATTAGAAGATCCATTTCCTTAAGAAACCCGTATTATGTGGGAGACAATAAACACATTTTATGTTAGTTAGTACTTCATTACTTAACGCATCATTGCAAAGTACATTGTTAGCCTGAAAAAGAAATTGTTTTTAATTTCAAGACCATAGGAGAGCCTCACACTCAGTCTTTTCCCTCATTTTCTTTCAAACTGTAAATATTTTCTCAAGTGACGAAGTTTTCAGGGTGTTATAAGGAGAGTCTCTTTTTGCCTTGAAAGACAAAGCACAGGGAGAAACTTCTAGGAAGAAGGTGAATGTATAGGAGTAAAATGAAATTTCTCCCGTTCACTTCATAATGCTAAGCAAATGCTGTTTGTTCATGTGCCACTTATGAGCAATCAAAGGCATAGTGAGCATGTGATAGGAAAATTTTGGTTAGCAAAGTGACTGCTGCAACCCTCACATAATTTACATGGCCTAAAATTATACAAATCATTGCACTGTCCTGTTATTCTTCAACTATATAATCTCAGAGATGAGGAGAGTAGGGCATTTGCTGACACCATCTACCAGAGCAGCCTTAATTTGTTTGAAAATAAGTGTTCATCCTAGATCCCATAAAAACTTCCATCTCCCTCAAATACTCTCCACTGAGCTGGAATTTATGTAAAGTAAATTTTACTATTAAAATGCTGCTAAACACAACTCCATCTTAGCACTCAGAGTAAACATACCACAAATTATTTTCTGTGGTGCATGCAAAAGAATGGCCTGACCTGAAGCTTTTTAAGGGGAAGAGAAAGGATGGCATTGATTTCCAGTGGGTTCTGACTTATCCTGGAACTGAGTGCTTTCTTGGTAAATTAATATTTGAATATCATGTGTCACCATGGCAATGGTCCAATAAAAAATATGAGATACAAAAATAAATTCAAAGTGCTGCCTAAATCACTGTTACACTATGTGTCAATTATGTGTCACCATGCTTAATGCTCAGATGATCCCATGGCTAGCAGACAGTAAAAAGTTCATGGGCAGGCAGTCCCCTCCCTTCTACAGGTCATTTATACAAGTGAAAATGTTCCTCCACCAGCATAATTTTAGGAGCTCTTTATGGGTTTTTTTGGTTTTTTGTTTTTTTTGTTTGTTTGTTTGTTTTTTAAGCACATTCCTTAAGGTGCTTTTCCTCAGGCTAAGATCTCTAAAAGATTTTTACAGCAAAATTTTTCTCTCATACTAGATTTAAATTCTCTAACACATTTTTCTTAGTGTTCCTCTGCTCCTTATTGAAGCTACTGAATATATGACACTGTGATTATTTTTTTTTTGTTTTGTCACCTTTTCCATACTCAACTTAATACTCAACTGACTTGAGTATTAAGAATTTCACTTTTCACTGGTACAAAATTATTCTTTCCCCTGGGCAGCGTGTTCCAATGCTTGATAATCCTTTCAGTGAAGAGCTTTTTAAACCTAATATCCTAAAGCTCCCCTGCCCCAGCCTGAGGCTGTTCCCTCTTCTCCTGTCTCTGTGCCCTGGGAGCAGAGCCTAACACCCCCCCCAGCTGGCCTCTCCTATCAGGGAGTTGTGCAGAGCCAGAAGGTCCCTCCTGAGCCTCCTTTTCCCCAGGCTGAGCCCCTTTCCCAGCTCCCTCAGCTGCTCCTGGCGCTCCAGACCCTTCCCCAGCTCCGTTCCCTTCTCTGGACACGCTCCAGACCTTCAATGTCCTTCTTGCCATGAGGGGCCCAGAGCAGCCTCCAGGATTTGGGGCATGGAATAGTTTTAAGCTGAAAAAGGGTAGATTTAACCCAGCTATTAGGAACAAAACTTTCCCTGTGAGGGTGGGCAGGCCCTGGCACAGGGTGCCCAGAGAAGCTGTGGCTGCCCCTGGATCCCTGGAAGTGTCAAAGGCCAGGTTGGACACTGGGGCTTGGAGCAGCCTGGGATAGTGGAAGGTGTCCCTGCCCATGGCAGGGCTGGTACTGGATGGGCTTTAAGGTCTCTTCTGATCCAAACCATCCTCTGATTCAGTGAGTCTAAGTCAAAGTAACACAGAGAAATAAAACAGAAATCTGAAGGAGAACCAAATCGAATGTCATCTATCAGAGCATAAATTATTTTTAGTTTGGACTGTGAAACCATGTCCACACTTTATTTAGAGATATATGTATAAAGAAGAAAAAAAAAAAAGGAAGACCTGTGCATAATATCATGGAACCTATACAGCAAATTTAACCACTGATTCACAACTGCCCTTGAAACTTAAAGATGTCCTGTATGCCGTAATGAAAAATAGAGTGGAGATGCAACTTCCTTCAGATCCCAGAACACATTTTTAAATATCAAACTTTACAGCAATCCGTCTCATTCCCAGGCACCGAGATAGTGAGACATGCTCTAAATAATAATTATTTCTGCATCTGTCACTATGAAGATTAAGAAGATTTAGCTCATAAATACTGGATTAAAACCAAAGCTACTTCTGTGCTGAGGTATCTACAGTGGTGTATCAAAAACCTGCCAAAACAAAACTGGTTAATTGCAAACCAGATGTTCGTAGCATAAGGAACCCCCTTTTTTTTTTTTTTTTTTCCCCATCTTTTTTCAACCTTTTTTTTTTTTTTCCCCATACTTATACTATATTATAAACAAACTGATCTGAGGGTGAAACCAGTCCACACCTGGGTGTACAACAATAAACACATATGGCAGTGTAAGAAAATTCTGATTTGGCAGGACCAGTGTTTTGATTAATTGAACTGTGTTAGGCAGCATGACAATCCTACTGAAACCAGGAAAGGAACACAGCCAGATCACTTCTGGCCTTCAGCAGCAATTTTGTTTAAATAAATGGACTTGTTTTGGGAGCTGTGTCCTTCAGGTTCCTCTAGGAATTTTAGAAACATGCCCCAGAGAAGGCTAGACTTGCTTTGGGCGCGAGAGGGATAAAATCAATCTGAGATCTGAGATGTCAAGAACATGCTGATCTCTTTACTTAAACCTGCTTTCCAGCCTGCCTCTGTCCTCTTTCTGAATGTCCTCCCATCCTTTCTGAAAAAGTAAAAGCCAGGTGAGAGCCAGCTCAGCAATTCCCTAGTGTGAGGCTTGTCAGGTCTGTCCTGTACCAGTGCCAAAAACCGAAGCCTGACACTGGATATTCTGATGTTGGGAAAAGAAATGAGCAGCAAGTGTCAGCTGCCAGCGTTACATCTCTGCTGAACAGCAGGGATTAAGATAGCGGCTGAAAATTAGTCATTAGGATCCTGAGCTGACTCTCCCTCTTGTTAATTTAAATGCTGGTTAATTACACGTGTCACATCAGCAGGGTAGGTTCTCACCCTAGGAGAGCCTTTCCCCCATGTGCTGTTGTGCTTCTCAAAGTATGGATGACGAGGGAAAGATGACTTGAGCCTCTACCAGGAAGATTTGTCTCCCACTCTCAGCGTAGGGATAACTGCTATGGCAAACCCCAAATCCTGACAGAAATACTGCCACTGTGTGTAAACATGAGCCTTCAGCTTTAGTTGCCCAGCAGCGGACACTTGCTATTTTTTACTTAAATTTTTTCTGGAGAAAGGAAAATGAACACACCTGACAACTGAAACACCTCAGAGTAATTAAATGGAATGTCAAGAGCATCCTCTTAGCACCTGCCTTGGAGATATTTATATGCACTAATGAGAGCCCATCTCAGTCACCTCTTTTTAATGTCACTGCTTTAATGATACCCTCCAATAATGTGGATTTTTTCCATTTTATAGTACACCCAGCTGAGTGGATGCCCAAAATCCACATTGCAGGAGGAAGGAGGAGAAGATTTTGAGGCTGCTGCCCACGTTCTGGTGCATAGCAGAGGGCATGGAGTGAGGGAAGTGGAGGAGCTGTCAGCCAGGATTGTGCTCTGGTGTCAGAACGAGAGCAGTGCTGGCGCTGGCCATGGGGGGCCTGATGGCTGTGGAGCCAGCCAAGGGTTGTTGTTGCCAACAAACCGAGAATGAGCAAGATGTGACTGGAAAAGGGGCCATGCGGAGGCCAGGCAGCACCTTTCTGGGACAAACATCCTTGTTCTAGGACACAACAAATAAAAGGCAGCATCAGCACGGAGGTATGTGTGAAGTGATGTTCAAAAGTTGATTTATAGGGGGGATGAGACAACAGAAGACCCTCGAAGCCCCCAGGACCCTGGGCATCTCATCACCTGGACTGACTTTCCTTTCCCTTTCCCTTTCCCTTTCCCTTTCCCTTTCCCTTTCCTTTTTCCTTTCCTTTTTCCTTTCCTTTTTCCTTTCCTTTTTCCTTTCCTTTTTCCTTTCCTTTTTCCTTTCCTTTTTCCTTTCCTTTTTCCTTTCCTTTTTCCTTTCCTTCCTCCCTCCCCCCCCCCCTTTTTTTTTTTCTGTTTTTAATTTCCCTTCTTTTTCTCCCCTACCTTTCACCCTACCCCTTTTACCCAAACTCCATTTCCATGCGCTCATAGTAGTAGCACAGGGACTAACACACCAACTTCCATGGTGAGTCTGCAGCTTACTAACAAAACTTTGTGATATCATTATTGCTATTGCTATTATCGCTATTACTGTTAGCATTTCACTTTCTCGTGCGGACCTCGGCCGCCCCCTTGGCTCCCGGGAGCGCTCCCCGAGCCCGTCCCGCTCCCTTCCCACGTCACAGCCGGCGCCGCCCGCCCGCGGCCCGCGCCTTCCGGCGGAGCTCCGCAGGTGCGTGCGGACGGGCGGGCCCGACACCCAGCGGCTGCGGCTCCTCGGGGCCTGGTTCCTCAGGATGCTGCTCCCCCAGGAACTGGCTCTTCGGGATGCACACACACACCCCCTCCCCATACCCATGCCCACACACGCACACACACCGCCGGGTATGCGGCCCCCGCGCGATGCGGCTCCGCGGCCCGTCCGGAGCGCGGTGCCCCGGCTCCTGCGGAGGGTCCAGTTACAGGTTTGCAAGTATCGGCATCACCAGTCCGGCTGGCTCGTTGCGGGGAGTGATGACGAGGCCTCTGGGTACACTGTACCCTGCTGGGCTCTCCGGCCGGGCTTGGGTGGTTTAGCTCAAAGGTTTCCAAACAGAAGTGTTTAAAACTCTTATTATGCTATTTTTTAATCGTGTTGTGTATGTATATGTGTTGTACATGTATATATATGCACACATATATATGCACACAAAAATACCTTATATATTATTAAATGTATATATACACAAATATGTGTTATATGTATATATTATGTTTATACATATATACAATCCATATTTTAGCTATTTATATGCATGTCTGTAGGTACGTATATGTGTATGTGTATATGTATGCATTGCGTGTGCATAATGTATGATATAGACATATGTGTGTGTGTGTGTATATGTATAGGTGTGTATTGATATGTGTGTATATGTATATACTTCAAACATCCAAGCTGTACCTATACATAAAGTATATACATAATTTATCATATAATATACAATATCATTATGTACATAATTTATATACAGAATCATTATATACATTTTGTGTATAACAATAACAGTATCATTAATATGATTATCAATACAATATACCAAAGCAATACTACATATTAATGATATATTAATACCACCTTCTATTGGGTCTATATAAATACTAACATGTATTAATGTCAGTGATATCTTAATATTTTAATATTATTGATATATTTGTTAATATGATGTTATAGGATGTGTAGCATCTAAGATTTTAATATAATTTAGTTAGATACATGATTATATATAAGGTATTATATGTTGTGTTCTGTAATATAAATGACATATATACTATAGTCTATTATTACTATTATTACTATTATCTTTTAAACTCCCTTACAAACTTTACATTATGATAGCAGTCTGTTGTTTTGTGCAAGCTCTGTATAGTATACAGAACAGGCCATTACAACAAGCTGTTGGATGTTATTTAAATTATATGAAATTTGGAGTGTGGCCCTGGGCCAGATTCTAGGATGCACACCCCTGGTGGGATAACTGAACAAAACGTATTTTTCATTGGGTTGAAGTGATACTTCAATCCTTTCTGGGATGAAATGCAGTGTGTTTATGGAATTTTCCCCAAGTTACTGTACTTTGGAGGAGAAAATGCATGGAAACTTGCACTGATTGATGCATAACATGATCCCACAGATACAGCTGGAATTGCTGATTATATCTTTGAATTTCAAGTTGTTGCAAGGACCTGATTCTCCCTGAAAGAATTTTAGAGTTATGTGCATGTGCAGAAAGATTTCCTTGTATTTTTACAGGCCTCCTCAGAACTTCTGGTGGGGTAAAAGCTGCGTGGGGATCTCTACAGCTGCAAGATTTGTGGTCCCCACTCACTTGGGCTCCTTGGTCTGTGGCTGTGGCACCTATTTTCCTGTTCAGCATTTCCTTGGTAAGTAATCAAACGCAGACTGCCAGAAGATTTCGTTTCCTTGATGGCCATGGCTGAGGGACAACAGGAGATAGGTGTTTTAAAAGCCATCAACATGCATTCTGATATTTGCACCTACTTGCTCCCCCCATTCTTTTTCAGCTATCACTTAAAAGGTAAATACTTCAAGAAAAAAAACATCCATGCTTGTCTTTCCTTGATTGATTAAGACCAGTTTAAACTGAGATTAAGTTTGTACTGTCATCTCATCTAAATAACAGATGGTTTTAGTGTCACAACTTACTTTTCCTGCAGATGAGGATTTATTAGGTGATGGAAATTCTCTTTACAGGAATTGAATCCAACTCGGCTTTGCAAAACAGAGCATGGGCCAAGTCCAGAGTCAAAAGAATAATTTGTTAAATCTGTAGCTTTGTGGTATAGGTGAAGGTAAATTCTCCAGTTTGCAAGCATCCTTCTTTGCATTTATGTACTCATTTTTTTTCCCTCAAGCAAATCTTTATAATTGAGGGTAGTCTAGAGAGAGATCCAGAATAGTTATATGGAAAGTTTTGTGCATTTTAGTGTCTTTGGTATCGTTTTGCTTTGGTGAAAAAATAGACAGGACTTTATTTTCTTTCAGTTATTTATAAAATTGTCTAGCCTGTCTCACGCTAGCCCTGGAAACAGCAGATTCTTTCTTCAGTAGCAGTACTGGTCAGTGAAGATTTGCTGTTGGATTCTGAAAATAGAATTGCTTGTAATTATGTAAGATTGGTAAGGAAGTTAAAGCACTGCTGGCTGATTTCTTTTTGTAGGGTCTCAAAGCTTAGGTATTGTTATTGTTTTATTTATTCCCCTTCAGTTTGATGTTTTGATAGGAGTTGTCCTCAGGACAACAGAGCATGGAGGGATCAAAAAGGGGTTATATAGGACTGAACTGGAGCTGTTTTATGCACATATGTGTGTGGAAGGGAGAATGTGATCTATTGAAATCTAGGCTTTATTCATTGTGCTATCCACAAAACAGTTTGAGAGCATCTTCCCCCTTTGGAAGACCTGCTAGGCTGGCAACAGAAGCATTCTTAAAAACCTTGTCAGAAAGCAGACCCCTTCGTTTTTCCCCATTTATCTTGCATGTGAATAGGTCAACATGCTGTAAATACTTCATGCCAAAACTTCATCCATTCTGGACTTCTGTTTATTGTAGGCTTAAAAATTTTCCACGTCTGACTGAAGCTTTTCCAGATCTGCGTTTTCCCAAAAGTTTCCAAGCTTGTTCTTACATTTAATATGCAAAATCCCAGGCAGTTCTACTTCCACCTGGCAAAGTGAAACAAATGCAGAAGCTGCCAAGGACTGTGACCTTCGGCAGTGTGTGCTGTGCCAGTCACTGCTCAGTGACCGGAATTTTACTGTTCTGCGCCTTGCAGCTAACTCTTACTAACAACTGCTGTCTTTGGGCTGGCAGGAAGATTGGTGGAGCAGTGCCCTGTTGCCCATTTTATTTTTCTTGTGATTGTAGCTTAGAAATACAGCATTAAAGTTTAGAATCTACTGCAGTGTTCTTCCTTAGTGGTTATGCTGAATAAATTGTCCTCTTAAAAAAAAGCTTTGTGATATTAGTACTGAGAGATCCAGTTAAGCAAAAGAGCACTGGGCTCTTTTTTACTGAACATCCTTCACTACTGAAGTAGTGAACATTTTACTGAACATTGTGAAATCAGGTTGTGTGTTTAGCTTTAGATAATAGAGCTACAGGTAAGTCAGGCCTGAAACTGAACAGAATAAGTTTGACTTTGGAAAAAAGGGATTTGATTTTGTTTTCCCAATGTAAATTCTGATATCAGGTGTTGTGTCTGCTGATAATCACCATGGAGACTCCCTTTAGCTTCTGAGATTTTTTTGCCCCTCAGTCCTAAAATGCCTTGTAAAAGGTCACATTGGGACAGAAGTTTGGTAGAAATGGTGTTGTTGTTCATGACATTATGAGAGGTGACTTCAAGACTCCACCATGGCACCCTTCAATAGCACTTAACTTATTCAAACTTTCTCAAAAGAATCACAAACGCATCAATCAATTTGCTGTTGCAGAAAGAACTTGGGTCAGTGTGAATGCTTTTAATATTACCAACTTAAATCATCTTGGCTGCAGCTTTTTACTCACTGCAGAATGCATTATATTAATATTCTGATTAGGTACAGATTATTTTTTTATGGAATAATTTGGGTAAGTAGACTATGTCAAACACTGCAGCAAGATTACAGAGGTTCAAAGCATTGCACTTTGCATTTTTAAGTATGTCATTGCAGCTGACATCTGTGGAGCTGGAAGAGCATAATGCATTTATGTCATCATTCATGTTAGGGAATTAAAAGAGGCATTTCAACAAGGAAACATAGGTGTTTTGTTGATCTTTTTTCTTTTTTTAATGGAACTTCTAATTTTGAGCTGCATAATGTTTCTGGCCTGCCACATAGTAAACCACCTCCATGATGAATGTGTTGATACCCTGAGCATAAAAACCCTGTGATGGATGTTTTGATTGTATGTGATTTAGAGCCGCCACAGAAGCATCACATTTATCCTGATATAAATTTCATGAGCTATAACTTGGCACAGAGCAACTCAGAGTTTTATTTCTGCCTGAAACAGGATGATGGTGCTCTGTTTTCTGAGCAGAACCCTGCCACGAGCGAGGCATTCACCCAGCCCACTGAGGAGCCAACTCTGCACAGCCAGCACGAATAAGCCAGTGTTGACTTTATTCACCAAGGTAAGAGCTGTTTATACAATAAAGCTGGGCAAGGCTGTGTTTATCAGATCTGATACACAGGTATCATAGTTGGAAATTACTTGTTCTTGCCCTTTTTTTCCCCCCTTCAAAGTAGAATTGAGCGTTTTACTTAGTGGGTTTCTGCACACCAGGCTTTGCAGCACAATCCTGCTCCCATTGTAGCAAGCAAGGATTAGCAGTCGACAAATACTTCAGGACAGTTTTGCCCCAATGACTCAGTGATTCTATGGTTCATTTACTAGTTGAAGATATGGCCCAGCTGCCAGTGTTTCACCCTGAAAATGAAGAACAGAGATGAATTGTTATACACAATCTGCCGACCACAAGCATCAACAGTCAAAGCAGGCTCTTCAAACTGCTCATTTTTAATTTCAGCACTGCCTGTGAGACTATAAAATGTATCCAAATAGTGTTGGGAACATGTGAGGGAAAAGTAGATTTCGTTTTACCCTCTTTTTGCTTTATTGGCAGCAGATAAAATGTGTGTAGGATTCCTAGGCATATTTAGAAAACAGATGAGATGAGCAGGAAAGGTCATTTGTGGACTGTTACGTTCCATTAATAGTTTTTGATTATTACCTACATAGTTCTGCAGTTTTATAAAGGATGTCACAGGGTGGGTTATGCTGCATTTTTGTGGTTGTTGTAGCCTTCAACAGAATAACTACAAATGCAAAGCACTGAGAGTACTGATGTTAGTGTGGTGGTTTAAAATATGATTTAAAAAATTTCCTCCTCCTGCACAATGTTTGTTCATTCCATCAATAACTATACAGGAGTTTTTAAACTGTGCAGCAATTGAATAGGTTACAAATAATAGGGCAGTATCCATTTAATAATCAGGACTATAAAGTTGCATCTTTCTCTCCCCCTGCCCAGTTCAGTCTCAACTCATTCATAATTCAAATGGGGTAAGGTAGAGAATAATGCTCTTACCTTTGGGTTAATAATAGGGGAAAGAATTCTTTGTGTGTTAAAATTCCTAACTAGTAAGGCACTGTGTGAAATCAAATTTTCTAGTAGCATATTTCCAGTAGTTCTCTGGAATGGCCTTTTGTTTAAGGTGTTTTCAACTCTAAATTAACTTTAAATGTTCACTGGCAATTGCAAAGAAAAGCATAGACTATTAAAAAAAACTAATCTACACTGTTAGCTTATGGTAATTGACCCCTCGTTTGCCTCCTTCTTATTTTTAAAAAGGAGAAGAGAGGAGGAAAAAGCAGAAGCGAGTTACGACTTCTGGATTAAACTGATAGAAACTACCAAATGGGTTTCCCCTTGCAATCCCCTTTTCTGACCACTCCAGCACTTGTACAACAATTGTATATATAAATCTACTTTGAAAAAAGATTTCACTGTTTGTTAAGATAATTCACTTTTGATTTTAAACTAGCACTACCTAGTGCCTAAGCTTGCCATGAGAGTAAAACCATATTTTTTCCTAGAAAAATAGGGTTTTTCCACTTTTTTTTTTCCTTTGCCAAATGCATTTATGTGCCTGGTATGTTAGGAAACTCTCCACAGGCCTAGAGGAGCCAAGCGTGTCCTGTTTTAACTGGAAGGAGCCTGTTGTGTTACAAAACTGATGTGCAGGATTCTGGGTCATTCCTTTCAATCACAGCACTTTAGTATCCTGCATAGGTTTTCAGAGCACAAGGATTTGTCCATGTGGGAAAGGCAATTTAGATTAGATCAAAGTAAAAGTGGAGTGTTTAATTCAAAGTAATTCACATGCAGGAAATAAAAAGTAGCTGTTTCAGATTAACTTCACATTTAAACAAGCCCTAGAAAGACTTTTCAGTGGGAGAAGGAGAAGAAGTTATTTTCCACCTGTGGAAGGTGTTTTGGGGGAGGGCGACTGAGCGATCATGTTCATCTCCATATACTTTTCCATGTGAATTATAGGCCAGATTCTTCTGTTGCAAACGTTGGAGCAGCATGCCTTCAAATGAGTTACTTTTGCAGTCACGGCCTGGGTGGTCAGCAGAACTCAAATGATCAGCTGTAGTGGAGGGTGAGGGAGTTCTCAAAAGTGTGAGGGCTTTTGACCGCATCACAGGTCAAAGCACTGCAGCTGTTTGCCAGTTCTGCCTGCTGGAGGTTACTCTCCTTCCAGCTCTGCAGTGTGGAGGATCCTGCTTAATTTCTTCCAGGCAAAGCCACCCAGGTTATCTTCAGTTGCCTTCTTTTCCCATTTGAACTGAGCCACGTGTCTTGATCTGAGACAGGCTGGAAGTTACTTGTGTGGCTTTCTCATTCCTCTTTTAGCAGTAATGGTACCTGCAGCTGTCTTCACTGGGTGATGACGGTGCTTTGAATATCGATTGCTGACCAAAACGAGGGGTCTCTGCAGGACCTTTCAGATCATTCCCTTGAATCAGTTTTAGAGGACTGTTAATTTCCTCCATGAGAAATGGAATAGCAAATGTAAAATAGTTAAATTCAGTGGTTAGATAGTTTGTTAGGTTTTTTTTCATCCATACTACACTGGTAAGTAAAGTTTTAGAAAGCCCTGCAACAGGGTGCTTAGTGCAGGGAAGGGAACCTTCATTTACAGTAATGAGTGATGCTGTCTGTTTGTGTTATTTTACAGTACAAACAACTTTTGTGTTTTACTGCATGCCTTAAGCTGCTCTGAATGTTTTAATTTAGAAACCATGCCCTTTGTGTGATGAAGCAAAAGAAGTTCTTGAGCCATACAAGAGAAGGGTAATGTATGGAAATACTGTATGTGTTTTCTATATGGAAAGAACAGTTAATCAGGATTTTTCTTTGTAAAAAGAAAATTGCTTGGATTTATTTGCATCTGTTATTCTTTAATGGATGACCTCTTCAAGACAATTTCAGCACTGATTTACATAAAACTCATTATCCAAAAGCATTTTGTGACAATGCTACTCAAATAAGTATTAGCAAACTAAACCAATATATAGTTCTTGAAAATACTCCTTTTGTAAATACTGTTACCTTGTCTGAAGGGGGAGTTTGCAACTTTTATGAGGCAGGTAATGTTACAATTTAGGAGGGATGTGACTAAGCGGGGCTTTGAATGTATGAACTATGTTTGACTGCAATTTTTGCCATTCTTCAACTAGTTTTCAATCTCTCTGTTGAAGGATGAGACTTCTAATGAAGGCATAAAGCATTGTTGCACTCTGCTGCCTGTTTTGTTCCCAGCTGTGTGTTTGTTGTGGTTGCTGCCCACAGGAGAATAGTTCTGCACAGCAGAACAAGAATATTCTGGGCTAGGGCAAGAGTCCCTTGTGGAGAGGCAGCCAAGGGTTGTGGTTACATATCTTTTGTACTCAAAAAACCAGACCCTTATCTATGACACGAAGAATAAACCTGCAAGCTTCAAGAAAACAGCCTTGTATTTTTGAGGAAAGCCCTGATCAGAAGACAATAGGTATTGTTTTTCAGTGTCTAATAGGAACTGACATATTTCTTCTCTGCCACAGTTTATTCTGCAGGAGGTGGATATTACTCTTCCAGAGAACTCAGCATGGTATGATAAATATAAATATGACATACCTGTTTTTCATTTAAATGGGAAGTTCTTAATGAAGCATCGAGTCAACATTCAAAAGTTTGAGGAGCGACTTAGGAAGCTGGAGTTGCAAAGTGAGGGAAACTAGTAAGGAGAATGCAGCTGTTCTGATGCAGATCTCAAAGGTGAAAAGGACTCTGTGAAGAAAACCATATTCATTATCTGGCCTTAAATTTCTTAGGACATATGAGTCTGAAAAACTTGAGTGACTTGTGTTCTATTTTGTATTAATCACCCAGTCCAGCTGCACCAGAAGCCACATTTTCTGTGCCATTCATTTGCTGTTCTTGGGGGCTGGTTTTTCACTGACAGAATAAAAGTCGCTCCATAACACCAGATAAAGTAAATTCTGTTTGTGTGGGATTGGCATGGCCAAGTTTGGGTAGTGAGGGGTGGTACAGGGGGGTTTCTCTGAGAAGCTGCTGGGAGCTTCCTCTGTGTCCAGCTGAGCTAGTGCCAGCCAGCTCCAGGATGGACCTTCTGGCCACATCCAAGACCATCAGTGATGATGAGGAAGAAGGAGAGAACGTTTAATAAAATGACCACAAACCCATTTCTCCATCTAAACCGCTGAGGGGAAAGAGGAAGAGAAAACTGAGAGTGAAGTTAAACCTGAGAAGAAGGGGAGGGTGGGACAAAGGAATCTTTAAGATTGAATTTCCTTTGTCTTTATCCTGTTGTGATTTGATGGGTAATAAACTAATTTCCCTGTCAAGTCTCTTCTGCCTGTGACAGTGATCAGTGACTGATCTCTCTTTGTGTTCTCATCTCAACCCACAAGCCTTTTATTGTATTTTCTCTCCCCTGCCCAGCTGGTGAAGAGACTTCTGTGGGTGTGTGGCATCCAGCCACGATCAGTGTTTAAAAGACAATTAGTGTGTGTAGACTGTAGATGTGTAGGAGAATTCCCTGAAGAAGTCTAGGAACCTATCCTGAATGATAATTTGAAATGGAAAAGAGGGCATTTGCGATTAAGTTAAAAGGACACTACTAAAAACCACACACTCTCGCTGGAATTGTATCTATAGAATGATCATCACAATTTGATACAGTTATTGCTGACACCTAACACTGAATAGTTTGTTTTTCACATTTCAGTTCTGTCTGCTGCACAGCTGCAAATCCATTTATCATGTGGCAAGAATGCCATTTTATCAAGGATTGCTGCAGTTACATTAGTGCCCCGTAGGCAGTGTAGGCCTGTGAAGGAGACAGAATGCTCAAGTTAAACGTGTTTTCAGGAGGAAGAGAATGATAGATTCAGGAAAAGTCAACCATTTTAGGTTAAGTAGTCTGTAATAGACTGGAGAAAGTTTCTGGTATTTTTGATGTACTTAATAGATTCTTTAACACAGAAGCTAATCCCTACCTACTGCATTTCTGTTCTTACTGTGGTGATACTCAGTCTTCTCACTAGGAATTTAAGCAGATTCACTTGACAGATGTGTCTTCACAGAGGGAAGAATCCAGATGCAATGCCTGGCTGGAACAGCAAACTGAAATAGAGCAAGATTCATGACTGACTAAGTTTTGGAGTGTGTTTTAATAAGAAGTCAGCTGATCAGCTGTGGTGAAAATGGGCTGTCCCTTCATGGCCTCATCCTGCAGTGTCTTTACCATTTGACAGATAATTTGAAATCCAGTTTTGATGTATTCCCCAAGATGAAAAATTTCTGGAGAGTGGAGAGTAAGAAATTAAAACTTTCTTCCAGCTTAGCAGCTTCAGTCCACTCAGGCTGGGGTCTGAAACTATCCAAGATTGCCCAGGAGGGAGACCTGTGCCATTTTTATAGCAGAGAACTTGAGGTAAGTTCAGCCAGATCATGGATCCACAGTGTTTTTCATCACTATTAGCAGGAAAATGGGGTTCTAGAGACAAAAACTTCTATATTTTCTGCAGATCATGGTGCTGCAGTCTAACTTCTAACTGTTCTACGGGTTACTGTTACCTCTGTATCAGCAAGTGCCACTTATTTTTCTTATGTCATTTGAGATGGCTTCAGAGGGCCCAGGTTTTTCCCTTACTGAAGTTTTGTGATAGGAGAATTGCATAAAGCACTTGTCAACCGTAGCTCAAGTGTTCTTCTAAAATGTTACAGCATTATCTCAAAGACAGGGACAACAGAGGTCGTGTGGACTCACCCCATTTCCCAAAATATATAACTGACAGAGACTGGCAGAGCTCTCAGAATGTTGCTTTTGTTTTATTTCAGTAAGGTCTGTTTGGGGGAGGGGGGGGAAATAAGGCGCTTAACCCAAACTTCTTAATCATTTTAGAGTTGATGAATCCCTTGTTCCTTTTTCTGTCAGACTGTGGAGATTTTCTTCTGTAGTCAGTGCCAGATCCTTTTTCCCCATTTATTTTGTTAAGTGAACAATAACACCATTTCCATAATAGCTTTTTTCCATTGTGTAGCTTTTATGAGTGAGATAGTGAGATGGAGCTTTTCCATTAGGGCTGTGCTGCCCAAAAACCTTCCAGTGGCTTAACCGTTCTAACCTTTTAAGAGAATGGAAGCCCTCTTTTCATCTGTTAGCACACAGGGATAATAGGAGTTGGGCACGTGTCAATATGGAGCATTGGTGGGACAGCCTCACCTTCATTTTCCAAATGCAACAAAGGGTGCTTCGTATATGAATTTGAGGGGGTTTTCTTCTTCTCAAATGTAAGAAATGCAGCAGTCTCCCAGAACATGCATCTCTCTAATCAAATTTGTTAGATTATAGCACAGATATTCAAATGAGAAGGTATATGTGCCTGCTGTATATATATTTATGGAGCCATATGCAACTTCATGAAAACTGGCAATTTACTCTTCTGACCGTGAGTACTGGCAGGAGTACAAAACCTCGTAATGCACTATCTTTGTAGTAAAAGCTTGAATAGAAGATGGATTTAGGTCCTATTTCTGGCCAATTAAAAAGCACATAGACAATTTCCCATCTTCTTCCAGTAACTATAAACAAATACTCACTGGGCTTACTTTCTTACATGTTCTGCTTCTCTGACTCTTTTTTTCTTTGTATCCTTAAATTGTACACAAGTCATAGAAGAAAATGTCTCATTTCTTTTAGGCACAGCACTCCAGGCACAGTGTCTTCCTTCCAAACTGGCCTCTGATTCAGCTGTAATCACACGGCCATCTGGATTAACCACCTATGGAAGTAAACAAAGCACCATGTCCAAGTGTTTACAAGATCAGCTCATTTTTTTATTATTATTATTTCTTAAAGATTCCAGTGGCAATATCACTTTACAGGCAGTTTTGCTTTATAGTCTGCCAATAACATCTCTCTTCCATCATGCCCTACTGGCAAGAAAGCTCCATCCTATTCTTGTGAAGCTCCTTTATCTTGTACACACAAATGTGAGTTTTTGAAAGTCATGTTCTCACTGAAGCTGTGAGAACAGAACAGTTTCCAGTTAGGGAACTCTGAAAGAATAATGGCTTGAGCTGCTTTGGTAGAAAAATCATGGTAAGACAACAAAACCATTTTCTGTCCTCTGTCCTCACCTCTGGTACCATTTCCGATCAAATTCTGTTTCTTGGTGTAGATCTTCCAGAGATAAATGACATAATGACCTGGCTATCCAAAGGGTAAAATGGGTTTCTGCAGGAGACAAATACTCTCAGCTGTCTGTCTTGTCCATGGAATGAACTGCAGGGACTGAGGGCACCCCAGATCTTCCTCATTTTCCCTCAGTGTTGCCTTCTAGGGCACATATGGTTGATTGCAAGGGTGAAAACTAAACCCTCCCAGTTGTACACAAATCTCCTTGAAATGAGACACAAGTGCGTCCACTCACTTCTCCTGGGGAGAAGGGAAAAATAGAATGGTGTGACATGAATGCACCTACACAAGAGGTCAGGTTGTGCAAAATTCAGGGTCTTAATACAGGGCAGGTAGTTTTAGCCTGCCACCTAAGGAAATGAGACTTGGACCATGTAATCTTGTGTCAGTCCAATCCCTTCCCTTCCTTTTTCCCTTTCTTGAATCCTTCCCAGGAATATTTAACCCAGGGAGCTGTTCAGCAAGGTGATACAGCTGGGTTTTTTTCCTGGGGGTTTTGGTGGGTTTTTTGATGGTTATTTTTGTTTGTGTCTTGTTTGTTTGGCTTGGTTTGTTCTGTTTTGATTTGGGTAGGGTTTTTTCCTTAGTATGACATTCCCTGAACATTTCCCAGAGATCTCCTCCCACAAAGATGGTACATATCTCTCCATCCAGTGGAGAAAACCGTGGTGAATCAAACCACCAAAACACATTGATATACATACTTTTAATTTATACACTAGACACTCATTCAAGCTTCTTCTCCCGGAGGTGAGATATCCATTGAAACAAGATCTCCAAGGTGCCCGGAGTTGAAGCTGCAGATGTGTGTGCAAGGCTGGGATCCAAACAACTTTGTGGCTGTTCCCAGTACACTGACCACCCACACTTCTGATTAATTTACCTTACCTGCCTCCTGCTAAGGTGTGCTGAGCGACCTGGACAACCCGTGCCAGGCTCTCCCTTTTAATACAGAGGTAACACCTGTGTGCTGTTTCCATTTCAACCTGGAAGTGTAGCTGTGTCACTGGCGGTGAACATGCTGGTGTAAATATAAGTAGCGTTTTTTTGCTTTATTGGCAGGAAAGCAAACCAAGAGCAAGTCCTCCCTGCCCCTGTGATTTGCCTTCTAGTAAAATTTTAGTACATCTTGCTGCTTTAATGGGCAGCGGTATTCGGGGAACACAGCAATTTTATGAAATACCATCTCAGCCCTGCAATGGTCCTTGATTTCCGAACAAAACAAGCGTGACAGAGGCAGTGAAATGGAGAATTGTTGTTAGGCAAGGAGAAATATTAGCCTTCGGGTTTATCCATCGCTATCTTTGGAACTTGAAGCTGTCATTTTTGATGCAGCTTCAGCTGAGTCTCGGCAACTCGGACGTTTTCATTGACATCAGCACCGAAGCAGCTCCGGAGGTGCAGCCGGCTCCGGGAAAGCTTCTTCCCTCTCGGACTGTAGACACGGCTGTTTTGAGGCTTTCAACTCCCGTGCGACAAGAAAGCGATTAATTCCTCGATTCCTCGGTCTATTCCATGCTCGCAGGGGGCTGTCGCTACCCGGCTGCTCCTCTGTGTCGCTGCTGCTCCGCGGGTACCGCCGGGGGAGGAGGAGGAAGAGGAGGAGGAGGCGAAGGAGGGGTTGATGCCAGCGAGGTCCTGCGGCCGCAGCCGAGCCGGGGGCACGGATCGTGTGTCGCTCGGGGTCTGGCGGCTGCTGCTCGTGGCTCTCGTGGTTGGTTTGGCCGCTTCGTCCGTGTTTTCAGAAGGACAGCTGAGTGTCCGGGTGGAGAAAGTGAGTGTGACTGGACACACGGGAAAGAAAATGCATGGCTCTGGGCGGGGGGAGGGGGTTGCGTTTTCTGTACGGGGGTAAATTGCTGCTTCTTTCTCCTTCTTCTTATTCTTCGTGATATTATTGTCATCGTCATCATAAATTTCCAGTAGTTCAACTGAGGTTTGGTTTTAACTCTTTCACTAAAACAACGAAGCAAAACCATATAAAGAGTAATAATGTCCAGTGTGGAGCGATCTAGCTGGAGACTCATTCAGGCAGAATTACCTTCGGGACTTTGGAGCCAGGGAGGAAAGGAATACAGTTTCTTTCTATTCCAGAGTCTGTGACAAACTGTAGCCATTTCTGGGATTCAGCCTAGGAATTCCACATCTTTTTGCCCTTTTATTTTTAAAAATTCTTTTCCTTTTAATTGCCGGCAATCATGGGGCTCTTTGCAGATACAAGGGGTTATGAAACTCAGTAATGCACCTGCACATGTCAGAGGAGTTTAACTTTCAATGCAAAACAATTGTTTAAACTTAAATTTAACCCTCTGTTGCACCCTCTGGAGCTGCTGATGGTGTATGCAGGATGTTTACCAAGCAGTGTCTCGACTCTACAGGGCAATCCTGCCATTCCCAAGTCATCAAACCAGTGAGAGAGAGCACATATCTATTAGAGATTACTTGTTTTGGCAAGGATATTTACAGCCTGTCCAAGGTCCATTGGAATAAACAGGAAAACTCTCACTGATGATGACTCATGTCTGTGGGCTTTGGACAAGTGCACGGCGTTGGAAATGTGCTTTGCCAAGTGGAACTCTGTAGGTAAACCTCCCACAGCCCCCTTGGCTTGTAAAGGGAGTGGGGTGAGGTGGACAGTGGTGTCAGACAACAGCTTGTGGGTTTGTGGCTTGCTTTAAATACACTGGCTAATTGCATGTGCGTTCCTTGGGGTTTTACATGCCATTGATCTTTAATTAATTGCTAATGGCTTAATCTGTTGCTGTTTGCAAGGCTGATGAGGCAAACTGCAGCCTGTCTTTCTGCAGTAATTTTTATTGTGAAGGCATCTCGGGGCATGCAGTGTCTACTCTGAAGCTTCCAGGTCATGGGGTGCTTGTGTCTGGGAGTTTGCAGGCATCTGACTCACCTGGGAATACATAGATAGTTGGCTGCCAGAGTTCCCAGCCAGAAGGGACTTCTTCTAATACCTTTTCTGATCTCTTGCTTTTACAAGGATTTCACAAATAAATTCTGCATCAAGCCCACGACTTCTGTGAGGTCTCCACTTGACCTTATGGACAGGCTCCATCCATGGCAGGGCTTCAAGCATGTTTGAGTCACTTCCTGGTGGCTCACAGGCTTGAGCTCTGAAAGGGTGCGTAGTATCTTCCATTTAAGATGACTGTAATTAGACTGACAGCTATTTTGATCTATCAAAATATGGTTTTGCAGATAATGCCTATTAAAACACTTTAGGGTAACTGTAGTTGTTGTGGTACTTGTGTTGGCAGAGCCACTTTCTCTTTGAACTTGTATATGCTCTTCTCTGCGGCAGATGCAGAGATGTGTGTAGTTTCTGTAGTAGCAGAAACTTCACCTATGTTTGCAAACGCTCTACATAGCATGTTCTTTGCAGCCCTGCAGTGTGTCTCAGTACAAATTTGGGGGGGGGGGGAGGGGTCATTTCTGAATGAGGTTCTGAACAGATTCAGCATCAGACCACCATTGATCAGATGACAATATTATCCTAAAGATTACTCTAGGTAGTTGGAGCAGGCCCAGAAGGGCCATTGTGGGCATCCTTCCCTTAAAATAAAACTGACTATAGACCAATGAAAAGCATCTGAGAGCATCACAAAAATGGTCATGGCAGATTTCTGCTGCCAGGAGGGTGTCCTGCTTTCCTTATGGAAGCTGGCAGGAAGAAATGCTGCTGCTGCTTAGAGCCACAGTCTGAAAGGGAGGGACAGTATTTGTGATACAGTGCAGGAAGGCTCATCACAAAATCAAAGTACTGAAAACTACCAAAGTGATAGTAAGGACACTTATCAAGGGATTCTTGCATTGCTCGGGTGTCATCCTCAGCCCCCTTCGTGCTGTGCTATAGATGTTTTTCAGTGACCTTGCTACGAAACACCCTTCCATACAGCAAAGAATTTCCTATCTTTCTCTTTTGTGGTTACTGAACCTGTTTTCATAGCAATACAAAGCAACAGGAAGGGAAAAAGAGGAGTATCTGGTATCTATCTCACTTTGCTCTCATTTTAGCTTTGTGCAAGGCAATGTAGACCAGAATAAATTACTAAGTCTAATTATACTTTGTGTCTTGGAGATATTGATGATATTTTCAATTTCAAATTTATGCATCTGCAGCATTTTTTTTTTATTTTTTTTTTTCCCCCACTGCAGCTACAAAGCCAGCCAAGCTCTTAAAAACATGCCTATTTTAAGCCTGCCAGCAGTCCCTTTGACTTAATCCAGCTGAGTGGCCCTGGGTGGCCCACGGCATTAGTTTAATATAAAACTCTCTCTGTCCTGATGGCAGTCAGGTTTGTTCAGGGTTTTGAGGGAAGAGAAGGGCGAGGAGAAGGGAAGAAGTTATTTATTCCTAAAGCCTAACATGACTTTGCCAAGTAAAAGTAAAGTAAACCCTCAAAATGGGGATTCTTGTTTGTTAAAAATTCTGGTGTCTTGGTAGTTGCTTTCACCCTGAAAAAACCCTGGTTTTTATGTGATACTCATTCATTACAGACAGCTTTAGAAGACCTTGTTCAGTCCAAAAACACTTAGTTATAATAAAACCACTGTTAGTTCTCTGCCTCAGACATGCCTCAGACATGTCTGTTTCTGACCTGGAGTATGTCCATGCCTTGGCACTTTAGCATTCTTCCACACTCCTGGTTTTCACCTTTTTTCTGCCTTTAGCTCTTGCACTTTCCTTTTTTCCCCCAGTTTGGTAGTATTTACCTCACTTTTTTTCTTTCCTACCTCTGTTTAAATAGCTGGTAGAACCAGTATATATTGCCAGCATAATCTATCTACTTTTGTGTTTTCCTCTTCTCTGTTCAGCATCAGTCTGAACACTCTGAGCAGCTCAGGAGAAGGATTTCAGTCACCCTTCTGTGTTTGTCCCCATGCTTGGACATCAGCATGCACTGCTGTGGTGATCACAGTGATATTTCTTTGATTATGTCTCAGAGAGGTGTGCCAGTGGAAAACTGCTTTCTTGGTTTCTAGTAGGACCATTTGGGGGGATAATTCAGCACCCAAATCTGGACCACTCAGTGTGAGTTACCAGTGGAAAGCTGAAAGGGAATGAGGATCATCACCTGGGTTAAAGGGAATGTAGTCCTGACACCAATGAAATTTGACTAATATGGGGAAACTGTGGCCCGTTTAGCTTGCTGAGTATCACCTCATAAATTCCTGATCTTTGGATCCTCCCTGGCTCTTGAACTGAAAGCTGCACCTTCCCATCCTTTTTTTTTTTTTGGTATATGGATGTTGTAACAAATTCCCATCTAACAGCAGTACATTTGTTATGCTCTGTTCTGAGAAATTATGATTACTAGAATGCTTCTTTCCTAACAACCAGCTTCCTCTTGGAGTTGCCACTCGGTTTGATTTGCTTATGCCACAGATATCAAACTTATTCCTGCTGGTGAAACCCAGTGCTTGACACCCTGGTATTTCAAAATACACAGAAAGGATAAAGGGGCTATTTATAAAGCAGATTGTGGCCATAAAGCTTGTAGCTGGTATGAAGTGATGAAGAAAATAAGGCATACCTGAAAGAAGTGATAGCAAAAGAGATTACCGTTTACTTGTCTTTAAATTCAGTATTAAATTGAAGTTATGAATAAATCTGTCCCTGATATTTCCACGTGGTAATATGTACGAATAGGGTAAAAAGCTAGCCTGTCATTTCTTCTAAGTGCAGCTAACAAGTAATCTGTAAGCTCCCACATGAAACTGTTTTGAGAATGAGAAGTTCCTTTAACATAACAGCCTATTCTGAGGGTGAAAAATAAGTGCACCTGTAATAATAAGGGATTTGTCTCATCAGAATCAGTAAAGAAAGTATGTAAACAATCCTAGAATAGATAGATTTGATACACAAGTAAAATGTCCTTTACTAGCCAATAGAACAATTAACAAGGAGGCTATGAACCATTTAGAAGTTGCTCTCGAGGTTTATACAGTAAAAACTGTAAAAAAGACAGCATGCGGCCATAATAAAGAGCCTTCTGAGCCTTCTTCTGAAAACTTGATAGCATGTCATTCCATATGTCATGACCATCTCTGCAGCAACAGTAATATATGCATGAATATCTGCTAGTCTCTTGTCTCAATTGAAATGCTCTTCTGGTTTTTTGTAAATTAGTATTTGGTCTCCAGCACTGAAGCTACCACCGTAAGGTATATGTATTAAATTTTAAAGATCACCTCCATCAATTTTTAACGATTTCCACTTATTAAATGTATTACTTAAACAGTTTTAAAATGTTTTTTTCCTAAGAGTTTCTGAAACACCTTTAAGCAGGTGTATTGCAAGCTGCTTTCACCTTATTTTGGAGGTTTGGAAGAGCAAGGTTTTGGAGCAGCATGGGCAGGGGAGGTGCAGAGTTGTTACTAATTCACAGAGAAATAGTCCTTTGTCAGGTCACTCACAGGTCAAAGCTAGCAAAAAACACCAGAGATTTTGAGTGGGCTTTGACAGATAAGTAATCAGTATAACTCCCAGCCAGTCTTCAGAACGGTTATTTTCATTCAACCAGGTATTGAGAAGAAGAGAGATATTTCTAAATTCAAATACCTGTGATTTAAAAGTATTATCATTTAACACAGTATTTTAGTCCTAGCTATTATTCAAAATGAGGTTTTATATTTTCCTTTTGCTTTTCAGCAAGTAAGTGACTTTTCCTTGTACTTCTGCCCTTCATTGGATTAAATTCTGCTGTCTGCACCTCAGCATCTGTGTAAGGAAATTTGCTCTTGTGCAGCCACTGCCGATGTAAACTCAAAGAGCAATTTGGAGACAGTTTTGAACATTAATGCCCATACTTTTTATCAGAAATGCATAAGAATTACAATTCTTCTGTCTCTCTGAGGATAACGTTAGCGGAGTTCTCATCATCTTTGCACCGTCCTTACTGGAGTCTTAGCTTTGTGTTAAGAGCTCTTCTGGAGGCATTCCATAAAATTAAATGGAGATTAAAACTAATTGGTTTCTATGTAAGCCGCTGTAAAAATTTGAATAATAAGTTGAGGAAATTGTCTTTTTGAAAGTTTTTTTTTCTGTTGTTGAAAAATTTTATCACAAAAGAGTTCTTTTTCTCTCCCATCCTATTAAACTTTTACTAATGGCAAAGAATCAGTCATTATATGTCTTACAAGAAAAGTGTAAACAGTAAGAAATAAGATTCCATGGGATTATTAAGCATAATTTATATCCCCAAAGTTTCTGTGATGAAAAAGCCAATTACAGGAGCACTTCCAGTATCTCATTTATTATATTCTGCTGATATTAGTCATGGTGAGTTTTGGGCTGGAAATATGAAAAATGCAGTTTTCATATTTAAGATCTAATATTTAAGCTTTGAAAAAAAAAAAATAAAAAAGACGAGGTGATTCAGTGGTGTAACATGAACCAAGAAATGTTACAGCTTTTAGAAGCCAAACCAGTGCATTTTGTGACTTTTGCTATTGTCCGTTGGTGCTCAACTGAAATCCAGAATTTCTCTGCTTAGGAACAATCCTAGGAAGAACAACTTCTTTAGTCATTCCCCATTGTCTACAGAGAGATTATTTCCATAGTAAGGAAAAGTTAAGAATGTTGTAGGTTTTCCTGCTGTGGACCAAATCTTTGCAGCAGGATCTTCACTGGACGTTCTCTGATTTTTGAGTCTTCTCATCTCTGCCTCTGTTACCTCATGAAGCAGCTGAGTCTTGCTATTCTTATCTGAACATACATTTAGAAGGGATTAGCTGAGGCATGGGAGTCAAGACACTTTTGAAATGCATAGCATTATAATCTGAAATAATTCAGTGCTCCTGTTAGGAATAGTTTTTAATTTTATCTAGGCATAATGAAAAGTGAGGATTATCGTTACCATTCGGTATGCCTCTGATAATGATATGTAGAACTCCGGTTCCTTTGGAGAGCATTATAGCAAAGGTTTATTGAAAGACAAGCTCTTTTATCCAGTGTTTCAGAACAATGAATATTATCAGTTATTTTGTCCCAACAACTCTCAGTAAACATCTTTACCAGTAAACAAGTTGGAAAAACACCAGGTGTCAGGAAGAAGATATCTGCAAGGATTGTTTTGGGTTCCTCCTTATGATTTCCCAGGCCCGAGTGAGAGAGTTATGTACTTGGCTTTTCCCAGAGGCTTCAAGCTACTGCCTGGAGCCTAAAATCTAGATTCTGACCGCTGTCAGTTCCCACAGAGAAATACAGTGTCAAGGGGAAAAGTACTTACATGTAATCAGGTAAAACTTAGGTAGTTACTTTCACTTAAATTCCTATGTTACCTTACATTCTGTTTTACTTAGTTGATCTTAGCTGTTAGGTGTCTGTTGCCCAGTCCAAATATTTGGCTCTTGTTAAGCTGAACATGATTACTTCAAGTAATTTGCCAGTGGTTTTTTTTGCTGTTAGTTTAGTCAGAGAAACCAGTGGCTATTCAGATTTTATTAAAATGTATGAATATTTTAAATGGAAATCATTGCTAAAAGGTATTTTTGTATTTACTATCAGTAAAGGATTACAGACTGACCTGTGAACTGGGAGAGGCAGAGATGCTTTCTCAGGTCTGTGAGATCCTCAGCCTTCTTGTTGGACAACCCTCAAATTTTATAGGAACTGGAAAAAGAAACTGACTCAGTTTATCTTTGAAATTTGTGGTTATTAAAATAAAAGGGGGGGGGGAATAAACTTGGTGTTAATTTTAGCAGAATTTTGGAGCAAAACAGAAATCTTTTCTTCCTCCCAGCTGCTTACAGAATATTTACTAGTGCCAGACTGAGACTGGCTCTGGTTACTGATAGGAATCATTTCCTCATGCTAACTTAAGTGGTTGAATAGATACCCAAAAGCCTGAGGTTGTTTAGAAAAAGGTAGGTAGAGTTATGAAGCGATGACTGAATTTGAATCTATTATGAGAGAGACTCATCATTCACTCACTGGAAGTCCTGAGCAGAAATAACCCAAACACAGGGTATACAGGGTATACAGCTGGTGACTGCTGCAGCAACCTGTAAAAACTTCTGGGCTCTCATTTTCACATACAATTCTCTGGACTGAATGCTTTTAACTTCAGGCAATGCACTTTAAATCAGCCTCTCAAGCCCTTTTGAAAAGAGCATTCAGGGAGGCATTTTTCTTGTCAGGGGACTTCCAGTGCCATGGAAGGTTTTAGTGAAGTTTCAGATCCACCATCTTCATTGTGTTATGGATCTGATCATGAGGTCTGTAGGCATGGCCTGGAATTCTCTGTCTTTTCAAGCTACAGATTTGTGATCTGACTGTTGAAAGGAGTTTGAGGTCTGACTGTCCAGTGTTCAAAATCAGCCTAACAGAGGCTGCTGCAAACCTATCTGTGGCTTCCAGCCAGCCTTTTCTGTTTGTGCTGGGTCTGTCTGGGGTGGAGGTAATTGCCTTTAGTAGAAGCCCATAAATTGCTGAGGTTTTGGGTTGTGGCTGGACTGGTGTTGTCGATGTTTTCGGTCTCTGTGCCTCCCCTGCCTCCTGCCTCCACAGGGATGTGTTGTAGGTTTTTGGGGGATGATTGGTGCTGGCCAAAGGGTTTTCCATAGAATATATTGTCATGCCCAGCAATAAAACCTTGGGAAGGGGAAATTGGATTGGGGGTCTTGTCCTGCAACTGCATAAAGCTTTCATTGACTGTGATAATTATTAGGATCAGTAAGCACAAATTAATAAATAAATAGTGTTGTGGAGCTGTAACAGCCCATGCAGACTGAAGCATTTTAGAATTGGTAATTTGTATAAGCTAGTATAGAAAAAGAGTTGTACCATATTTCACTCCTGCACCGGGATTTCATCCAACATTTTACTTTTTATCCAGTGATCAGATTATGGCACCATGCAGTGGCTGCCTGTCTCCACTAGGACCACCTCCATCGTTTATTTTACCTCTCTGAACCCCCTGTTCCAGATTAGCTTCATCTTTCGTCTATTAAACTGGTGAGTCCTGTCCCCATAGCTGAGGATCACCCTGGGAATGTGGTGGCAAAACCAGTCTTTGTTTTTCTTTTCTGTGAGTGGCACCACTAAAGCTAAAACCTGTTTCTGTTCTGTTAAGTGAGGTAATGGATAACCAGCAGTGAATTTGAATGCTGCCCTACAGGCTCTAACCTTGTTTTTCCCACTGGCCACAGCAGTCGTTGACACTGATTTGTCACCTTCTCTCTGTACCTCCACAGAACCGAATTAAAATCCTCTTCAAAGTCCCACATAGCTTTGCCTGCTTGACCCCTCTCTTCTGCAGTGTGTTATAGCCACTTGTATCATCTCTCTGACCATTCAAGCCTGCCTCACTTCATCCTTTGACCGGGTCTCTTGTAATCATCTCTGTGTCTCTATTTGTGCTGCCATATGTGGGAAGTTGTTTGTGCTGTTGTCCTCTAAAGGTTCTTGCTTGGAGATGGAGTTGGACAAGATGACTTCTGGAGGTCCCTTCCAACCTCAGCCTTGATTCCACTTGGAAGAGCCATCCTCAACCCCTCACCCAGTAGTTTTCAGCATTAGCTATGTATAGTTAGAGCTGACTGTCCATTTTAGTTAAGCACCAGTCGTATCTCATCATTAATTACTGTAGCACTATAAAAAGGGAATTTTCTATATGTGAGCATCATTTGCCTAAATAAGCTGTCACATTTCTCTCTAATTTACACCCTGTTACTTTGTTGTATTTGGATTAAAAATGCCCTGGGCTGAGGAGTTTTCTTATTATTGCTATTTGGAAAATATTTCATATATTAACAGAACCATTGAGAAATTAGCAGTAAATAATTTTTGGGTGTGGTGACACTATCACTTCATAGCTATGGCCTTCCAGAGGAGTGTTGCTCCAAGTTTGTACATGGTGTCCATGTGTTCACGTGCTGGCAGATTCTGAAAAGCCAGAATGAATCTTCAACCCTAATGGAAGCTGAAGGTCTGCTCATGCACCGTCACACATCCTGCTGTAACCAAACAAACTGCTCCAGACTATATTTTGAGACTCTGACTTCATGTGTTGCCAAGAGGATTTCCAGAGTTAATAAAGGCTGATTTGCCCTTTTGCAGGGGGTGACTTCTTCTTTACTCTCTGGATATTTGAAAAATTGTTGTGGTAATGAGGACATCATAAATGTATGTGTCCTAACTTCATATTAATGTATGTGTCCTACATTAAAAATTTTTGATAGTGAAAATGGGGGGATCTCATTTAACCTGAAAAAAAAAAGAAATTATTTATCTATCTCTGAAATGCTGATTAGTCCCTGTAATATTCAAGGTGTTTGAGCAGCAGCACAGAACAACAATAGAAGCATAACAGTGCTTAGAAATTCAGGTTTGAAGGCTGTGCTGTTGATCTTCCTAA
Organism: Hirundo rustica; assembly: GCF_015227805.2. Lineage (NCBI taxonomy): Eukaryota > Metazoa > Chordata > Aves > Passeriformes > Hirundinidae > Hirundo > Hirundo rustica. The sequence goes on along the minus strand of NC_053488.1, from coordinate 78,959,616 downwards.
CAGCCTGTAATACTGGCTGTAGACAGTACTGAAGTACAGTCTGTACTAAAGGCGGTTAGGCTGTACTACAACTGTACTTCAAAAGGATGAGGGTACTTTAAATTTGTTCACTGAGGGAGTTTATAGAGTTATAGGTGATCCGTTGTAATGTGAATATTCTCCATCCTGTGTGTATTCTGTGGAATATATATAGTAACCTGTAAATAAGGGAACAAAAGTGTTTTTTTAAATCTATTTTCATTCTTTTTATGAACTTAACAAGTAATATTAAAACAAATTCTGTCTTGGTGCTGCCTGTGACTAAATTAAATTTTTAAGGAATCCTTATTAGTAAAATCTTAGTAGTAGTGCTAGGATTTAACACGTTTCCTTAGTTGCAGGCATAATGCTTAAGGAAACTTGAATTATCCTTTGGTTCTTGTTGGAATAGTGAGTCCCTGACAACCTCTAGACCTTCACCTTTAACAGAGTGCAATCCGTGTTGCCAAGGAGGGTTCAAGGGGTTTCTGGGCATTTGTAAATAAGGCAGAGGAGCATGCTCTTTTATCTCACTTAGGCAGTTTGCAGTGGAGACATATGTAAGAATTTCAGCAAAAAACAAAACAAAACAAAACAAAACACCTTTCAGCAGCACCCTTGCGTCTGTGGAAGGACCAGTTTAAGCCCAGAGCTACAGATACATTGGATTTACAGACCCAGCAGGCACAAATTGCAATGCAAACAGACCTGCTTGTCCTACCTCATTAAAAACAAAACAAAAACAAAACCAAAAACAAACAAAAAACCACCCCCCCCAAACCACACACACACAAAAACCCCCAAACAAACAAAAAAAAGCAGTTTTGTGTGATCCAGTTTGTCCGAAAACAAACAAAACCCCCCCCAACGCCCAACTCCCAAAAACCCCAAACAAACAAAAAAAAGCAGTTTTGTGTGATCCAGTTTGTCTATTAAGCAAAAGCTGAAACTCCTCCCTGTTCACGTCTTTTAATTTTTTTGCATTGTGCGGGAGCCACCAGCAGAGAGTCTGCCACCAGAGGAAATGTGGGGGTTTAACGCAGGAGACAAAATCTTAAATGGAAACTGTGTTTCAGAAAACTGCAAATTAGTGCAGAAAGAGATCCTGTGAAAAAACTGCTGTCCTCTTTAAGGAAAAGTTAAATCTGGCTCACTCTGATCATCCCTACGATTTGTTGTGGCTGTATAAACGTTTAGTGGGAATCAGCAGAAGTTTGGTGTTTCTCCACCAATTTTTGATAAATGTAAATATTCTCAACCTCTCTTCCTTCCTCTCTCAGTGACAAATTTATTTAACAGGATTGAATATAAGTCCTTGCAAATTTCTTTCTAGTACAAATAAATATTTTTCCTTTTGTATTACTCTCTCAGTTCTGAAACTGCAGTTTCCTTGTAGACAAGAACTTTGGGTACTTACTGATATTTTCTGATGATTTTAATGTCTGAATGAATCTCTTTGTGTCCATGTGGTCACACAGACCTTCTCAGAATGAAAATCTGTCAGTGTTCAGGTGAAACCATTAGTTTAATCCCAAAAAGGAATCTGAGGGAGCATGTGTGGACAGACTGGAATGGAAAGTGGAGCTTAAGCTGGCAACAGGGAACATGAACTGTGTTCAGTGCAAGTTCAGGTGGAGAACAAGGCTCTGTCTGGAAGCGCTTTGGCTTTGTGTAACATTTGTTTCACAGCTGACCGTAATGTGCTCACTTTTGGTTGTGTTACTCAGCGCACATTGCAGGGTACGTGGTGCTCTGAAAAACTGATGAAAAATTGTCCTACAGAACCATGCTATTTTAATAAACTAACCAACTTTTACACTTCATTTGTACTGAATATTGCTGCCATGGCAGCATGGTCTCTGGAGAGAGCAAATTCAGCCTAGCAGTTAAAAAGGGAAATTTGTCAGCCCTGCCACTGCAAGTGGAGAAAGCCAGTCAGTACTTCCTTCCACCTCGGTTTTATTATTTGAAGAATGAATATGACTACCTGAAAGTGATGATTTAATATTTTAGTACTGGTCCAGTTTGCTAGAAACATTGTAGTAGCTTTGCGTGCTACCCATAACTTCAGTAAAATTACAATAGCAGGATTTGTTTATCTGTGATCGCCAAACCCTTCAGGACCTTTTCTAAAGCAGTACCAGATATGCTGTCTTACTCCTGTTTGTAGACTATTAACCATTTCAGCAGTGATCATCAGTCACTGGGTTTTCCTTAATGGTAGGGAATGAATGATTGCCAAAGGCAAGAGTGATTTGTCTTTCCTTAGCTTTACATTTCACTTCCCTGTGCTAAAGAAGTTACATAGTCACTCCAAGGTTGGCTCAGTCTTCTACATAAAATGATTGCACACAAAGCTTCACTTCAGAAAGGTGTTGCAATGTATTTGTCCAGAATGTGCCCCAGCCAAACCACCTGCAGTTATTGTTATCAGAACCCTCAGGAAATCATCAAGATTACTGAAAAAAACTGCGCTAAAATAAGAAAAGAAGAGCCTGAGAAAGAGAATACCAGGAATGCAAGACCTAGATAAAGGAGGCCCACAGAGCGATAACATGGGACCAGTCATCTTTCCTGGAGGGTTCGTGCGGGACGCATGGTCAAGGTGAGGGAACTAATCAAATGATGATGAACATGTGAACAAAGCAGTCTTAGAATCTATAACTGTAGCTTAAAGTAAACAATAAAAGGCTTCTGCTGAAATCATATTGGTTCTGTAGGTCAGAAGTCCTGAACTCCCACAGAAAGGAGTTTGAAGAGGTCATTTAAAAAGGAAAGAATGGCATTTCTTTGTTTTTAAACCTTGCCAGTTCTCAATTAATTTTTGTAGTTTTACAATTTAGTCCCCCTTCCAAAAAAACCCTCTGAATTTTGCTTTTTGGTTGTTTTGGGTTGGTTCCACACACCCTTCTGTGCTGCCGTCCCCCCCCCCCTGCTGAATTTTGTTTTGTATATTGCCGCTGATGATGCCAACTGCTGGTTGATTACAATTTCTCTGTCTTCCCTCTCCTTGATTTGTTACCTTTCTCTTCTTCTTCCCCTTATCTCCTTTTTCTCTCTTATCCTTGATGGTCTCCCTCCTCAGGGCTTCCTAGCAGTAGGAGCCACCAGCACCTCTCAGTTCTAACTCCTGTAATTCATGTTGGCTACACAAGTTCTGGGACAAAAGGCCCTTGGCACTGCATTTTTCGTGCTGACAATGATCTTTGTTAGGTGAACATGGCACTCACCCACTCTGACATTTCAAAGCTGATGACCAAACCTTTTTTGCAGTACATGCTTGTGCCTCATCCTATCATAAAGAGCAGAATCTGTTTCATAAGCCACTGGGAAAATACTTGTCCTCTACAGATGTCTGCTTCTGATAAACTCCCCTTATGAGTCTATCTTTCCAGACAGAGCAGTAGGAAGATAAAACACGTCTGCTTCATTTGATGGGGTCCTGGATCCAGGCTACACTCCACAGAGAAGTCGCTATTCCATATGTAAAACTCCAGCTAGCTGCAGTAGGTTAGTTCTACTAAATTCATTACCCCACTGTAAACAGCAAATGGAAACACTGGTTTATTATTTAGCACCTTTTCAAGGGCAATATTTCCTCGCTGCATTTTGATCGCAGATAAGTAAAAAGACAACTTTTTAAGCAATGAACCAAACTGTGGATTTCAACCTTTATGTGCCCCTTGTCTTGTGTCACTGTCATGGTGCTAACTCCAGTACAGAGGGCACGAGGGCAGAATCCTCTGCTCTCAGTTTCCTGCCCAAGCAGGTGTGACCTTTTGGCTCCTACTTTCCTCTAGTGCAGCTTGATTTATGGTCAGTCAGCACAAATTATTGAAATATTTTGCTGATTACCAAAAGGGAAGTAAAAATACTCTTGAATTTCTGCATGTTATTTGCAGGAATAAGAATTACATCCACAAATCCTGGGCTTTCAGATAACCAAGGGCATGTATGGGATGGTTGCTGATTGCACCTGATTGTGGATCTCTGGCTGGAAGCTTAATCCTGTTATTTTTTAAAGACATTTTAATACCACATTAAAGGTTTTCTAAGTGTCATGCAACAATATAAGGGTGTTTAAAACCTGCACAAGGATGCTGTGCTGTTGCCAACAGCATTTTCCTGGCCAGAACATTTTTCTTTCTTCCTCAGTGTTTTACATTTTATAGCTTGGTTCACTTTTTAAGGGCTCCTGGCAGATCCTTAAATCTCTGGGCTCCATCCAGAAGAAGCAGCCAAAGTAAAGCTATGCCAAACCACAGCTACTGTGCTGTTGATTTCTTCACTTTTATTACAGACACAAATTACAGTATTTAGCAAGCAGTCATTCCCTTACATTTTCAGCAGTGGCTGAGTTTCTCAGTGTCTTATTATTAAATAAAAATAATAATCTTAGTCATAGAAAGTCATGAAAAGCCTAAAGCAGGGTCTTGGAACTTAGTATTACACATAATGTAGATGTGATCTGAACCAGAATATACTCTGTGGATTTGGATTTTCTGCTTTTCTAAGGGAAGAGAGAACTTGGATGATTTTTTTTTTTTTTTCTCTGATCTTCCTTTAAAAGCTTGTATTTGGGAAGAATCAGTAGCCCAATTTCCTTCCAGTACTCTAAGATCTCACCACAAACTGTGTGTATAAAGATATGGATATACATACACACAAATATTTATATTAATGCCAGATATTAAAATACTCAAGGCTGATTTATAGGATGTCTTCAGACTATGGAAAAAACCATGGGAATATTCTTGATTTCCCATAACGTCATGGTTCTTATTCAGCCTTCTCTGAGGGTAGGGGTGGAGGGTGGGGGAAGCAGCTGGCTGAGAGATAGCAGCAGCTTTTTCGTACATGCTACTGAGAATAAATTAGGATTTTCTTTACATGGAGACACAGTGCTTAAAAAAAAGATAAACCCATGCATTTTGTTTCTCCTCAAGTTCTCTGCCTGAAAATAGTTTGACTAAGCCCTTGGGGTGTAGATGTGGTATTTCTTTTCAATCTCCTCTTGTGCTTTTTCTTCTTGCTTGAGGGTTCATTGAAATACACATAAATTGGAGTAAGAGTTTGGTCAGGCTCTGCTTGCAAGAACAGAGCAGAGTCTTTCACAGACTCTCTGTGCCCTTTACTTTCTATTAGAAGCTAGCTAGATTTAACAAACCCACACCCAGTGTTTTAAATATTTCATTTCTTACTTGTTTCATCTCTTACTTTAATATATTACAGTCAAAATAGAAGTTTTTTTAGTCTGATGAGTTTTCCTGGTTCTGAAACAGAGAAGTCAAATCTCTTATATTCCTAAAAGCAGAGAGAAATTCTTTCAGGGTAATAAAGCTGGTTCTTTAAGTGAAAAGAGGGACTGAGTGCACCAACATATTTTCCTGTCATTTGTTGATCTTTTCTAATGAGCAAAAATCCATATTGGCAGCCTTGTGTGTCAGCCCTAAGCCTGTGTAATTTCAATCTTGCTTAAACTCTGTTTTCCTTGTAAGAATTACCATTTCTCATCACTCTGGAAAGAGACAGAATCTTTCAGTGCATTCTGACTCTCCCAAGCAGATTTTGAAACAGGAAAGCAGAGGTTTTTGTGTGTGTGTGTGTGTGTGTGTGTAATTTAACTTTTCAGCATACAAATATTTGCCAGAATATTTGCTTTCTGTGTTTGCAGAGGCTGCTTCTTCATGTGTGATAAGGCAGCCTCTGAGCCCAGCTCATTCCTACCCAACACCTCTGTAAGATATTAACTCAGCAAGAATGAATGAAGAGGTCTAATTTTTTCCTAGGAAATGTTTCCTCCTAGGTGGAGGCTTATGTGAAAGAGATTTCTACAGAGAGGAGAAGAGAGAGAGGAAAAGAAAAAAAAAAAAGAAAAAAAAAAAAAAAAATCATGCATGCAATGAAAAATCCAGTGTCTTGCTTTTTTCCCAGAGGGTGGGAAAGAGACTTAGCCTTACAAACATTTGCAAATCTCTGTTTTCTCATTAGCTTTGTACATTGACCTCCCTAATTTTTAGATGCAGGCCTTCTGTGTACTTCTTGTATTGGAGGAGAGAGCAGTTGGGTGAAGAGGGGAAGAGAAATTACCCAGCAAAAGAGAGTTTTAGCACAGGGAAACAAAGCTTAAGCTTGAGATGCAGGAGTTGAAGGAAGAAGAGAGTACAAAAACTGTGTATATTTGAAAGGAAAAGATTAAATGCACTGAATTCCACTGAGGAAAAAGCACTGCAAATTCAAACAAACAAACAAACAAACAAACAAGAGAAGGACTAAGAAATGCTAAGGTCACAGTATGAATTACTTATCTCTTTCTGATTTCAAGGAAGAAGTGATTTACACTATGTTGATCTACATGCTTTCAAAGAGGCCTTTAAACCTGAAATTCTTTTGCAGGTTTTTGCCTATTAAATGAAGAGTAGGGAAGGTGCTGATGGGAATGGCGGCAGGGACTACTCCAGTTGCCTCTGAGCTAATTTGACAGGCGTATTGGAACAGGAATCATGAGTCCACAGGTCATTCACTAGCTCCAGTGCCAGCTAGTCCTGAGTATTTTATGGTTGACAGCACTTTTGTTGGTTTTAAGTCCTTTCTCCTTACCAGATGCTGGTCTGTCAAAATCAGGGAAGATAAAGTTGTACTTGCTTAGCACACTTAAAAATAAAACTACAAACCTTTTTTTTACTTTATACCTAGGATTTTCCTCTCCTTTTTAAATATCCTCCTTTTTAAAGAGGAAAGAACAGAGTGACACAGATGAAGATTACAGTTTGATTTAAGGTCTTCTCAAAAGTAGGTATGACATGCAGTTCACTTATTTTAACTTTTTTTTTTTTTAAATTAAATAGCCATCTCAGAGAAAGCTGTTGCTGCTTGCTGATGAGTAGCTTTTGCAATTCTTGGCAATGGGTAGGAAATTGTTAAGTTTGCTATACTTGCTTTAGCCCTGAAGAAAGACTATGGTATGTAAAAATTTCTAAATTACAAATTAAAAATAACATGAAAATTGAAAAACTACTATTAGGAAAACCCACAGCAGTAACCACTCACTGTTTTGTGTGGTTTGTTTGAGTTTGTTTTGTTAAGTGACCTGGCTAAGTGAGTTTTTCTGGTAAAAGTGCCATAGTTCCTCTCAGCATTCATCGTGTCCTGTGTGTTTAAAAACATAATTCTCTGCTGTTGGATATTATGCTGTCTTGAAAGTACAGGTGAGCACCAGGGAGTCTCTCTGTTTGCTGGAATGCATCTTCTGTGGCCTCAGTTAAAAAAAACCAAAAAAACAAACAAAAAACCACACCTAAATAACTTCACATTTCTCTTAATTCTGTATCTGGAAGCTGACATGCAGCTCTTTGTGTGGCATGTACATGGCATGAGAGATCCTCTTGCTTGCTGCTGGATAAACAGGAGGGTATCACAGGTTGTGAGGCTTCGGGGGTGAGTTATAGACTGGTAAAAAAAAAAAAAAAGCAACAAAACTCAAAACATTGTGAAGAGGCTGAGAGAAAGCAGAGAGAACCAGTGTTAATTTGCCCCTGGACTGTCCAGCATGGCTTGTTCTGTTGGGGTGGTGTGGCATTCACAGTTCTGGTGTTATATTTTGGGTGTGAGGTGACTGCAAAGCACCCAAGTGGTGGAAGGGCTTTATTTGTTTATTTTCCCTTTCATTGTTCTCCTTCTTGGTAGGAAGGAAAATAACCCATCTCTGCAGACAGTGCTGTCAGAGATACACTTACTCTAGGACAGAGACCACTGCATATGCCTTCGGCCTTTTTATAGCACTCTTTCTGGCCGCGCAGTTTTCTTAATGGAGTCACGTGTCTGATCCTTTTAGCTGAGAGAGGCATTTCAGCATTAATGGCTAAGAAGGAGTTAGGGCTCTGTGTGTGCAAGACAGGACCTCAGGAATACTGTGGGATGCAGCTATAAATGTCCAATGCCCAGTTGCGGCTTTGCTGAAAGGATGAGAAGTCTGTAAGGATGGAAAAGAAAAACAAAATTTTAAAGTGTTTAATGAAATATAACAAGAATGCAGCTAACTTGTGCTTCTTTTGCCATATGGATTCTTATTTGATTTGTTTACATTTTAATGCAAATACAAAATAAATATGGAAAAAATAGGATGGAAATGCTCAGCTCTATCAGTTCTGTCCTTCTATGATCACTTTTTAACCATTGAGCTGTTAACACATATGTGAGCTAGAAGAGGTAGCAAAAAGTTATAGAGCAGTCAGCTCTTTCAAAATCCTGACTTATTTAGAAGAGTGATGCATTTCATGATGAATTAGTTTTTTTCCAGTTGAATACCTGTCCTGGTTTGGGACAAATTTGGGAGAAAACCCCTGTATAGGATCCCTCTAAGGAAGCAAACCCAAGTGGCCCCTCCCTCCAACCGGTCCGGAAAAAAAAAAAAAAATAACTCTTTGGAGAAAAGTGGAAAAAACTATTTTACTAAAAAAAACGAAGTGCATACAAGTATAAAGAATGATTAATATGAAACAATAAACCCTCTCCTTCTGAAGTGAGATGGCAAATTGAGAAAGTCCTTGCCGTGGGTGTAGCTCGGCTCTCTCTCAGTCTCTCCTCAGTCCCAGTCTCTCCGGCGCTGCTGGAAAATGCCGAGGTCCCGGCCCCGGTGGGCCGCAGGTGCAGCCCCCAAGTGCTCCCCTGGGTTTTCAGTCCAGAGCAGGTTTAAACAGTTCCAAGAAAAAGAAAAAAAAAAAAAAAAAAAACAGTCCAGGGAATGTCTCTGCCCTAGCTAGGTGAAACTAACTAAAAGCAAAAAAAAAAAAAAAATCTCTGTCCTGCAGTCTCTCCAAGCCTCCGCTGAACACCCCGTCCGCAGAAGAATGTGGAGGAGTCAGGCAGTTTTCTCAAAACAAACTCCGCGCTTCTCCTTGCTCTTAGAACCAGTCTTAAAGGCACAGGACTCAATGTACAGCACAAACAGAGCAGACGATTGGGGATACAAACGTCATAAAGTTACCCTAGGACAATACCCCTGTGGGAATAAGTTTGGATGATGCACAGTTCACATGCAAAATTAGACATTGCAGAGATTTCATGGGTACGTTTCCCCAAGTTTTTAAAGTACTTAATTTACAAAGAAGCATGGAACAATTAAAAAAAAAAAAAAAAAAAAGTTATCAGGGAAACATCTGTTTGCTTTGGAACTGCAATCCAAAGGTGCACAGGGAGCTAGAGCACAAGAATTGTCATTCTGGGTTTGGAGGAAAGGAAGGAAAATATATCCAGGGTGAAGCCTGCTTCTTGATTTTGCTTTGCACACATTGGCTTTCAGATGTTGATGTTTGTGACTGTGGTTTGGAGAGGAAAGGATTTGTACACAGGATTTGTATTTTTGTTCTTTTTACACTTCCCTATATGAAAGAAAATTACTTTCACACAGTCTACTAAGATACAGGAGAGAAAAGGAATATGTTTCTGGGTGTGGAAAATGCTTCTCTTTTAGGCACACTAAGCTTTGAAATTTTCTTGTGAAGTTTTCATTCTAAATGTGACAAAAAACGTGAAAGTAAATATAGTATATTTAAAAGGCAGAAGTCACAGTTAGTGATAACTCTGCAACATTTAAAATGTGATATTGAAACTGAAAGTTGAAGACCAGAGACAAAAATCATAGGGATGGATAATTTGAAGTACTGGATATACTGAAGTATTACAGTATATCTGAAGTATTTGAATATATCATCTAATAATTGTGTTTTAAAGGTTCCTGAAGTTATTCTCCCAGAAGAAAATGGGAGAAAAGGTAGGAGAAGATGGGTTTGCATTTTATACAGTGAACAGTTATATATGACAGAACTAAAACACTTTACTTGGCCCTTTAATCTCAAGAAAACAATATTGGGGGCATGAGGGGTATCTTCAAAGTTATAGAATACTAAATGAATTGTTAGTGTGTGTGCAGTGTTACTGTGAATGCCGATGGTCATAAAAGCCTCACAAATGCATTGTACTCAGTTTTGTTAAATAATTAAACACATGTTGTGGGGCTGAACCATTAAAAAGCTCTGTGTGAGTGCTTGGAATTAATTTGGCGGGAGAATCAGCTCTTGAAAGCTCTTGTCCACAGGGGTTTCTCAGGCAGCTTGGCTATGTTTAGACAACAAGATCTCCCTCCTGTATCGTCAGGAGGGCTAAACAAATAAACTGTTGATTTTACTGCCATGAGCTTAGAGAAGCTGCTTATTAGGGCTAGGAATAATAAAATGGGCTGTGAGTACCTGGTGTGTTCTTTTGCATCACACAACTGAGTACCCTTCTGCTTCTGCAGAATTGAATTTTGGTAAAGCAAAACATTCATAGAGAGATGCTGAAAAGCTTAAAGTCATCTCTGCCTTTTGCCTAAGCTGTGGTTCAAAAAACCATGCTGCTCATACATGCTGATGCTATTCTGGAACTGCATTGTAATTCCAATACATACCAAGCCTGGGTGTAACGAAACGGCATGCCAGCTCTTCTTGCGTTAAAGCTTTAATAGAGATAGGTTGGCCAGCTGAGCCAGAGATCTGCCCCCACAGCCTTATGCTTAAGTCACTTTGAGCTTGCCAGGGTAATGCATCTCGTGGAAGCCTGTTTTCCATCTGCTGGTCTAATGATACATTAAGCTATAACAAAACATTAATTCCCAGAGCCTTGAAATATTGACCCTTGTGTCTGTGGCATCATGACTGACTGGATGAATTTCGGAGCAGTGAGCAGCTACATATGTGGACGGTTATACATGACTGAATGATGAGCTAAATACTCTTTTCTTGAAATTTCTGTCCTGTTGTAGTGCTGTGGCAACTAACCTGTCCCAGCTCAGTTGCCAAAGGGAAACTTTTTCATTTGTGGGGACGAAATTTGGCCCACAATCCTGGCAAGTGCCACAGGTGGTCCATGCAGCATTGGAATGCTTTCATTGCTAACACCTGACATGACACTGATGAGAAAACTAAAACAGAGAGGGAAAAGATCGGTTCAGATGTATGATCCAAATTGTGGTAATGATGTTCACACATGGAGCAAGGCTCAGAGAATTGCAGTTGCAATTTTTTCACCACAGGCAGCGTCAGGAGCAGCCTTGACACAATTGGATCACGTGGGTTGTTGGTTGAGCAAACATGCCCGAGCTGTCTCTCCTGCACTGAGTGACACGTTGTTAGACATTGATAGTGTAAGACAAGCAAGTCTCCAAAACAGGGCAGCGATTGATGATCTTTTGCCGACCCACAGGCATGGGTGTAAGAAATTTGAAAGAATGTGCTTCCAGATCATTCCAAATCCATTCATGAGAACATCAGGCAATTGCAGAAGAATGTGAACAAACTTGAAGAGGTAACTGGGTCATAGATGGATGGTTTGTTCAATTTGTTTAACCATTCACCATTGTGAAAGGAAATTTTGAAGATAGTTATATATATTTTAGTAGGGCTTGTAATCCTTCTCATGATTTTGCCGTGTTTGTTTCCATGTGTACAGCAAACCATGGACAGAATGGCCAAGGAGGTGTTCTTGGTTCAAACAGGAGGGGGAGATGTTGGAGTCCAGGGCATTCCTTTGGTTGCCCTGGAGGGTCAGGGACCTGGGCAGGGGGGTCTGGGACCCCAGCCCAGAGCTCAGAGAGACACTGGATTTGATTTCAGTCCATGGGAGAGGCTTCTTGCACTGCAGGAAGCATTGCAGGCCACAAGAGTGTGAAAAATAGTAGTTTAGTATATCACAGGGTGAAAAAACAGTGAGTTTGGGATTTTTGGCATTGAAGTGAATGGGGCAAGATGAAGAATTTGGGGCGTTGTCTCCTTCTTCTTCCTTCTTGTTCCCTCACTCCATTTCTGCAGTGACATTGGCACAAAGTAGTCAGTGAGGATTGGGTCAGAGTAAAGATGACCTTTTTAGTAATAGTGATAGACATTGGTAATAAATAGTAAATAAAGAATACGTAGCAATTAGTATAAAAGATAAGGACAGCCCAGAGACAGGGGGAGTCACCAGACGTCCGAGCCACGGCAAACATCCTTTGGACACTGAGAAAATTGTAAGATAAGAACTAATAAATGAAGTATGTAACCTTGAAGACTCCGTCTTTTCCTGCGTTTGGCACAGAGCTTTGCAGAGGGCCAGGACTCTAAAACCACCTGAGAGCCGGGGAATTTAAACTCCTGAAAAGGAGCCCCTGACAACTTGCGTCCCTGGGATGGGTAGAGACAACTGCCGTCCCTGAGTGGACAGAAACACATAACTTCAATTTTCACATCTTGTATCCTCACCTGAACTGTTGGAAAGGCTTCTCAGCCTGCCTCAGAACTGGTATGAGGCACTTCTGGCTGACTTGGGTTTTCAGATGCTGGAAGCAAAATTAGCCACCCAATATTAGACACAAAATAGCTGAATATCAAATGAAGAATCAGGGAGAAATAATAATTTTTTCAGCTGGCACAAAGGAGCTGAGTTTAATTGCTGTAAAATTTGTTTCTTAGAACTATTAGCCTTTCTAATTAACGATTTTGTAAATCGGGTTTCCAGCCTGTTCTGCAGACATGCAGAATATTTAATCTTGCCAAGAACCTACTGAGATGGACCTTTTTTAAAGCAGTAGGATGATGATGGCCAATGTAACAGCAAGGAAAACTTGACCCTACTGAATACAGCAGCAAACTTGTCCTAAAAATCAGTGGATTCCTGTCATCTTAGGTGCTGGGTCAGAGCCCCTGAAAGTTGCTGGAAGTAGGTGGGAGACTCCTGGTGGAATCTGTGCTGAGGAAGTCAGCAGGACAGGATGGGTTCCTTCTCTTCTTTCCTCTGCTTATGTTGCATCATATGATTTGCAGCTGGCTAAACTCCCTCATGATGAGCTTGCCTCGCTGTCTGCTGCTGGGCTTTGTTCCTGTCTCAAACTTTATAAAACTTTACAACATTTTCTCTCAGAGTAGAGTTTTACAAAACTGCTGTCTTTGTCATGAGTCATGAGTCTGATGCTACTCTTGGGTCAGTCCAACAGAACGTGACGGACCAAGCTTCTGGGCCCAATTAGGTGCCAAATAAATTTTGGAAGAAAGCAGGTCCATTGTTCTGTATCCCATTTTCTTATATCATGCCTAGGGTTGCAATTACTTAAAAATTAAAACCTAAAATTAAAAATAGAGCTCTTTTTGTTAACTTCAGCCCTTGAAGAAAATTAGTATATACTTACATATGCAATCAGGTCAAATGTTCCAAACAATACATAGATTCTTTTTTTTTTCCCCCCAAGGGAATAAAATAAAGCAAAATACATTATAAATTTGTTCTTGGCAGAAGGATAGAAGCATTGCATTACAGGAGACACAGGTTTAAGAACAAAATACTGGTAGATACTGTAAAAATACTAAATTTAGTAGTATTACACTACTAATGGTAATATTGTGTGTACCGTACCCAGACTCTACCCACAGCTAACGTACAGTTTACTCTCAATAGACCCTAAACTCCACTAAACTTCTTGTACTCCTGTACCTTTCTTGTCCTCCCAAAATAGGAGGAAATAAACTCTTTGAAAATATATAATTCTCAATAAGATGACCACTAAGATGCAATTCTTACCAATGGTGGAATAAATCCTATTATTCCATATCAGATATAAAAGGAAAGTATGTGATCAGTTATAGCCCAGGTTAACTGCTTTGTCTGCTTTTTAAGCACGTAGACAGGCATGCAAACCCCAAACGATTTATGGTATCATAAAACCCAGCGTGAAGTGATTCCAGTAAAGTCTTATAAAATTGAAATTAATTAGAAACTTGGTGCAACAGTCACATCTCTAGCTCTCCAGATTACCCCAAGTTTTCCAGAAAAGCCTACCTCTAAAAAAAGAAAAAAATTGCATTTACATAGGCATCACTTTAATGTGACCAAAAGTCATAGTTTTGCATCACGTTTTTCTTCACAATTTAACTGTAATTGTTTCTAAGAAGTACTGAAAGTGAAGCTTGAACTCAGTTTGGCTTGAGAAAACTCTTTCTTGCTCTGCTACTCCTTTAGCTGAAACACAATGTGAATTTCCACCAAGTGATTTATAAGGCAGTGGAGGTGATTGTGCTCTAAAGAGAGGTCCAGGGGGTCAGTGAGAAAATTGCCTTGACTATGGTGAAGTCCCACATGCAGGTCATTGCACTCAGCAGCCCAATAAGCAATGGGATAATCAGTAGGGACATCTTGGACAATGTGTGCTGATCCTCAGACTCCTGAAATGAGATTGTGCTAGTTGATGAGCAAATGTTAAATTTTATGGGAGGGACCCAACCTTTTACCCCTGTAAATGTTTCTCTGTGGTTACATGGCCAAGGAGCTCTGTGATAATAGTGAATGGCTGAGGTGCCCTCTCAGTCTTACTCAGAATAGAGAAGGGTGGGGGGTTTTTTTGGTTTTTTTTCCCCCCCCTTGGTGTTTTTTTTTTTTTTTTCCCCCCCACCACAGCATTGTCTAAAAAAGCCCCACAATCCCACAATACAGAGAATAATAAGTTTCATGGATTTGAGATTTATCCTCTGGAGTAATTAACAGCTTACTGGACTGAGGATTTCATCCTCTGTTCTTTGTGGAAAAATAATAAAATTGGAATAGTTGCCATTCCTTTTTATTTAATGGAGTGGTGAGGCTTCTTTTTAGTTAGCAGAATCAGGAAATTAACAATCTTGTTAATGTGTTCTGCTCTAAGATGTTGGTTGTCATTGTAATGCTGCTTTGCCAAGGACAAAGGAATGGAAAATAACTTTGGATAATGTAGTCTATAAATTACTTCTACCTGAAAAATCAGGTGTATTCCTGTGCTGAGCAGATCGTAGAAAAATGGATGTTAATTAACTGACTGGTAGACATTTGTTTCAAAGAAAAAAAATCAGGAGTAGGAAAAAAATGTTATTAAGAGAGAACAAAGATATCATCTACTTTTAATTATTCAACAGTATTTTGTAGGGATGAATCATTGCTGGCACTGCTAAAGCAGAGACAAACTATTTAGTCTAGCACTTTGTTAAAAAAAAAAAAAAAAAAACAAAACAAAAAAAAAAAAAAACCAAAAAAAAAAAAACAAAAAAAAAAAAACAAACAAACAAACAAAAAAAAAAACACTATAAATGTTCCAGACAGATCTTGGGTGCTTTTTCTTTGATTCATGCAGGTCTTTCCTGAGTTTTCTTTTGTGAAAATACACAGAACCACAGGATTAAATAGGTTGGAAAAGAGCTCTGAGTCCAACCTGTCAACCAGAGCAGAGCACTCAGTGCCACATCCAGTCATTCCTTAAACCACTCCAGGGACAGTGACTCCACCACCTCCTTGGGCAGCACATTCCAATGACCAATCACCCCTTGTGTGTAAAAATTCCACCTCATCTCCCTCCTAAACCTCCCCTGGTGCAATTTGGACTAAGCTGTGGAAGCGGAGTGAGCAGATTTTTTTTTTTTTTTTAACCTGTTTTCTTTTTTATTTTTTAAATAATGAATTAATCTGGTTCTACTTGTAACATGAAACTGCTGAATTTTGAGGACGAAATTTCCTTGTCTAACTGTTGTAGCTTCATGTAGAGAAACACATTGGCTTCAACAGAACACACTGACTCTGACAAACTCTTTTATTTCCATTCAGTTTTACTGATTTTTTAGTGTTAACTGTTCTATGGGAGATGTGGAAACATATCATGCCTTTCGGTCAGTCTCTGCAAGACTGGGGATCGCTAAAATGTGGGGAAATAGTGAAAGCCATGAAATAAATCTGTGGTTCATGAAACTTGCCAAGGGACCTTGATAAACTGCTGCTCAAATGTTATAGAAATAATTTAATGTTGTAAGAAATAATTTTAAAAGGTAGAAGCCCTGCTTTTCTTCCTGGTATAAAGCAGCAGTGGAGTTGGCCACTGGAATTTTACAGTAAAGTTCTGCTAGATAGAGATGACCAATACTTGGCTTTTTTATTATTCTGGCACATTTATATTAGGCTGCCTACACTTTACAGCAAGTGTTGTAAGACCACTAAGCAAGTCTTAAAACATTAACACATAAAATTTGCATCTCTGTATTAAAATACACAGGGAAAAAACAAAACAAAACAAAACAAAACAAAACACACTAGCAAAAGAAAACTCATTTTCTTTCTGGCTTGATGATTACAGTCATGATGAACAGGCAAATTTTTGCAGAAGGTTAACCAAAGGATACAGGCAACAGGCATAAAGCTTTTATAGACTGTGATATTTATTAAGATGTGACACTAAACACAATGAAGCAATACTGTTGTGAAACTGTTACAACCCAGGCAGTCTGAAGCTTTTTAGAACTGGTATTTTATAAAAAGCTAGTGTTGAAAGAAATTTGCCATATTTCCCTCCTGCAATGGGATTTCATCCAACATTTTACCTTTTATACAGCAATCAGGTTATGGCACCATACCGTGGCTGCCAACCTCCACTGGGACCATCTCCATCATTTCTTTTGCTTCTCTCTGAAGCCCCTGTTCCAGATTAGCTTCATCTAATTAAACTAAACTTTCACCTATTAAACTGTTGAGTTAAACAGCTCAGGTTCACCCTGGTCACTTCCGGGGATAAAGTCAGGAGATTGATGCTGCTGCAGAACTGCAGTTGTTCAGGGCTTTCTGCATTTCATCCTTTCAGTAGATCTGGGATTCCTACAGGTTGATATGCAATTCAGAGAGATTTAAAGCTGCACACTCAGAATGATGGCTGCTGCATTGGGGTGCTCAGTGTGAGCTGCTGACCCATAGCCTGATGTTCCTTTACTGGTGTTTAACCCTTCCATTAGGCCACCATCAGTGACACGATGGAAGAAGAAACTGAAGCCACTCTCTCTCCCCCCGCTTTGGAGCCTGTGCTCCATTTTAGCCTCAGCAAGCTTGAGAGAGAGAGCCCATGCCAGAAGGAATCTTCCTTCTCAGGGCCTTAAAGCTACCCAGAGGCTGCAAACCTTTGTCTTTAGAGAGAGCAGGCATCTGTGGATGGCAAAAAGAAAGAGTCTGCTCTTTGCTCCAGGGGGGAATCATGGCTTTATTTAGACTCTGCCCCTGCAGAGTCCGGAGCTCAGTTCAGTCCCCTTCCCCATCCCAGTGCAAGAGAGGAATCCCCACGCAGTCCCAGGGGCTTTTACTCAGGGGGAAGGGGCTAGAGGCAGGGACAAGCCGCTACTCAGTCAGGGACAAGGTGGGAGAGGAACAGAGTTGGGTTACATTCCAGTGTGGCAGGATGGGTAGGATGGAGGAGCAGGGACACACTGCATGATACATTTTCCAAGGGAGCAGGGGATACAGAAGAAACCATTACAAAACCCAATATAAAAATGAAATACTATATAAACCAAATTAATGCACTGCAACACGAAACAATTCAAGTAGACTTTTTGTTTGTTTGTTTGTTTCCAGTCATCAAATTTCAGCTGTTGTCCCAGGTCACATTGTAATCAGTGCTTTACCTCAAAGAGAGAGAGCATGAGAAGCATGAGGCAGGGTCAGAGCTACAATAGTCTTGAATCCTTTCTTAGCCATGTGGTTCTCCCTACCTCTCTGTCAGCTAGGTGCTTTACAAGCCTCACTGGGCTGAGCACTGGGGAGATTAGTTTTCTCCAAACTAGCTTATGGATTAGGTAATTGATTTTCCAAAGGCTTAAAAAATAAAAATTGTAAATCTGACACAAGGTCGGTGTTGGTTCTTTGCTTATCTTCTCTAGGCTGTTTATGAGAACCATCAAATGCATTTATCTCTAAAACACTTGGGAATAAAACCATGTAGCATTTCATGGCTGTAGCTGGAATCTAAAGGCCTTGTTTAAGCCCTTGGTATCCTTACATGAGGACAGGTTTACACCTTCATCTTCTGGGCTGTTTGAATCCCCAGTTTAGTGTTTAAGGTCTCTGTAAAACAGAATAAAATACCTTCTATGGATGCCACTGGAGACCTTATGAACTTTATGTTACAGAGATCCTCAGGCTGCTCCTTCCTAAGGCGAACTGTGCCATGTCATGTCTGAGGGGGCTGGTGAAGCAGAGGGAGGAGTTATTAATTCAATGACAATGGGAGTATCAATAACACACAGAATAAGGTTTGTTTTCTAGGACCAGACCCCGAAGACGATCAGAAGCTGGAATTGAATCCCACCTCTCTTTTCCCCTCCTAGCAAATTGTAGATCCACTTTTTCACCGCTACTGAAGCTGTAGTTCTCTGACTTAGCACATGCACCTGTGCCAAGACAGGCAGGAAGATGAATGTGGGAACTAATCTCCCCATTCCTGCCCTGCTTCTACTTGTGCCTGTAACCTTCCAATCCATACAGCTCAATTGCAACATAAAAGGATAGTTTCCCTTGCACAACTTATTTTAAATTTAGACATGTTCTGAAACCCAGGAGATCAAAGTATTTCCAACAGCACAAGAGGAATTCATCCATAATAGAGCTCTTAAAGCCAGCTCCTTGCCTGTAAGCTGATTTCATTGTGCAGCAATGGTTGGTCGCTTACTTTTTGTGACTGCAGGGTTCTGTGAGAATCCTGCTTTTAAGGACGCATCTTGGGCTAAGAGTAATTGACAGCTTCGAGGCTGGTGTGGGCTCTCAGCTGTGACACACAACAGAGTTAATTTCCAGTTGCTGTTTGACTGTCTGCTCTTCAGTTGTGTGCTGTTTGATTGCCGATATGAACAGCCAGGGGTTTTATAATGGCTGAAAAAACTGCAACAGAGAAGAACAACTGGAAGTACTTCACTGGACATTGCTGCTGTAATGAGGCTCTGCTGCGACCAAAGTTGAGAAATTAGAGACAGCTCTCTCAGTTCTTTGAAATATTTTATACACATACAGGTTGCTTGTCCTTACTGGCTCTCAACCCACTCAAACAGATTCCAGATAGTTTGATTTAAAAGCGTCTATCAACTAAATCAAATTAAATAATGAAATATCAAATGGAAAGACAGATAAAGGAGAGTGACCATGGCTCAGTTTTCCACATGTTTTTTATATATCTGTGTTAAAGCTGGGCGACACAAGGGCACTTCCATTCCACCTCACTGGGTTTGTGGCTGCCAGACCTTTACTGTTTGCCAGCTCACACTTTGTTAGGAGAAGAACCTGCTCAAGGCTGTGCAGGTGCCTTTGTCTCCTCTCTGAAGACTCAAAAGGCAATGAATCCGTTGCCACCTCCCATTTGCACACACAAAAATCCATCCCCAAAATCCAAGTGAATTTTTCTGCCACCTGGACTCCCTCACCTTCTCCAATGCTGGCCTGTTGCAATTAATCGCCTTCATTGATCATTAGGCTTCTGTTGTTTTGCTTTTGACAAAAGACAAGTGTGCTCTGGCCTGGGCTGAGGTTGCTCAGTATTTTGGGGCTGAGACAGTGAATTTCCTGTCTCTGTTTTGCTCATTCCAGTCCTGCTTGGCAGTTGAGGGCTGATGGCTCTGTGCAATGAGACAGATAGTCCGAGTTTCTGGGAACACTTGGTCACAAATTCCTATCCATAATTAATTCATCCTCTGTTTGTATCAGCAGCCAGGAATGTAATGTCCTTGAAACAGATACTGACTGTCAGAAAGGACAGCTCTCACAAATACTGGAAGCAAATATGTGCTTTAATTATTGCAGCTATTATATGTTCAGCTTTGGAGATGAGCTGGACAGAAGAGGGGTTTGAACAAGACTTTGGCTTACTTTAAACTAATTCTTTTCACTGTTTTAGCTCACTGATCTCCATTAGGGCTACAAATACATTGTATGTTTGGAGGATGTTACACAGACAAGTATGGCAAGAGTATTAAGATACACTTTATAGAACAATGGGATATCAGGGATTCATTCTGGTTCCCACAGCTGTGGTAGGAGATAAAGCAGGAGTTAGAAAGGAAGGAGAGCTGTTGGAGGATGTCAGCTTCCTTAGAAAACCATCAGGGATTCATTTGATGGAAGCATTGAACAAATTTAAGGACTAGTACAACGAGCTGAGAACAATGCCCAGATGGCATAGGCATAGGAAATGTAATTAACCTTTGCAAATGCAAAATGATGATACAAAGATTCACTAATATTCACTAGTTTATTAAGATGTTTGTACACAAAGTGATTGGTTTTTCAATTTCAGCATCAATGCTATGATAAAATACTTGTGGAAGTATTTTAATGCTTTTATTTAAAGACCCAGAAACAACAGCTTAAAATCTAACTAGTCAATGGCAAGCAAGATAAAAGTGATGGAGATAGCCCAACATAAAAGAAAAAAAATTATTGAATCTGACTTACCCAATTTACAAGGTGAATAATGATGTTTCCAGCAATAGGCAAAGGCTAGGGGACGTGGTACTTAATGAGGAAATTTGTTTCAGTGTTTTTCTCAAACAAGGGGTAATTTCTTTCTGACCTGACAGGCTGCTAAACCTTGGGATGCCATTAAACTGGTAATGAAGTGCCATGCTAAAAATAGTCTTTCTGCTTTCCTTCTGGTTGCCAGAACCAGCAGAATCATCTGTATACTCAATTTACCACTGTGTGTGAGACATCTCTGTGTGGAGGCCTCCAGGGAGGAGGAGTGTCATCTGTCCTCTGTCAAACAGCAGAGTTCTGTGCTCATCAGTTGCTAAACAGGCAGAAAGAATTGGGAGCTAGGCATTTGATCCTGTGTGTTTGCTCGCCAGGTTTGGGTTATTGTGAAGTGTGCTTTGAAAGGTCAGTCCTGAGCATTAACTGAACCAAGGAAAGGGCTTCTTGTGGAATATGTGGTGTGCTGGTTTGTTCTATTAAATAGCAGAGTGCCTTTGAAGCCGGGATATTCAAACTTTACTTTTTATGGGCTGTGTAAATACAAATTGCTCTTGATTAAGAGATGGAGCTGGAGTCCATAACTAGGGCTATTTTTTAGTAGTGTTAAGGTTTCCATTTTTAGGTTTCCTTTGGTAATTGTTTCTACCTAAACTCTCCTAAATTGCTGTTGCAGCCATTGCACCATAAGTGTCAAGCTGGAAGGTGAGTGAATAGATTCTAGAAATTTCCACAGCACCACAGTAAGGTAAGGCTGACTGACCCTAAACTTTGGTGTTTAGAGTAGTGGATGGAGACAGATACCCACAAAATCCTGCATTGTGGAAGACAGAAATCAATCAAGAGTTTCTGGAAAACCTACATCCTAAAATTCCAGCAGGGTTTTCCTTTTTATGTACCTCAGCATCAGGAGATGGCAGGAGGGCAGGTCTTGGGGGAGAATCTTTTAGTTGCTTGTTGGCTAAGAAAGAAAAAACTTTTGGAGGATGAAATAGGCTGGTAAAAATTGCTGAAAGTAAATGAGTATTTTCTCTTACATTTTACTTCTGGCTGTTCACAATATCTCCAGAAACCCCAGAATTCTGCAGCCCTCAGGGTAAAACTTGGAGCTCTTTATTTACTTTGTCCTTTGGCAACAACTAACTTCACACAGATTCTTCTGCAACAGAGCCAAGGTGCTCAGCCAAGTTTTAGCGTTTCCACACTTCTGGATGATTTTTGTGCCATTGGTGATGTCTGATGATGTGCAAAGGGTACAAGGATGTGCTAATGTTTTGATGAGATGTAAGTGAATCTTTAATAACATTCTGCTTTAAAGGTGTGGTTGAAGGAATATCACAATCCTCATGCTCTCAGACCTAGTGGGACTTGGTCCGAGTGTTTGGGGAAACTCCAGGTAGCAGCATGGGGAAGGGAAGGTTTTAGGTGGCCCAATTTGACCTCTTTGATGCAGAGGGAAGGCTACAGAAAAGATGGAAAGAGACTATTTATAAGTATCCGGAATGACAGGAAAAGGGTGATTGGCTTCAAACTAACAGAGAGTAGGTTTAAATTAGTTATTAGGGAGAAATTCTTCCCTGTGAGGGTGGGCAGGCCCTGGCACAGGGTGCCCAGAGAAGCTGTGGCTGCCCCTGGATCCCTGGCAGTGTCCAAGGCCAGGCTGGACACTGGGGCTTGGAGCAGCCTGGGACAGTGGAAGGTGTCCCTGCCATGGCAGGGATGGCACTGGATGAGCTTTAAGGTCTCTTCCCGCCCAAACCAGCCTCTGATTCTGATACACAAAACTCCACCAAGCAGCAATAATACAGTGGCCCATAGATGTTGTTTCATGTTTCTGGATTACAAATTCTCAGCTTCTTAAAAAGGATTAGTAATTCTCTGGCAGTGAAAATAAATAGCAGACCTTGCTAAATGGCTCTATAAAAATCTATGGAATTTCTTGCAGGTCCAATTACACAATAATATATTTTTTTTACCATCAGTCTGGCTCACTGCTCTTCTGAAAAGTTCTAAGAGTCCTAAACCAAGCTTGTCTTGGGTATGCAAGAAAATCTGTATGTTTTTGTGCAGAAGTCACAATAACACACAGAGTAAAATTCCAGCTGAGATAATCTCAAACCCCCTCCAGACTTCCACTGCCTTAACTTCTCATAGAAATAAGGCTAATACCTAGTTCACTTCTAATTCTTGTTAGTTTTCTTGTTGGTATTTATCTTGGATTTGATAAGGACAATGATTTTGTCCAGTCAAATTTTGCCTCTCTCATTTTCATTTAGATCTGTATTGTAGTTTTGATTCACTTGTGCAGCTTTTCAATATTTTGTTTGAAGATTACTGAAGAGAAGTTGAATTTTATGTGCTTTATTTTGCAGCAATAACTTCTCCATTCCTGGTGTACATGTCAGATCTGGCTTGTTTGACCAATGCCAGCTTCATATGATGATGACTAAAAGCATTCTTGTCACTGGAAAAGAAATGGAGCGGTTCAGTCCCCACAGCATATAGTTTATATAAAGCATCACATACCCATGTAAAAGTATTTAGTGTAGGAAATTATCACTGATTTTAATTAACTTACAATAGTCCCATGTGTTTGTCTCATTCTGGATTAGAGGGCAAGTCTTGGAGTTTGATGAAATACTCTGCCCCTTCCCCAAATTCAAGTTCAGAGGGAAACCTTTATGTTAATATTATAGAAACCCATGGAATCCACACTGTGCTCCTGCTGAGAGAAAGAGCCTGATATGGGATCAGGAAGGGTTTATATTCCCGTGTGAAGGATAATGCAACAAGAATATTTTTAGCTGCTTTTGGCTGAAAAGTAGAAAGGGAAAAGAGAGAGGAATAGACCTGCATTTGGAGGCATTTTGCCTTTAAAAGCATTTTTCTCTTTTTCAAATGAGATATTTGGAAGACTAATTCGCCCATTGTTAAACATCAAACATGCAGCTGCTGCCAACTGAAACACAGCAAGATAAAATAATGCAAAGTAAATTCTCTTCAGGGAAGGAAAGTGGCTTGTTAGATGGCACCTCCAGAAACACATGGCGTGATCCCACAGTCTTAGAGCAAGTGAAAGCACATATTCCACATGTAAATATATTATTAGTTTGGGACCCACTTTCAAAGCATCACACACAAGTCAAGTTTCGTGTATTTGCAGACTGCCATCCAGGTGATTCATTGCTGCATAAAACATGAGAATTGAATCCACCCCACGGGGTTTTCAGTCTTGTTGTAGAAGTGACAAACACAGTACCTAGGGAAGAAGAAAAAGGTCTTCTGACTGCACTTAATGCACAGAGGCTTCAATGCAGAGCACCAGACAACATTTTTAGTAACGCAGGTACCTTGTAGACAGTGAGATGTTTGGAATGCATCACATTGAAAGCAGAGAAGTCCTCTGTGCAGGAACTAAATGTTAATATTAATTTTTTATGCAGATGAAGACTAAGGAAGAAAAAAAAAAAAAAAAAAGTGAAGGTACCTGAACAATTTCCGGTTAAATTACAATACATCAAAACACAGGTATGCAGGGTATGATAATAATCTTTGTTTCAAAACTGGAGTCTTAAAGACAAGTTGTGGTCATTCAGCTTCTCATGAAGCTTTTCTCAAATGCAAGACTGATGCAGCCAATATTGCTAAAATCTGGAATTAAAATATAAAGCTATAAAAAAAGATAAATACTTTCAATTTTCTACTTATTTTAATTTGAAAGTGGTTTTAGTATATTTTCTAAGTTACATTGGACTATTTTCCCATCAATAGTGAGAAGTATAAGTGCAATAATTTTAATAGGATCATATTTGTGTGCAGTATTGGCTGCAGGAGCTGGAAGAATCAAACGTACTAAAAAACGGGCAAATAATTAGCTTAGCAATGATGAACAGATGAATTGGTATTTTTGTTAAGCTGTCAGTAGAAATACCATGGCCACATTTCTACAAGTATCCCCCATTAGTAGTTAAAAACATTTTGCTTTTTGCTGGCTCTTTTTGCCCCATAGTTTTCAGGCTCCTGTCTCCATCACCTGCCAGCATTCTCTGTTGCTCAGACTTTTGTGCAGAGACATTGCTTGGTCACATCCTCAAAATGTGTGTGGATTTGGCCACTGTGAGCAGGTAAAATCACAAGTTAAGAACTGATTCCATTTGTCAAAGAGTTAATTTACACAAGATTTACATGAATGAGAGTTCATTAGCAAACCCAAGGCATGAAGTTAAGCCATAAGTATTAACTATTTACACCATTTGCAGTCTAAGTAAGTAATTTTCAGCTTGGCCTTACCTGGACAGGAACAATTAGCTGGATTCAGCTGATATTTACCTGCCTGAGCGAAAAAAGAAGCCAAGTTAGAGATTTATTATGTGGGGCAGGGCAATGATCTGTGTGATGTTGGCAGCCCTCCTTTTAGCCTTGCAGTGAAAATGGGGAGAGCTATTTTTGAACGTGAAGACATGGCCTTGGGAGTACATAAATATTTAACTTTGAGCAGTTTTCCCTGTGCTCCATCCTACAACAGTGGGACAGCAGCTCTGAGCCCAGCCTAAACGCGGGGAAGGTCAATAGTAACAGTGCCATCAAATGCAGCACATTTTGATCAGTTCTGACTGAATTTGCCCTCCTAATATCTTGTATTTAAGATAGACGTTAAGACATTTTATTTGACAGAAACTTTGGTCCTCACACTGTCTTGATTCTCCCCGTGTGCTGAAAGAATAGTTGAAAACAACAAGGTGTGGCAGGTGTAACTTCTGTTCCATTTCTTGGGTGCACTGTGCTGTGTGCAGGTGTGGTGTGAGTCTCAGAGGGTGGAATGAGCATCCTGCAATCTCGGTTTTGCTTTTTCTGACAAAACAAGCAGCAGGAATGAAGCACCTAAATGGAACAGAGGTCAGAGTCCAGAGGCACTGGCTGATGCAGTTAAAACTGCTACAGCTGGAAATTGCAAAAGACAGGTTTTCTGATGAAATCCAAGGTACGTGCAGAGAATGGGACTGCTGAAAGTTTTACAGTTCCCATGATGAAGGAAGTGCCTTGTCAGTAAAACACAGTGTGCAAAAAAATACTGTCACACTTCAGGGCAAAGTACTTAATGATTTTTAGAGATGAACCCTGGTTTTAAGGGCTGATGTGCAGTTCTTTGTCCTTCGACAGCTGTTGAGAGCAAATTAAATTCTCATCTTTCATGTTTTAGACCAAGAAGTGCTTGACTCATTTGTATAAAGTGACCTAATTTAGAAGAGGAAAGAGAATCCAGAACTTCATAGTGTAAAACCCCCAAACTTATGTGCCTTTTAATATGCAAGCTTTGCGTATATAAGCAGATACTGCATTCACTGGGTTTTGGTGTCCAAGTGTGAAAACAATTGTGGTTTAAGCCACATTCCAGGCAAAAAGCAGGAAGTTTGTGGACTGGAGTGGGGAAATAGGGGGGTCTGAAGCAGATGTGGCAATGAAAAAAGGGAATTCAGGAACATGTTAGAGTAAGTGCCTTTGTAACCTGTAAGGAAAGACATTTCTGCTAGGAAAAACACTAATGACAGGAAAAAAAAATATATATATTTCCTTATACCTTGGGAAAAAAAAAAAAATTCCAGATCAGTTGTAAACTGAATTTGTATCTTCTGGGGGTGTTTTTTTTGTTTGTTTTGGTTTTTTTCCTTATTAACACAAGGCTGACATGCCATCACCACGAGTACTTAAGGTATTTATTGTCATCTGAAAACTTTAATTTCAGCAACCAACAAAAGCATACAAATCTAAGCAAATTACTCAAGTTTGTGGCTGTGCAGGCATATAAAGCAAGATATTAGAGTTCACAGTGCCAAAAAAGGGAGTCTACTGCTCTCATGGAAAGTGGTTCAAGGTTCAGTACATAACAAAATAACAATGAGTTATGAGTGGGTAGTGAAGTTTTAAATGCACGATCAGACTCTTAAAGACTATTTATGCTGGATTGCTTTGCCTCAGATGAGCACTCTTTTTTTTTGATGTGCTTTTTTATAAAATTGCAGTTTGAATGCAGCCTACCATGTAGTTTTTAAAAGCCCTTGGACCTCTCTGCAGTCAAACCAGATAAATAGGAAATGCTATTTACAGCATGAAAAATTAGTAAAATGTGGGCTGAAACAGAGTAAAATTGCTTAATGTCATCCAGGTTTGATACTGTGCTACTTTCTATATGTCGAAATGCTTCAATGTGAAATCTGTCTTCCTCAGCTGGTGAGCAATTGCCACATCTTCCTCTTGCACCTTTCAGTGGTCTCTCATAGCTCCTTAAGAGGTGGGGGTGTAATATAGCGAACTGGTTGCTGTTGACCTAAAATTTTTCTCCAGCCTTGTCCTGTCACCATGTCCCAGAACTGCCGTGCTCTCGTGCTGTCTCTCTCACTGATGGATTTAGAGCTCCAAAATGAACAGGTCAGGTAGCATTTTTTTTCTCTCCTTGTGCTGAGCCACATGTCATTATCAAATATAGGAATTCATCTTCTCAATTTAGAGAAATTAATTTTTTACTCTGGGGACTTGGGGGTCTTGTGGTGCAGCATCCACAGCTTTGGCTGCAACTGCCAGTTAGTCCACCAATTTCTTTACTCAGTATTAGTGTATTTGAAACCAGGAGGGCACCCATGAAGCTCTTTGTGGTGGATTGTGGAGGAAAGAGTCATTAAACATTTCAAACTATTCCAGATATGAGTGTCTGAGAAAGGACGCACACAAAACTCGATGTTTGTCCACTAAAATAGGATTTTCAGGTGCCCCAGAGGTTCTTACTTTTTAAAAAGTGTTTTGTCTATTCCATCTTCACAATGCTCTGCATTTTTTCTTAATAGGTGAAAGTCTAGGAGGTTTCAGAGTGCTCTGGAGTTGAGAATTTTGGTTCTTCTTTTGCTTTTTTTAGTGGGAAGGGGAAACAGAGATCACACAGCAACTGTGTGTGATCCAGTGAGTACAATGGCTGCTTTGGTCTCTGGAACACCCTAAAGTGGCATAAAATCATTGTCTAAACCTGTGAGGGAAAGGTGATTTCCTATTACCCATTTCTGGAAACAAAGTTAATGCATGATCTTGTGACTCTTGGGCCAGGGGTGAACACCTTTTTCACACAGTCTCTGACAGCAGCATTGCTGACAGCTTCAGAAAGTTTTTTTACTTGGAATGCAACACTTTGCATTCTGAGTAGCCAGCCAGGATTGATAGCAGAAAAGAAGGTGGGAGATGCCCCTTTGTGATTTGAACCATTCTTCCAGCTTGCAGTAAGATAGAGAATTCTGTCAGTGCTCCAGATCTGCTGACCTGTCCCAGGTAAAAAACTGTCTACACAACACTGGCATCCAAAATTCTGGAGTAAAGTGCACAAAATTGTGTGAGATTACATAAATGTATCTCTGAAAACTTCTGAAAATTGGAGGGTGTTTTTTTTGGTTGTTTAGGGGTTTTGCTGTTGTTATTGTTTTTTCTTTTGTTTCTTTGGGACTTTTGTTGTTTCTTTAAATTCTTATTTTTTCTGTGTGGGTATGTATTTGGGATTTTTCTGTTGGTATGGGGTTTTTTTGTTTGTTTTTGGTTTGGTTTGGTTTGTTGTAGTTGTCATTATTAATATTAGTATTAGTATTTCATCTGCCTTTTTAAAATAATGCAGTGTTTCTTGGGAAAATGTCTCCAGATGGGATTCTAGTGGTTTTTCACATATATTTTTAAGTCTTGAAGCTGACTGATGCAAGCTTGCATCACATTTCTTGAAATTAATAGGGTGAACTCATGGGAACATGGAATAAGAGAGGTGAATGGGTTTCCACGTTTGAAACCATGACTGGGAGGTGGAATAAGTGCTATTCTTAGCAGAGATGCTGAAAAAAAAAAAAAAAAAGGAAAAGGGAGCAACTCCACAAGTATTTGTTCAACATTTGCAACCCACTGCTTGAAGTGTAAAGATTATTTTGTCTGCTGCAAATCTCAACCACTCACAGCTTCAGCAGGAAAACAACACTACTTTAAAAAAGCTCTGCTGTGATAATTTAGCTCATCATGCTGATGATGTTTTGTGGATCTAAGAATTGGGGTGAACTCATGACAAGTCAGAAAGAGTGCAACAAGGATTCCAGTTGTATTCCAGGTCTGCATATGGCTTAGTCTTTAAATTCCATTTCAGGGCAGTAATGCTGGTTTTTAACATCTTATTTGAGTGCGACTCAGTTGGAGTGGAAGTGCCTTGCTCGCTGTCACTTGTTGAGCCTTGTGGGTTTTTGGTACAGAAGTTATA
This sequence comes from Hirundo rustica, assembly GCF_015227805.2. Classification (NCBI taxonomy): domain Eukaryota; kingdom Metazoa; phylum Chordata; class Aves; order Passeriformes; family Hirundinidae; genus Hirundo; species Hirundo rustica. Next base: position 78,931,034 of record NC_053488.1, on the reverse strand, counting down.
AATCTCTTAAATAGGAATATAGCATCCCGTAAATTATTATTGGGCAAATGATGTCTTCTGCACATGAGTCTTCTGCCTGGCTTCAATGTGTCTTCAGATAATTTGCTTGAGTTTGTTGGTTGGTTTGCCATTGCTTTTACACTTACTGCATAAAGAAAATACCTGCAACACCTCTACTTTTACTCAGATACCCATAAACCTATATATATATATATAGATGTATGTATATATAATTGAACTAGGTCTAGTGACAACACAGAAAAGAAAAAACAAAGAGCTAAATATTTCCATGCATTCATCATGCCAGATTCAAGCACTTTTATCAGAATTTTCTGGCATCTGGAATAAATACTCGTATTCTGTCTTCCCCAATTTAATATTACCTGTCTTCACAGATACTATCTAAACACATCCTCCTGGTTTTGTTCTTTATTTTCTTTTTCATTGAGGCATTTTTGACAGATTTCCACTTGTTTCAGGGGAAAAAACTTTTGACATAATACATGCATAGGGGTAAATACTGGCTTTGGGGGTTTGAGGCTGCTAAGATTTGCAATTCCTTAATGCCAGCTTTAACTTAGGATTTGCTTAGGATCTCTGTGCTTCTCAGAATGACTAATCTCCATTATTTATCATGGAGTTCAGTATTAAAGCACATATCACTTAATTTTATAAGTGTATCACTTTTCAGGCACATGCACTGATTTTGTGTGAAAATGGTTCTTCTGAACTCAGAAAAATATATTGTAACTTTCAACTCCCTTTTAAAAAAGTAGAAAGGGATTACCTGTATCTGCTCTGCCAAAGAGTGATTATCAATGCAATGCTGTAGGCAGAAATTTGAATTAACATTACTGAGATGTAGCCAGATTATTTCCCATAAAATGCTTTAAAGCTCTGCATTTAGTTGCATCTTTTGATGCTCCAGCAAATGCTCCAAATTCATCTAGTGACTGATGGATTTGTTTGTAAAGGCCTGAATGGTCATATTATATGAAATTATAAACCCACTGTTGTACTTAATGGGGTCAGTGAAGCAATCAGGAAAGTTATACATAATTCTGCAGTGTGGGTCTGTAAGCATGATACTTTTTAGGCTTTTTAAGTTTAATGAAGCAGCTACTCAGCAGCTGAATGTTCTTGTTAAACCATCTCAGCATGGATTTTAAAACTAAAATGCTTTTGATCACCATGGTCTCCTTAGAGAGTCTGTGGCTCTTATTCTCTTGAAATGTCTACATCTTTTATATGTTAATGGTTTTGACAATCAGCCATTTGCTTCATTTTCATTGGAAATGAGGCCCAGAGTCCAACTGCCTTCTCCATTCCCTGAACACTCTCTTCACTGTAAGCTGTCTCATCAGCCTCCAGCTCACTCCCTCGGGTATGCGTGGTCTGAAAATAGCTGAAGTAATCCTGCAAAATAAAAGCTTTGCCAAAGCATTTTCCTATTTTAGATGTCTTTCTAAGAATATGAGTCTCTGTGTGAAAACTTGTGTGGTGCAAGTGGTCCAGCCTCCACAGCAGTCCTCATGTGCTACAGAATCTTAGTGCCAAAGACATCCCTTCAGGTGGCTTCCGAAGGTTAGTGCTGCTATTACTCAAATCCAACAAAGCCATATCACAAGTTTTCTTCTATATCCTTGGAGAAACACTCCTGTTTAGAGGGTTTTATTCATGTTTGACGTGAATAAAAACATGCTGACACCATACAGCTGTGGTGAGTGATACAGAACAATTTTTGAGGGGAAAACTCCTGATTTTAACACAGGAATATCATCATTGCAGCCAAGTGTCCCAAGACATGCTAGGGAATCTTTTCCCCATTTTGCAGAGGGATCAATTCATCCTGTGTATGTGGTTTTGGTGCCTGACCTGAAGAGGAGGATGGCAGGGGCACAGCCTGGTGGAGCTCTCCGTGACAAGCACACCCAGCCAGGAGCATCCATCCCACCAAGGCATCAGGAATTTACATGCCCCAGCTCCTTGTTCCCAGCACAAACCTTCCTTCCCAATGGCCATAGTTGAAAGCACCATGCAAAAACACACAGTGATGTGAGAAAGAGCAAAGCAGAGAAGAGAGACACGGGGAGGCTGTGATTTCTGCCTCACCTTGTGGCATAAATTACTGCTGCACGCAGGCTCTGATTAAGCAGTTTGTGTGACTAAAGCCCTGTACAGGATTAATTGCCAGGCCTGTGCTCTGCTGTGGGTTGGTGACAAGACACTAAGAAGAAGTGAAGTGTTTTCAAAGGGGATTTGAAGCCCATCAGCCATTTTCTCCTCCAGTACATAACTTTCTCTGTTGGTGAACAGTGGCAGCATTTAAATTTGAAAGTGCACAGGGTGAAGACTGTATATTCCTTTGAAATATTTGGAGGGGAAGTGACAAAAGATTCAGCCTCTCTATTCATCACTCATGACTTCAGGAGTCTGCAGAGAGAAGAAAACAAGGTTGTGGGCTTGCTGCTTGTTGGATGTGCAAACTGGGTTTTTTTGTGACACTTAATGTTGTAAACTCCCTTCAGAAATCTGGGTTGGGGAGTGAGGGATGCTCTTTGTCATGCCTGGTGTTGGTCAGACAGGGAGAGATGTGTCCCAGAGCACCACCCTATCCTTGTTCCTGCCTAGATGGGGACCCACTGCCCAGCACCATGAGGACGAACCACTGCAGCCACCTGCCTGGAATCCCTCCGGAGTGCCCTCGCCCTCCAGCCCCTGATGGTGATGGCAAGAGCCTGCCCAGCAGCAGCGGGGACCTGGCCACCAGCTGTCCCCAGTATGTCATGCAGGTGTCCTCCAAGGATGGGCAGCTGCTCTCATCTGTCGTGCGGACCCTCGCTGTGCAGAGGTATGTGGGGGACAGAAGGAGAGACAGGCCCCTTCTTGTCTGGTGTGATTAAACCCCCATCCCAGCATCATAGTGGTCATGCTGCAGAATGCATCACACTTCCTAAACACTTCCCCAGCCGGTGTGCTGAGCATCTAGACAAGCTGTTTCTAGCACCAGTGTTGCAGCTTCTGTCGTTGTCCAAGTGATTGACCAGTTCTTTGTGCTGCTGGTTTACAGTGGCAGATTAGTAGTGAAATATATTGTTAATCTATGACTTTCAAGCTTGCATCAGGCTGGCTTTGTTCTCACTAAAAGCAAGAAAGAGTATTCTGATGTGTTTGGCTTTGTCCAGACTTGATGCTTGAATCAAAATTAAATTTGTCTTTGCTGGTGGTGGGCTGGAAAGACTCCATGGATCTTAAAGCAATGCAGATGAACTACCTACCTGCAGCCACACAGCAGAGAGATGTTTGGCACAGCTTTGTTTGTATCACTCCTTGACCTGTGGGGTGTCCTAAAGAGAGGGAAACCCTTTCCCGGGAGAGGATGTTTCTGCCTTCATGTACTTTTCTGAAGTTGTGGCCCTGCCTTCAGGGTACTACAAGGCAAGCTGCTGCTCTTTCAGCAGTCCTTTACTGCTGGCCAGTGAAAACAATATTAGGTCAGAGGATCACCACTACAAGAAGTGCCCAGCTGAGGCAGATTTACAACCCTCTGTTGTACTTTGGGATTTCCAGAGGTGGCTGCACTGCTGCTTTTTGAGGAGCTGGGAAATACAAAATACAGAAGGATTTGGTCTTCTGCCTCTTATCTGCCACTCTGATGGTTTTCACTCTATACTTTCCCCCCACTCCAACAGAAGAGAAATTTTAAACAAGAATACCAAAACGTCTTAAACCATTAGCCCAGCATCTTGGATTACTAATTAAAGGGCAAAGCACACTTAAATGCAAATATTTCTAGTCCATGACAGAGAAAAAGGCTATCACAACGGCCTGTGCACTGACCAGCAGTTTTCTCTCCCTCTCCTTCAGCAGCCCCTTCAATGACAGGCCCATTTGTAGGATCTGCCATGAGGGCAGCAGCCACGAGGAGCTGCTGTCCCCCTGCGAGTGCACAGGGACGCTGGGGACCATTCACCGCAGCTGCCTGGAGCACTGGCTGTCATCCTCCAACACCAGCTACTGTGAGCTCTGCCACTTCAGGTTTGCAGTGGAGCGCAAGCCCCGGCCACTGCTGGAGGTCAGTACGTGGGGCACGGCACTGAAATTTTGGTTTTGCTGTCATAATCATTCCTGGTTTTGTGCAGGCATCGCAAAGCCTCTGTGGCTCCACTGGGGTTTTGGGGTTTGGCAATATGAGGGCTGGAAATAACAAAATTCCTCATTTTGGAGCAACTCAAAAACAAACTATTAGAATGGGATCACTGGGTTTGCTTCACTGCAAACCCGACTGGAGGTTTGGGAAACAGTGTGCAGTAAATTCCTGGAATGCCAGCTGGTTGAAGGTGGAAGAGAGGTTAGTAGCAGCTCCTGTGGAATGTGGGGCAAGTGTCTGGACTCAGCATATTAAATATAGGTCAGATTTTTTTTTTTTTTCTTCTTGCTTTTGAGAGGTAACAAACTCAGAAACCTTAGAAACCCAGTTTACATGTCAAGCTCACAAGAAGGAACTGCTCTTGTTCAGTGTCTGACACGTTTAGACATTTGTGAGTAACTTTTTGGTCTCTTCTTGCCTATGTGCCAGACTTGACAGTGAATTGGACAATTTTTCCTCCCTTATCAACGAAAATTCAGGTTTTTTTCCAAATATAGATAGCAGCTTCATGAATTTTTCCAGGTTTTAGGGTATTTTTTGCCCTCAGAACAAGAAAAGAAACCAAAACAACTTCAATCTCTTGACACTGTTAATGACTTTTTCCTCCCTTATTTTATTTTGGAAAAAGATGAAGCAAAGTTAGGGGGTTTTTTTTGGAATTAAAAGTGAAATACAAATAACATTTGACCTAATGAATGAGAAGAAGCATTTTGTGCCTCTTAGTGACATGGGCACCTACATGCAGAGCTTGGATTCAGGACAAAGTGTCTTTCCTGTGCATCTTAATTGTTCCTTTAAACTGTGCCAAAACTGGTGGAAAGAGGTACAGTACTAAAAATAGGTAGGGGAAAGCAGTGTTTTGTTTTTCTCCCGTTCACAGATAAGAGGACACAGGACAGACTGCTGGGAGGTGAGTCAGGGGATGAGCAGTTCAAGACTACCAAAATTGCTTTGAGTAAGATAGGCACCTGCATTTTGTGTCTAAGCCTAAAGATATCTTCGTTCTTCCTCAGGATCCCCCCACAAAAGGTACATGACATGGCATTTAACAAAAATCCTGCACCTAAAGAAAGTCTTGCCCAGCTGTGCTTGGTTGACTCTGGGTTGCTGTCTAGTTCTCCTCTCAATCTTTGATGCAAGAGCTTTGCCACTCTGTATCTGCCTTCTGAGAAGACAGATAAGTGCTGAGGCATCACAGTTTGATTTTAGAGCTCAGCTTGTTGAAATTGTTCCCTTGTGATGGCTCCTGGTGAGGCTTATACTGCTCAAATTTGAGTGGTGCTGGCCAGAGCTGATGATGATGGAAGGAGATGAAAGCAAAGCTGACCCTGCCCAGGCTGGGGCACTGTGGTTCTTGATTGTTTCCTGATGAAATGAGGCTTCTTTTTGGCAAAAGCAGTAATAAGTAGTAGAAACAACAACAATGGTATTTAGAGTAATAATGGTAAACCTGCCAGTATTTTCTCAGCTGTGGACAAATGATAAACCCTGAGCAAGAACATTTCTGGAACACAGCTAAGTGTTTTTATCTTTACTACTCATTATTTTCTGACTTCTCAGCTACTTACACCCAAAGTATTTTACTTTAGTGCAGAAATCAACAGCTGGGTGCAGTTGCAGGAAAGGTCATAAAAAACCCCAATCCTTTGTGATCTTATAAAGGGAATATGTTCTCAGTTTAGAAGGAAAATGAAGGTGTAGTTTCAAAGCTGAAAGCAACAGATACAAAGAGTAACTAAAATGAGCTATATGCCAGGGGGAACATTAAGCAGAAAGATAATCGAACTTCTTGATTTCTGTCAGCGTAATTTAAGTTTGTCCTGGAAGTTTCTACTTATTCACTATGCAGTGATTTGAAATGCAAAGACCTCCCCATGCAAATAATTGCAGCAAAAATTGGAAAGTTCCCACAACAGGACTAAAGCAGATGCAAGATTGCCAGATGCCCTCATCTTCTGTGTCCTAAAAGCACTTTCATGCCTGTCTCTCTGTGTTACCTAGAGTGTGAGGACATGGAAAGAGGTTTATCAGACGTAGTAGAACCATTTCTCACAAAAACCCTGCTGTAACATTTGGATCAGTGACAAGCCAAAGTGGCCACCTGCTTTAAACACCACAGTGTTTGTAGGCTTGGTGTGGGGTGTCAAAGTTCTCTTCATTTAGTGAGGTAATTAGTTCTCCAAAGATTTCCCTGACCTAGATAATGGAAAGAGTAAATGGTCCTCCTCTCACTGGAGGTGAACAATGACTTTTACCAATGCATTTTAGTAAGTCAAGAGGGGCTACTGTACTCATAAAGTGATTTATAGAGCACAGACTCTAAAAAACATATCCGGTAACTCCTCAACAGGCCCTATCTCACAGAGTGAATGCATCCCAGGGGTCACTGACAGGTACTGAAGAAATGCTTGAGGCAATCAGTCATCATATTGATCTTTTCTCTGAGACGTCTGCCACCAGGGTGGGGAAAAAAAAGAAGAAGAAAAAAAACCCCAAAACCCCGACTATTCCAAGACATATTTTACTCTTTTTCAAAGGGCCAAAAAACCACCACCACCAAAAAACCCACAACCCAATGCAACTAAACAACAACAATGGCAACAACAACAACAACAACAACAACAAATAAAAATAAAAATGGAGAGAGACCCAAACAAACAAAAAAACCCCAAACAAACCAAAAAACACAAGAAACAAAACTACCCCCAGCATGCTATTATGTTTTCTCTCCTCATCCCTTCACTGGATTGATCACTGCTTCCTTGTGTCTTAGACATGAGTGTGAAAGTAATCTGTTTCAGCAGAAACAAATTGAGGCACTTCACTCATTTTTTTCATATGTCATATGTGAATTTATTCCTGCTGTTAGCAGGAAAGGCTGCAGCAACAGTGAGTTTGAAATGGAATAAGTGGTGTGGCTGATGGTTCAGCTATATTCCTTCTTCCCTGTGCCCATTGTTATGGAAGCAGTAGAGGAGTTGACCAGACAAAACTCTGTGCTTCTCCTTTGTCTCTGCCACAGGATTTATTTATTTGTTTGTTTGTTTGTTTGTTTTTTGTTTATTTATTTGTCTCTCTATATATTTTTGTCTCAGGGAGAATCTTCTCCCTGGAATTGCACAATGAGCTGACTGTTTGATGCCCAAAACCCAACCAGAGCAGCAGGTAATGGTAGTACAGTCTGTTAGGCAGATACATCCTCTCAACAATAAATTTGAGATGCTCCTTTGGTTCATTTCTTTTTTTGAACTCTTATTATTCTCCCCAGAAGAATTGTGTTTCCACAGTGGGAATGTGAATCAGCGCCATGGTGGTGATTAAAACCCTCCTTAATCATTCACAGCAGTGCAAAATTCAGTTAGCGAAGTCTGAACCCACTCCTTCCACCCCATGACAAAGGGAAGAGAAATCTATAATATGGTGGTTGATATGCACAGAGCTGATATTCCTTGCGACAAGCCAGCCAAGGACCTCAAAACCTGCACAGTGAAATCTCAAACTGCAGTAATTCCATTACTGGCTTTTATGGACCTTCCAGCTTTATATAAGCTGTCTTTTTAATGCAACCAATCCACAGGAAAAAAAAAAAATCTGCATTAGGAATGTGTGGTATCAGTGACATAGTTGCTTTTGCTGTGTTTCAGCGTAAAGATTAGTCAAGCTTTATGTAAGTATTATGTGTCATCTTAATTTCAGTTTCCACATTGCATCTGTGTTGCTTCCACTTGGCTCAGTGCAGAAACAGCCACGATATGTGGCAGTAAAAATATATTTATGTGCAATAATAAAAGGTTAGAGAACAACCAGCTACAAAATAGAAATGGTATGAGAATATTATGTGACCATATAAGTCAGGCTTGTATTGCTTTCAAGCTACTTTCATGTTTAAAACCAACCAGGATTTGGTATCTCTTGATTCAACTCTTTTTTTTTTTTTTTTCCTCCCCAAACAAACAGAAAGCACTTAATTAACAACACAAAGCTCATTAGCAAAACAGCATGACTAGGAGAAGAAACAAAGTCAGGATAATCACAGCAATATTGGGCAGAAATTAACTTCAGTTTTTCCCTGCTGTGTTGCTGGCTATAGAGTTTATATCATTAAGGTAAAATAAATATAAAAGCCGTCTAAAAAGTACACCTATGCATGAAGTATTATGATTATCTTGCATTATAAATTAAACTCTCCCAAAGCCTTACACTGAAATATGAATTTGTTTCCTGTGCATGACTTTGAGTCACAATTTTTGTATCTGTTTGGATAATTTTTACTTATTTTTCCTCTCCACTGTTCAGTGAAGCCAGTCATTAGGATTAAATCACTGCAATGAACAGACACCAGATTTGCTGCAGGTAGTTTATAAAAGGATCACACCTCAAGCCCAAAGGAAAATAGTCAGCATAGTCACCAACCCAGAAAACTTTCAAAAATCAAACTTCAGAGAAGCTGCAACTGTCCATACAGCATATTAGGGCTGGGAGCAGATAATAAAGGTGTGTCTCTCCTCCTTCTTTTCTTGACCTAAAATGGGCATATTAAAAGGGCAAGGTGATAGAAATATTTTTGTACCTAGTTTTCTTTGGGTGTGAAAATAATCCCCCTGAGACCAACTCACACAGGGAGAATTTGAAGCAGCCATGTAGATTTCCAGTTGAAGTATGTCTAGAGCTAAAGAAAGTATTAAAAAAAAAAAAAAAAAAAAAAAAAAAAAAAAAAAAAAAAGGTAATAAAATACCCCACACAAATTTAAAACCAGAAACTCTCCAAGATACTTTTTTTTTTTAATATCTGTTTATTCCTAATGGAGTGAACTCCAAAGACCAAACCAGAATGTTCTTTCTCCTTTAAAGGGAATTTAAGTAGCTGTTTTATGTTCTTTGCAGCAAGGATTTGCTACAATACACAAATCTTTCTTATATTACTGGCAAGAAGAGTGCAAACAAAAGCAACCCACTCCCCATAAAAAAAAATTTAAAAATTAAATTACTTGTCAGTGACCAGACTAGTTCAAACCATCACATGTGTAACTGCTCATTCTTAAATTTTTAGCAATCAGGGGCAAAAAAGCTCAAGGAAAGTTCCCAGGTGAAAGTAACTCAGCAATCAGATTTTTTTCAAGAATGAGCAAGATAGGGGAAAGATGCTGAACTTTTCAGTGGCACAGCTCCTTTTGTTTTAGATAATGGATTTGGTGACTTTTCTTGGGTCTTTATGGTCCTGTGAAATAGTTCCAAACTGCCCAGATGAGATCTATCTCTGTCCTTCCTGCTGGTAGCATTTCCTGCCACTGATAGGAGACAGTCAAAGTTTACATTTTCTCGGAAAAAGAAGTGGTAAGATTTATTGTATGTCTTTTTGTACACTTATCAAACATTTATCTTCTATCATGTCTTTGGTTCCCATATATTTGAGCTTGTAGATCAGGACATTTACAAGGTCTTGAAATAAGTGCTGCCCATAGCAAATCTGCATTGTTTTCGTCTTAAAATGTGAAATGTGATTTTTGTTGATTTTCCTTAATGCATATATTTGTCAGCCTAACTGGGAATACAGTTGTCCAAAACAGAATAAGAGCATCGCAAATACACCAAGATAGAAAGAAACACAGCTTTTCCCACAGTTCCACAAAATCTTTTTTTTTCTTGATACATCCTGGTTTTTTTAACAAGGATCTCCAGAACTATAAATTAAAAGTGCCTAGTAGGAAAACAGAACAGCAGTGAGCCAGACTAACGTAAAAAAATGATACTGTTTTGTAATTAGACCTGCAAGAAATTTCATAGATTTTTATAGAGCCATTTAGCAAGGTCTGCTATTTATTTTCACTGCCAGAGAATTACTAATCCTTTTTAAGAAGCTGAGTATGGGTAATACAGAAACTGGACATCACATCCATTAGCCACTATATTATTACTGCTTGGTGGAGTTGGTGTATCAGAATCAGAGAATGGTTTGGGCGGGAAGAGAACTTAAAGCTCATCCAGTGCCATCCCTGCCATGGGCGGGGACATCTTCCACTGTCCCAGGCTGCTCCAAGTCCCATCTAACCTGGCCTGGAACACTTCCAACAATCCATCTGTGAAATCCATCTCTCCCCAGTTTAGACAAATGGCTGTTCTGGGAGACCCTGTCAAAGGCTTTGCAAAAATCCAGGTAAATGACATCTCAGCCCTTCCCTTGTCCACTGGTGTGGTCAGACCTTCAGAGAAGGCCACTGGGTTGGTAAGGCAGGATTTGCCCCTGGTGAGGCTGTGTTGGCTGCCCCAAATCCCCTCCCTGAGCTCCATGAGCTTCAGCAGAGCTTCCAGAGGGTCTGTCCCATCATCTCCCCGGGCACAGAGGGGAGGCTGACAACTGGGTGTTCCCAGGGTCTTCCTTTCCCCTGATTTTGAATATTTCCCTTTTTTCAGTCACCTGGGATCTCACCTGACTGCCAGAACTTTTCCAGTATCATGGACAGTGGCTTGGCAACTCCAGCAGCCAAATCTCTCAGGACTCTGGGCTGCATCCCATCAGATCCCACGGAGCTGAGCATGTCCAGGTTCCTCAGCTGGTCCTGAGCAGGATCTTTCCTTTCAGTGGCAGAGCCTTTGTTCCCCAGTGCCCATCCTGCTCTCCATCCACTCAGGAGGGCTGGGAGGAGAGGTTGCCACTGGAGACCAAGGCGAAAAGGCTGTTGGGTATGTCAGGCTGATCCCCATCCCATCACCAATTTGGAGGTTGCTTAGAGTGGGGGAAAACACCTTCTGTGACCTTCGTTTTCTGCTAAATGCAGCTGTACAATGTCCTGTTACTCTTTCCTCCTTTCCAGGTTCAGTTCCAGCTTCACCTTGGCCTTCCTGACCGCAACCCTCCACAACTTCTTAGAGAATTTAGTCTCTAGACTCTTCTCAGGTCATCTGTCCTTGCTTTCACTGCCTGTGCATTTGCTTCCTTTCCTTTCCTTTGGCCAGTAGGTAACTACTGCTGGTCTCTTGCCTTCCCTGCCCAATTTCTTGCTCCTGTTTCTCAGCCGGCAAGTGACCCAAGGTCTAAATTGAAGATTGAGTTGAGCCTTCCTCCCAGTAAGGAACCAACCCTAGGTGGTAGCTGTCTGCACTGTGATTTACCCCCTTTAGAAAACAAAACAAAAGTTGAAGTTTTATCGTACACTGTCCTTACAATGGAAATGTAATTTTTCCCCTTTCAGAAACATGCAGACATAGCAAAAATTATTGGCTATTTCAAAAAGAAGCCTTGGCTCATTGAGACATCCACATTTAATATAGTCCCTGCAAGTCAACTTAAAATAGGGGTTAAACTTAAAAAAGAGCAGACTCATTTACAAAGAGGCTATGATATTGTCACGATAACATTACAGAGATCAAATAAATTTGATTCCAGCTCTCAAATACACAGGCCTCTGTCTCTGAGACCAAAGAAACATCTCTGTGAGTTGTTGCCATGGCCTTTCTAAAGGCACCTACTAGCGACAATATCACTGTGCCAATAATGGAATGTTTGATATAGGGAAGAGACCAAAAAACTGAAGCATGATTTTTTTTTCAGCCAAAAAGTAGCTGTCAAATGTTTGCTTTCCTTGGCAAAACATTAACCTAGGAAAGTTCCAAGTCAACCAAAATCTTTCATGACACTGAAAACAAGCATATTTGCCATTCTAGTCTGGGAGATTTTATTTTTGAATTACATATAGTGAAGCCAAGTTTCAAAACATTTCACTGAAAAATGTAAAAATTAATATTTCAAGTAAAAATTATGTCAGGAAAAAAAAGAAAAATTGCTCAGATGCAATTTTCTGGGAACGGACAATAAATGGGAGAAGGAGGAGCAATGTCCTTCTGGTCCTTCAGGTCCTTCTGAACTCTAAAAATGTTCTTCATTCCAGAGAAAGATTCTTTAAAAAAGAGAGGGAATATCCGCCTTTCTGTGCTTAAAGTCCAAGGTGAAATGCTCCCCTTGGTGGCTGCTGGCACAAAACCAGAAACCACAGTAATTTTCAGCACTTCAGCTTGTATACAGCCTGCTTCCACCAGGACTCACTGCTGAACCATCCACGTAAAAATGACAAAATGATCTGATAAGTTTTGATGTGCAATGAGCTATTTTTTGCTCAAAGGACAACGCGTTTCTGGGAGATAATTCCTTCCTGTCCTCTCCCCTCAGCTTCATGGTGTAACTCCAGTAATGTTTAAAATAACTTCTCCAAGGAAAATGTACTGAACCAGAAGAGGATCTCCAGCAGAAAAAGATTGTAGCCTTAGGATCTGATCAGGAAAAGCACTGTGCACACACTTTACTTTTATATTTGTGAGTCATCTAATTGAAGTTAGACCTGCAGAGATGAGTACTTCCAGGATTTGGCTTTTGGCAGTGGTGAGGCAGCTCAGAATTGTGGAGGTGTTTTACAGCAGTGCTCTACTGGCAGCTCATTTTGGTCAGGATAGTTAAATTCAGAGTCTGAGCCTCTCCAGGGTGTTCTGGTCCTTGGCTGCTGCTTGCTCCAATGACTTCCTTCTCCAATTTCAACCCAGCCTTGTGAAGTGACTGCAGCAAATCTTTCTGTGTGTATTGCACATGTGGGGTGGAGAAGCCTCAGGTGTGTTCAGGGTTTTGTCACTTCTTTGGAATACAGTGCATCAAAAATCTCCTTCAGGATGTAAGCAAGTTCCTTCTCAAAACTGTTTCAACTTTTAAGGGTTTTAGCCTAAGCTGCTCTTCTTGAGAGGCTACTCCAGAGCTGGATCCTTTGAAGGATGGGGATTTTTTTTTTTTTTTGTTCTTATCCTAAACTGATTGGGGACAACTCTTATCCATCTGTTCTTAAGTCAACCTTGTCCCTTACCTTAAGCAGCACTTTTACTTCACCGATGGCCCCCTTCAGTTCTCCCTTCTGGTTTTCTTCAGGATGCATTTACAAAGTGACTTTGTTAAGATCAGTGTTAGCTCCCATCTGTCTGAGCTGTTGGATTCTGAAAGGGTCTGTTGGCTTGTCTCAGTCATGAGTCAAGTTTGGGTTTTGCATCAGGTGCTGTCCTTAAACTTCTTGAAATAATTTTTGCTGCCATGGCTGAAGTCATTGAATGTCTTTTTACTCCAGCTCCCGTCAGTTACCTGTGGATCAGAAACATGGAACACTGATCAATTTAAGGCTGCACCTCACAAAATGCAAGACAGGCTACAATTTTGCGTAAACGCTTTTACCTTTTCACCTTTTCATAACCTTTTTATAACCTTTTTTTTTTTTTTTCCCCTGCTCCCCTAAATGGAAATTATCACTCTGCGAGTCTTAATTTAATGCAGAAATAATTGGGCACATTGACACATTTTAATAGGAGAGATTTCAGAGTGTCACAGTACACATCTGACAGCTTCATCTGGCCTTAAATCTTGTTGTTTGCCAGCAGGGCAGTCCATACCATACTGCCACAGTAACTAATAAGCTCAGGGCTTTGTTAGGATCTCTCTGTGAGTATGAGTTGCACAAAAGGATTTGCTGACAGCTTTTTAGCTATAAAGTAACTTGACAGTGACTATTTCATTCCCAAAACAAATGACTGAAACCTAGAAACAGAAGCAGATTTGGAAGCAGGTGTGCACTACTTCAGGAGCAAAATAAGTGGTGCGGCTGAAATCTGTACAACCACTGAAATTGCTTAATCTTAGCTTTTGACTTCTATTTCAGAGCTAACTAATTAAATCTTCCTGCCTTTTGAGGCTAGACTGTAGAATTGTGATGTCTTTACTTATTATTTAATACTACTCTTGCCTGTCACAGCTTCATCTAATATTTGAATTGCTTGGGTTTGACTCTGTTCGTGTGTCACAGGGTGTAAGGAGCAGGGGGCCATCAGCCTGTGACGCAGCTCCACACCATTTTAATCTGCTCAAACTTTCAATCAGGTTTGATGGCACAGTGCAAAATACTGTCTTAATTCAGGCGCACTCTGCTGTGTCTAATGACAGTCACAGGGTGGGGATAACAGCACATGCCTTGATGTGTGTGCTCCCTCCCCTGCCTTGACATGTGTTCTTCCTCCTTGCTCAGAACTAGGAACTATTTCTTCCACTACCTGAGCTGCATGGGTGCCAAAATTTTGAAGTCTGTCATGGGAAAGTGATGAACACCTGCAGTTCCTGTTGAGGTCAAGGAGAAGCATACAAATGCCCGGCATTTCTCTTCCAGGTCACCTTTCAAACAAGTACTTTACAGAAAACATTTTTTGCAGCCTTTAAAACCTTTAAAAGTGCAATCTCTATCAGGTGCTTTCAGTTCCTCTCATTTTCTTTGTGGTTTCACATTGCATGGAGTCCTGGAAATAGAACAAGGGGAAGGTTGCAATCAGTCCTGTTCAGATGCAACCAGCTATAACCTGGAGCTGTTGTGCATAAACCCTTGGGGGTGTTTTTGAGTAAATGGATTGAAAGCTCCAAGGAAAGTAGTGTGAGACTTTTACTTACTTTTTGTCATTCTCTTTAAAGCTACAGTAAATTAAAAATATGTTCAAATGTAAATGTATGTCCCCTTATTTTGCACAAGCTCTGCTGAAGAAAACTCTGCTTGCAGCCTATTGCTGTTCTCCCCTCATACTGATGGAGTGGAGGGGTGAGGAAATGGCTGTGTGGGGGCTTAGCTGCTTGTTGGAGTAAACTGACCATGACTGGTGACTAGCTTTCCTGGTAAAAGAGAGGAAAAAATCAGTATTGAACCTTCCTCTTTAAATGGCACCTTCTCTTACAGCTTTTTGCTCATAGTAATACATAGCTGGTTTAAAGAACTTTGCACCTCCTTAGCATTTCAGAAGCACTTCCTCAGCATTCAAGCAAGTTAAAAACCTACATCCTGCAAACAAAAAGTTTATGATCTTATTTTTTTGTGTTCTAAATTCCTGAGTTGTACATGAGACAGAACGTCTACTGCCATGTGTAGCACACTTGGAGAAATAAGAGGACCAAAGTGTTTAGAGATGCATGAGCCTCATCTGGTTCTGCTGGCCCCAAAACCCTTAAAAGGATGCTGCAGAGCAGGTTTGACCAAACTCACAGCTCACGTTGGCAAAAATTACAGGGCTGGGTAGTTTTTCTGTTCAAATATTGACTTGTGTGAAGAGGTATGGGGTTTTTTTTGTTTGTTTGTTTTAAATATATATATTTTTTCATTAAAAGCCCTCAATGTACTGTTGGAAGAACTTCCTTCACCTCTGCTATCTCAAATCCTGTTTATAGAAATGTGGGCGTGTGGGCTTGATAGCTGTTCAATCCTAACATTTGCTTCAGCAGCTGACTCTATTTCTCAAGATTATTACCCTCTTAATAAAAATAACCTTGTGTGCATTGAACTCTGCTTAAATGTGAGTATCTGAAAACAACTTGAAAATGGCTTTGCAAACGTTATGAGCAGTGTGAAAAAAGAAATCCTAAAATAGCATGGAAAACGTAAAAACATTTTCTGCACGCTCATTTACACATTAAGAAGGGAGTTTTTCAAAGAAACCAGTGGGCAAATGCTAGGGGCTGCACTACATAAACCACTTCTCAAGGCAGCCTTTACTACAGCTGAATAAATGATATGGTGGGTACAGATAGAGGTGGACACCTGCAGGAAGCAAGAGGGGGATATCCCGGTCTCTAGTGCTGCCTAAAAACAAAGAAAAACCTTGCAAACAATATAAAGAGTGGTAA
The DNA here is from genome assembly GCF_015227805.2 of Hirundo rustica. Classification (NCBI taxonomy): domain Eukaryota; kingdom Metazoa; phylum Chordata; class Aves; order Passeriformes; family Hirundinidae; genus Hirundo; species Hirundo rustica. The sequence continues at coordinate 78,915,204 of NC_053488.1, read as the reverse complement.
GGTAAAAAGCAGTAATTTAATGGAAGTTTTCAGGTGCACAAAGTATAGGTATGCACATTAGTGATACAGGATTTCTACAATTTTATTGAAGTTAATTACTTAGTATATCTGGCAGGTTCATCCAATAAGAGAGCAGCTGCCCCCAAGTCTGCCCCTTGGAGTTAGTCCAGGGGGTTATTTGCCCTATATTTTGTTACTCCTCTCAAACTCTGGTGAAAAACAAGGTATCCTGGTTAGAAGTTCTCTTTTTGGGAATGAGACTAAACAGAATGTCATGAGCGTGTTAGAAAGGGTTGGCTTACTGTTCTGTGATGTGAGAGGGCAGGAAAAGTACTCGGAGCTATACAGCTATATGTTAAAAATCTACAGATACATGAGAGGCATCCCTAGGGACACCGAAAGCCACGTCCTGCTCGTGCTCCTTGTTCAGTCGTCAAAGGGGTGGGTTTGTGCTTGGAGCTGAGGGTAAAAAACCCCCCCTGTGCTGACGCTTGCCTTATCTGTTCTGCCTGCAGTGGCTGAGAAGCCCAGGCCCCCAGCACGAGAAGAGGACTCTCTTTGGGGACATCGTGTGCTTCTTGTTCATCACCCCGCTGGCGACCGTCTCTGGCTGGCTGTGCCTGCGAGGAGCCATGGACCACCTGCACTTTAGCAGTAGGCTGGAAGCTGTTGGCCTCATTGCACTCACTGTGGCACTCTTCACTATTTACCTCTTTTGGACCCTGGTAAGTGTCAGGGCATTTATTTAACTCACAGGAAAAAGGGAAAGAGCAAACGGGAAAATTAATCGCACAGAGGGCTCTAGACCATTGCACGGAGCATTGCTTCTGCTTGCCTCCTGAGCTGGTAAGTGGAAATTGCACTGGCAAGAAACCTTGTTTTCACACCATTCAAGTTCCCTGGAATGCCAGAAAGACAGTTTGCTTTGGGATAAGGATTCTCAAACCCCACACACCAGTGGGCACAGCAGGAGGGAGACAGGGAAATAGCATGGAGGAGTTCAAGACAGATGCTACCAGAGGGAGTTTCATCACATCATGTGCAAAGCACACATGCAAAAAGATTTAGGTGAGGAACTTGGTTGCCACAGAGGATTCAGGTTTTTTTCTAATGCAACGTCTTGCCAATCTTAAAATTCAAAAGTGTTGAACAGCAGAAGACCCACATGCCCAGGTCTGTTAAAACAGAGCTGCCTTTGCAATGCAGGTGAAATTGCATCCTGCACCCCAGCACAAGTCACTCACATGCCAATCCATGCTGAGAGCCACTTGTTCAGTGTCAAGTTGTTGAACTGAGATCATTTACTGGCCCTAGTGCACTAGCAGGCAGCCGGCCTAGCAGAAACGAGAGGAACACTGGGGACAGCTGCCAGAATGGGTGTTTATCAACCCATGGTGTAGCAGTTCACTGAAAAGCCCAGGTTAATGCTGTGTTTGACATTTCACACCTCCTTTTGTGGAGTGGGAAGAGCAGGGTGGGCACAGAGGAAAAACACTCACAGCAATGCACACAGATAGTTCCAGGCTGTGCTGCTGGGACAGGAAAAGCCCAGCCTGCCTGCAGTGCTGGAATAGCCACATCCCACAGGGCCAGCACACAGCTCTTCCCCTCACTGCGTAGGACCATGCTATAGCCCAGACCCCTTCCAGCAGATTTGGACCCATGTAAGTTGCTGAGGGGGTGGCACTTCTAAAAAACTGCATTGGTAGAGCAAGAAACCCCCTGTGTTGAGCCCTGAGGAAAAGGGGGTGTGAGTGGAACACAAAAACCCCACACTTCCCCATGAGTATCTCCAAGAAAGCTGTGAAAGGAAACATCTCATTTACACATTTGTGAGCCCTGTCTCACCCACAGAGGAATGCAGGCAGTGCTTGACAGGAGGGAAAGCTCTGAGTTTTGCCTCAGCCTTGTGCAGTTCATCCTTTTGTTGTTTCTGCTTTTCTGCGAAGCAGCAGCACTCTCCTGAGACAGGCCGTGTACTCCAGCAGTGAGGCCACACTTCTTTTTCCTAATGTGCTGGGTGTAGATGTGCCTGGCAGGTATGCAAGAAAATATTGTTCAGATTTCCTTTGTGTATGGCTGTCTTAGAAACCAAAATGCTGAACAATTTACCTAACACAATTCACCATCACCAAAATTTTTGGAAGTGGTAAAAGGCATTTTTTCAGGTGGATTTCATTAGCTGTGACACAAGGACTTATCCAACCTTGCTCATTGAGACTACTGCAGTATCTCAATTTTAGTTCCTATCTAGGTATTGCATTTGCAGAATAAGAGGCAAAAATCCCTTCTTTAACTTTATAAATTTTACCACTTCAAAAGCACATGGAGAAACGTGCTATTGGCTCTTGGAGAACATGATAGTGATAGTGAGCCTCATGTAAATGCATACCTTGGTTGATTTAATTGAAATTCAGTATCTTTGATGCTCATTCAGTTGTGGACAGCTGTAATTCCACTCTAAATTGTTATTTAGGGCAGTAAGAGATGGATGGGCTAAGGAAGCACTGTGTTCATCTGAGAAGGGCAAGGTAGGAAGGCCTTTAGGGGACTGAATCACCAAATGATTGAAGCTGGGAGGAAAATAACCCTCCCTTCAGTGATGTAGGAAAACCCCAGCTTGCGTTTGCCTTTGGGGAGGGATCTAGGCTGCCCTTGTCATGCAGGAAGGAATGGTCCTACACAAAGGAGAGTTAATTTTATATAATTCTTCAGCAGCACATGCCTTGTCACTTTTGGAAGTGGGAGAATCCTGTTACATAGCAATGGCTGGGCAGGGAGTAGGTTCAGTGCTGCAGGGTAAATTACACACAACATGATACAATATTCCTTTAGGTCCTGAGGAAATTAGGAGAACTAAAACTTCATTTTACTTCCACTAAATCAGCTTTCCTTCTCTGGAGGCAAAAGCTAGCATACAGATTATTTACACATCACAGTTATCCCAGTGAGCAGTGAACAGGAGGGATGCTATTTTTAGCATTCCAGAAACTGTTTTAGCCCTCCCTCTAACACAGATAAGTTATCTATAAAACACCATTGCTTTTTACTCTGTACTTTTAACACATACCAAAAAGTCCTTCCAAGAAGAAAGATTCAGACACAAAAAAGATAGTGGTACTTAAACAAAGAATTCAGGGCAACACTTTGCTTTCTCTTGTATAACATATACATGCAGCTGTTACTCAAAGAACCTCATGTTCTGCTGCTTGAAAACCCAGCCTGAACTCCAGTTGTTGGGGTGTTTTTACCTTCCTCATTACTCCAAGTGGTTTCTGCTGCTCCTGCAGTGTCTTTTGAGAAGAGATTTCTCATATTCCTTCATATACACTTCTCCACAGAAACAGAAGGTGCAGGATGCTTTCCTTCAGGGGGAGAAGAGGGGGTTGAATGTTGAGGAAATCAATTCAAAGAGCTGTCTTTGCAAAACTGCTTTGTAAACCAAAGCTTTATAGGTTTCCCTCAGAGAGCTGTAAAAATATCTAAATTTAAAAAAATAATAAAATGAAAAAAAGTATTTTTTTAGTCCTTGTAGGATATCATTTAAAGGTACATTTCTTTAGTTAAAAGCACCCTTTTTGCAGTAAGAAAAGGATATAGTGCATGGGTCAACTCCTGCCCACAGCAGGAGTTTGTAAAAAACAAAACAATCATCACTTGGCACATTTTTCTCAAAAATTAGTTTGTTGATTGTTTTTGTTGGTTTTGTTTTTTAAACTACACATATGCATGCTCTTACACAACTACAACTCCAACAATGCTTGGTTGCCACTAAAACAAGTTGTAAACTATTTTTTAAAAACATGGGGCCGAGCTATCTTGCATCTCTACACCAGTCACACATTTCTCTTCCACAATAAGGTTGAAATTACCTGGTAACAACAACAACAAAGATTTTTCAGACAATCTAAATTGAGACACACAAGTTGTCAGCTCATTGCCTCTGTGCAAGCCCAGATTGATACATTCAGCAGTAAAGTTCATCTGCCTGCAGACAATTACACTGTCAGTTTAGCAACCTGAAGACAGGATATCCCAAATTCTCATTCTATGTGTGCCAACAGCTCTTGTGAAAGGCAGCTATCTGATTTTTCAGGCTATGAAAAAGGGGAATGAGAGGTAAAATAGGCACAGGCTGCTTTTCTCTGCTGTGGCACCTTGGGGCATGGCGGGTCTCTCTTTTCAGCTGTTTTCACCCATTTTGTCCCACTGGAAGGTATTTGGAGCTCCAGCTGACTCCTTGCAGGGTAGCAGTGACTGAAGGCAGCTCGTGTCCCTTCTGTCCCTAGGTGTCCTTCAGGTACCACTGCCGGCTGTACCACGAGTGGCGTCGAAACAATCAGCGGGTGATGCTCCTCATCCCAAAATCTGCCAACGTCCCCTCCACCCAGCAGTCCCTGCTGGGCCTGCAGCCCCTCAAAAGGAGCTCCAAGGAGACAATCGTGTGATTTGGGGTGGAACTGTACACTAAAGATGTTTTTTTTCTCACTCGTTGGGGTCGGTTGGGGCAGCATCCAGCACCCAGGAATGTGCAATTTGAATCACAGTTAGAATTCAAGTAATGGATGCTGCAGTCATTTGAGCCATTTGCTAAGCTGCCAAATGTGTTTAGTTAGCAGGGACCCTATGGATTCTGCATATATGTTAGTTGTTGCATCATCAAGTGATGCAAACTTTTTTGTTAGAAGTATTAAACTATGGTCATTAACAATGCAAAACAGGTTTAAAAAGTCCTTTGCTTTTATGATTTCTTCTTCCAACAGTACTGTTTCTTTAGGCAGCTGGACAGTAACCAATATTTCTTTCTGCTTCCTAAAGCACAGCAATGGCATTTCCTCATTTGATTTTATCTGCAGATCCATTATACCAATGTTTTGATTATTAAAACTTGCGTGTAACGAGCTCTACAAATTGGCACTTATTTTTTAAATGCTACAAAGTGATTAGAAAATTGTACTACACATTTCCTATTTGGCAGTCAACGTCTGACAGGAAGATTTTTGTTAGGAATCTAGCATGCACAAGAGAAGAATTAGACAAATTGCAATAATGTTCCTGTCAAAAGTATTATAGTACATAGCACTCAGGAAAAAAATATTGTACTTCTCCATGAAGAAGCACCACATTCTTCGGTGAAGTGCACGTTCTGCTGGTGGGAATTCAAACTTCGCCAATTTATCCTACATTTACACCAGGCTGAATTTAACTCTACAGCTTACTTTTGTATAATGAAAGCTCCACATACATAATGAATGAGATTATCAGATAAGTTTTAGGAAGCAGGGACTCATCTTGCATGAAGAACAGCATTATTTTAATGCACCAGAAACTCCAGATTGACAAGTAGGATTTGGAATACACAGTCTTCTATGGTGACCAAATTGAATCTGGGGTGTAAAGATCAGACCTTATTCCTGGGTGATTTTATCTGCTTCCCCTTGGTTTTATGCCCAATTCATTCAGCCATTCTTCACTCACAGAAGAGACACACTTATGTAGACAGACTTATTTTAAATAACTACACAAAATCTCATTATCAAATGCTGCTAGAATTAGAAATTGATAGAGACCCTTTGAACAGATAAATTTCTTAGAATTGTTCATGGATGGCCATACCACTATGTGCTTTGTTTTCCAAATGCTGCAGGAACTGAAAATCAAAGGAAGACATAGCAGGAAGGCTAATAATTTGTTAAAGTTCAAGATGCTATGGGTATTTACCATCAGACAAGAAGTTATTTGATATTTTGTGTGTTCTCTGTGAGGGGAAAAGTTTAGTACACAAAGCCAAATCTGTTAAGTTTCTTTATTCTTTCTGTGGACCAGTCTAGCTGTGAGCATGTTATTTAACAATGTTCTTTGTAACTATCAGTCATGGGGATAGGAGAATCATGGGGATATAAAGCAATAACAGCCTCATTCCAACAGAAAGGTACAGAAAGCCAAGGTGTGCAGGAAAATCATGAACCTGCAGATCTGTACTCATCAGTCTGACAAAGCTGGGGTTGCTCATGTTTGGCTGTGAATAACTGTTTCTGTTCTAGAGAAAACTATACAAGGCTCTGAAGATAAGTATACCACAATCTCTCTGATAGCCTAAAACATGTAGTGTTGTTGTGTGGTTTTGTTTTGTTTTGGTTTTTTTAATATACCTCTTCCCAAAGGTAAATAACTATTTGGAATGAAGACTGAAAATGCACTTAAGCAGAATTCCAGATTAAAAAAAAAAAAAAAAAAAAAAAAAAAAAAAAAAAAAGCGCTGCTGGCCAAGGGCAAAGAAATAAAGCAAACCTAGCTGGGTCAGGATGTCAGGATGTTGTCAGTGTTTTAATGCCTGCACATATACTTTAGGTAAACTTTCTTCAGAACTTTATTACTGCTCTCAAATTCTTTGAAAGAATTATTAGTGAGGGCTATTTTTGGCTTTGCCTCATGAAACCAAAAATCAGGGTGATACAGAATTAAGTGGCAAAACATTCAGGGAAATATTTATTCAAGTGAAGCTGTAAAGTCTATGCACAGAGATCAGCACAGTGGTTTGGCCCAGCTCATTTGTATTATTTCAATTTTTTTTAAAATTCTTTTTGTGTGTGTGTGTAAATACATCTTTCTTTACCTGAAGAAGGCATACTGTAGCAGACAGAGAGAAAAAGTATGGTCCAGTTTAGCTCATACATTACTAACCCAGCCTCTGTGCTTGATGCAGCAGCACAGGACTGTCTGGTGAAGTCACCAGCAGCAGTGTCTCAGATTTTCTTGAGGAAAAAGTGTCAGGAAAGATCCAGTCAGACACTTACCATTGCATTAAACTCATGAAAAAGAAGCATACTTGTATTATTCCTTGTTTTTCCTAAAACACAAGAACTGGGACGTGAGAAGTATTACTTCTTAATCCCACTTCTGCTCTAAAAATTTACAGACAGGAGAATTTGCCAGATGGGAGCTGATTTTTCTTCCATGAGTTGATGCTGTAAATGCCACACCAAGCCAAATTTTCCATTAAAAAACTGGATAATTACAGCAAGTATTCTACAACAGCAGCAACTCTCTGAATAGAAGCAGAAGCCATAGCCAGCAAAGCTCCTGGCAGTAGAGGACACCTTTTTTATGCTCTCCTTAAAAAACCAAAATTAATTAAAGAGCATAATGACAGGATGACTAACCACCTTTTTATTTTTTTTAATGTCACTCAACTTCCCTCCGAGCAACTTTATACATTCTTCTCATGCAGCTGACCTTGTAATTTACATTCCTTTTCCAGATAAGAAGATATATAGAAGGAAGAGTATTCAACAGTATTTGAGCCAGTATTTTAAGTCGCAAATGATAAAAGCAGCCTCTCCTGATTCAGTGTGATGAGTGTAATGCAAAATGAGGTAGCTTTACTTTTTAAATAGTCTTTTCCCTGCAGGACTTGCCTATCACATTACATAGAGATTGAGAAATACCCCAGAAGGAAGTCACAAGAGAAGCAATTATTAAAGATACTTCAGTTTTTGGTGTTGTTAAGGATTTTTTTTTCTTTTTTTCTGCCAGACTGAGACCTCAAAATGTAATTTACATTTCATTTATTTAAACCAGCTTTGCACCAATACAAAGTGACACAGGGAATAGTGACAGCTCTGCATAAAGGGACTGGAGCCAATATTTGCAACTGGCCTTTGATGCAACAGGTACTATCAGAAAGAGGTACGAAAACAGATACTGGGACAGACTCACACACTAAGTGAGCTAAAGAAGCTCTCCATATGAAAAAAAGAAAAAAAAAAAAAACAAACAAACCAAACCAGTTAATAATTAAATATCTTGTTACTTTTTGTGACATGGCTCTTCATTTAACACAGAACTGGTTAATTAAAGAAGCATTTTCCTTGCAAGCAGAACTGAGCCCTGCCTCTTTACTGCCAATTACTCAAAAGTATGTTTAAAAACTACAATGCACACTCACAGAATCACACAATTTTTAATGTTGGAAAGATGCATTGAGTCCACCCACTAACCCAGCACTACCATGTTGACCACAAACCCTGTCCCCCAGTGCCACATTCATGGGTTTTCTGAACAGTCCCAGGGATAATTCCACTCCTTCAGTGAAGAAACTTGTCCTAATATCCTGTTTAAACCTTGCCTGGAGCTGCAGGTTGGCTTTGTGTGACCCAAGGACAGGACCCAGCATTTCTCCTGGTTGTACCCCATCCCACTGGCCTCGTCCCATGTACCCAGCCTGTCCAGACCCCTCTGCAGAGCCCTCCTGCCCTGCAGCAGATCCACACTCCAATTTAGTATTATCTGCAAATCTACTGGGGGAACACTCCAGATCAATAAAGATAAATTATAACCAGAGCTTGTTGCAACACAGTATGTACTGATGATGAGACCTCACTAATCCACTGTGTTATTCCACATTTCAAAGTTGGTTTCACATGCATTTTCACATGAGACAGCCTTATCAAAAATCAAGGGTTACATCTTTCAGTCCTTAACATGATTTTAGGTCTTAAATCTTTTCCTGACGGCCTCTCCACACCTGCTTGTGGCAAGGCAACAAAACACTTGTCCTCCCTTTGGTGCTGTTGAAAGCTTACAGAACTGATGGGAATTTTCTTTATTCTAAGTGTACCAAGTACTTTCCCAATAAAACTTGTCAAAATAGAGAATAAATGTTGATACTCTATGTACAACATGCCCTTAGGAACAACAATAAAAACACACCACCCTCAAAAACAAGACGCTGTAGTTGCAGGGGAAACCAATATCACAGTTTCATGCCATGGCTTCTATTATTATTATGCAGAAAGTAAGATCTGCTTGCCAATAATATTTTTTGTTCTGAAAGTGCAGAACAGCTAGGAAAACTCACATCCAGGAGTTAATTTTTAATTGTAAGAAAATTCAATCAATCAATCAATCAATCAGCTTAAGCTGAAATGTGCCTTCCTTTATTGAGGCCCCAAATGCAGCTTTTCTTCAGGGTTAATCACACCATGTTTTTATCACACAGAAATCCTGTATTTATGCAAACCCGGTAAAAAGAAATCAAGAGGTCAGCAAAAGGCTCTGAGCAATAAATGCACACCAAGCAAAACCTGAAATAGCTAATTTCTGCCATAATCCTGTGATGGAGCTAGTTGAGTATTACAAATAATTAAGTGTCCCAGCATTTAGTTGATGTCAACCATCATATACCAGGAAAGGCTAAATAAGCATTCACATCCCTCACACACAGCCTCCACTTCCTTTCTAAAAATCACCAACTATTACCAGATGTCCTCTTCGGGATAGGGGCTTTAAGAGTTTTTATTCTCCATCAACTACCTGATTTCTTTGCCTGGAGAAAAATCCTTCAGAGCTATCACGTGGCTATTTCTGTAAAAGCAGCAGCATTTTTTTAACTTGAAGTACAGATACTGCTTACAGTGCAGTATGAATATCAAATACAGAGTTTCACAGATAAAAGCCATCTTTTCAATCCAGAACCCCCCAAATTAGTATCAAAATCATACTCTGATAAGACAAATTTTCATGGAAAAAAATTAAACTAAGATCAGCATTTGAAATTGCATAATTTATAGAAGAAAATTAGTAATTAGCCAGTTGGATAGATTTTACATATTAATTTCTCTGTCCATATTTTGCTATATGCTTGGATAAATGTGATGTGCATATGCAAATCATGGACAAGAAAATCCAAAGCAAACCCCAATTTTTAGCACAAAACTGCTGTCACCAACACCATAAACTAATTTGCACCAGTTTTGATTACACTGGGGTATTTATAATGAACACTGTAAACAAAGAATGCAGTTCACAAGTTTGTTGCACAGGTCAAACCACTTGTTTCCTAAACTCCTAATCTGTTTTTTCACAGGAATGAGTGTTTCTGAGCAGAAACATTTCTGGTTAAGTGTTTATCCACCTACAAGCACTAAATTGCTAAGGAGTTTTCACCTGCAGGAGGATGCAATTTATATTTAATGCCAATACCAATGATAATCAAGTTATGGAACTTGCAGGTTAAGTGCAGGAAGTGTTGGGTTGTTTCTGAACAAGTATTAAAAAAGATGCAAAACAAGACCTCCACCTTGTGGCAGGATGTTTCACAGTTGTGTTTCCTAATACTCCCTTCTGCTAATTTACAGGAATTCCTGCCACAGGAAAGAAAAATTATTCTAAAATTCGTATTTCTCCCATTGTCATCAAAGAACAGGCTCTACAAAAGTTATAACCAAGAATTTGATCATGCAGGAAGGTTACTACCATAACTTAAGAATTGTCCATCAAGCCCCCCATTTCTACCTTCCGCTGGCACGTGGTTTAAATGCTACTACATTAGCCACAGAAAAGGGCTCATCCAAGATGAAAGACAAGTCTTAATTTTGCCATGGGAAAAAAAAAAAAATTAGTCCAGTCAATTAAAAAAATTCTAATCAACTTCCAAAATTCTGGCTATGCATTTAAAACAATACATTCAGGCTATGTCAAAGACAACTATTTTATAGCACTTCTAAATTTATCTTTATGTTACTGTGCTTGCTCAAACTGCTTAGCCTGGTACTTGCATGATGCAGGTAAAAGCCATTCCAGTAAGAACAGAACCATGAGAAAAGAAAGCACAAATGCAATGAAGTGTGAATAAAGCTCTAAAGAACTAATTTTCCAAATGTGAAGTAATATCACTCAGTATTCAAAAGAAATCCTTGCATCTCAAATGCTACTGTTCCATTTAAAGGATATTTCTTCAGCTTCAAAGCCCATCAATTTAAAAGATTCAATACTCATTCAACTTTTAACACAGTTCTATGAAGAAACAAATCCCAAAAACTACTCTGTAGCACAGAGATACTTTATTAAAATGTTTTCCAGACATCAGAATAATGTGAAAAGGACAAAAAAGTTTCAACATTGGTAAAATTACAACTGTATCCCATACAAATGTAGACTAGACCTCTAGAGACTTTGTTTTGTTACTAGAAATTGTAAACAAGTAAGGCAATCCATATTAAAACATCTTTCTAAATTGTTAGGAAAAAAACACGTAAGAAAATTTAAGATGGCAACACTATCTTAACACAAACTACAAGGTGTAACATGAATCCTCTTCCAGAATTAATTCTAAACCAATCCCCAACAGCACCTAAAATACAAAGAGGTCATAGCAACTAGTCTATAGTGGTGTAATCTAAAGAAAATCGATCCCCAAAACACACTGGAATATTCCTACTCCAGCACGGTTTCAATGAAGAGAGACTGGCATATAAATCTGAGAGAGACAGAAGCATCAATTCTCAATTCTCCCTGTCAGGAGGCACCGGCTCACATCCAGGGAGGAAGTTGAGATGCTTGTAACAAACTTTCCTTTTTTGTTTCTTTCAGTGGCAAAGGAAATTTAAGGCCATCAGACTCGCAGCTTTAAAAATTCACAGACAGGAAAACAACGTTGTGCTTCTCAGAAGGCTCTTCTGCAGGCAGAGATTACCACAGCTGGAAGAGTCTGGAGTGGCTGGAATTTCACATGACCACACAGCCTCTGTTGGATGCCCTTTGCTCTGCCTGTTGTGAACAGGGAGAACTGTTTAAAACAAAACAAAACAAACAAACAAACTCCAACAAGAAACATCAACCCCCCCAAACCAAAACAACAAAACACAATCACCCCAGCAGCAAAATGTTTTCCTAAGCAAAATAATCTATGCTTTTAAACAGAATAATTTAAAATAAATATATATTAATTTTATATGAATTATATATTAAATATATCAATTACATACAGACACACACACATATATATATACATATACACACACACACACTTTTTAATATATTAAATTATTGGCCTGGCATGGTACAAACAAAAGTCACCAAAGCTGTAAAACCTGTTATACCCTTGAATTAAAAGAATGTTACATGTCCTTTCCTATTTAGGAATAAAAGAGAACAGGTACCAGAAAAATAAGAATAACTGCTGTATTTGAATCAGGGAGCATATAGAAGCACCATGAGAGGTTTTCATATAAGAAATCTAAAATCTCTGATTTCCAACACAGTATTTTTTTTTGGTTTTTGGGACTTTAGAACTTCTTTTTTCAGCATGCCAGTGACATTTTTTCTCAAAGAGTTTTCAAATCTCAAATTTTCTCTTTCAGAAAAAACATGAGGAACAGAAGAGACACACATGATTTTCTCTATCAGAGATAAAGAGATTTAAATTCTCAAAACTTTCAATAAGTTTACCTAGTTAAGCAAAACTTCACCATAAACAATTGGCATGGGGGCGGGGAATCTTACTGGGAGAAGAGTTTAAGGAGAAAAAAATACTCCTATCTTTAAACTTTGAAAAAATGTGTACTTCTCTGCAAGACAATATATATTAGGCAATATTTTTACACTGGTTTCACTAAGACAGCTCCATGCTTATTAATTACTAATTAAAAAAATAAAAATAAAAGAACATCCACACTTGATTTTTAAATTTATTTTTAAAGAATTCATGACTTAATATCTCCCTTTTTTCAACTTAAATAACCTGGTTAACCCTAAAAGAAAATACCTGCTGACGGTAAATGTCTTCCTCATCCAGAGCTTCAGCTGCTTCTTCCTCAGCTTCCTCATCTTCTCCTTTACGTGCTGTTGTTTTGAACACAGTGCTTCTCTGAGCAACCTCCTGCAAGACATTTTCAAGACTTGAACTCTCAAAAAAAAAAAAAATCTACTGTTGCTCACCTGATTAAATTTTGAAAAATGAAAGCTCTAGATATTGGGGAAACTACTTTTATTCATTTTGTTTGTATACTTTTCAAGTATTGCTGCGCATAAAGAGCTTAGTTTTAAGTATTTTAATGATTAAAAGGACTGTTTCTGACAAAACACTCATCAGGTTCTTCCAAAATCTGCTTTTTTCCTTTTATATTTAAATATTTTATTTCAATTGCAGCATATCACAGTAACTGTCCCACTCCAAGCTCTAAATCACACCTCACCTGAATTAACCCCTCATTACTTCATGTGGATTTCTCTGTGGGATTCTCCACTCCTCATAAGTAGACAGGCTTTAGGAAAACTAATTTAGAAGACAAATCACTGAAGAGATTTTCAAAACTTTCTTTTCAAAGTGTGTTCTAAGGCACTGCCCATCTCCTGGCATGAGGGAGGTGCCTGAACAAGTAATTTTTTCATGACTTAGACTCAACACAGAATAAAAAAATCACAGACTTCAGCAAAGGAATTTCTAAACTGCAGCTAACTCTCCAAAAGGAGAAAACTTTACCAAAAAACACTGCAGTGCATTCCTGCATGGACCCCTAACCTCCATCTTTGTAGGTGATGCCACCACAGGAAAAGATCACACAGATCTGAGGTGCTTTACCTCCCCCTGAGAATTTTTCAGCACAACTTTCACATCTTCACCAGTGCCCCAGGAATTCTGGTTCTTCCAGATGAGGTCAGTGGGAGGGCTCGCAGTTACTCCAGCATTTGCAGCCCAGATCTGACAACAGAAGTCACACAGGAACATTTTTTGCCAGTCTTACCACATTTCCAAATTACTGATTCAGTTAATGTATTTCATTTCAGTGAACGTGAATCTCTTCCAAGTGAAGAAAACAAAGTATCTTCCAATGTTTTGTACAATAAAACACTTGTGTTTTTAATGCAGGGACTTTAGAATAGGTAATATGATGTAAAATTTTTACATGTACATGGTGAAACGTTTTTTCACCTTTACTTCTCATAGAGAAGGCAAAGTTCTGAAAACATCTCTCTGTATTAATTGTCCCAAAAACTGACACAAAGAATGCCCAACACAAACACAGGTGATTATTTCCTGAACATGTAAATAGGAAGGACAAAACTAAAAAACCTTGTGTCTTTCTAACCCACAGAGGTTGGCCTGAAGTCCATTTCAAGTGAGCAGCTGAAACTTGACAACTTACTGTAACAGTCTGGCCTGCCTTTAGTACATATCTTGAGGTATATCTGTAACTTGCAGAAGTGTCTCCTATTTTTCGGATCATCTCCCAGCCTCCCATAGGTTGATCCTAAGAAAAGAGAGAGGAAAAAAAAAAATTCCACTAGCATTCACTTTCTGTTATGCATGTAGTGTGTTATATCTTTAGGGTTGTGACACGCATAAAACATTCAGTGAAAGGGTTTATTATCACTTGATCTTCAGCATGAAATTAGAATAATTTTAGGTAAATTTATCTTACCTCTTATTTGAAGTTAAAGCTTAATACATCCTGCTTTTGAGTTCTGATGTTAACTAATGTTTATGATTTACATCAGTTTTGTTATCACTTGGTTCAGAGAAATACATATTAGTAATATGTATTAAATATTAAAATCCCCTTACAAATATTTATTGTTTTTTGAAGCATAGAATGGCAAGCAGGCTTCCTAGAAAACAAAATATTGCTGTTAGTATTCTTGAAATATTTTTTCATCTGCACACCTGCCACCACATATTCCCTGTCTTATTTTTTTCCCTATCAACCACTTGAAAAGCATTACCAAATCATATGCAAGTCATCTTCACAGAATTACTGCTTCAAAACAAGAGTAAGTATTTTTTAAATTCAAAACATGAGTAAACATTTTTTAAATCTCTCACCAACATAGTTTCTGATCATTCAACAATTGCCACTGTCGGTTAAAATTATCTAAAATACATGATCTTATATATTTCAATGGATGCTGACATTCAATTTGCCATTGCACCAAAAACATACCATACTTAGAGAGTATTTTATACTTTTTAAAAATCTATTCATTTATATAAACTGTCAAAACACTTGTGAATATTCCCCAAGTTTATTACACTGCACTACAGGGAGTTGCTCAAATCTAGACCCTCCAGAAAAGTGCTAAAAACATGAACCACCCATGGTTACTGGGAACAAAACTGATGCTTCTCCTTCCTTATGAAACAATGGATGTGTAAGCAATAAAATGTAGGGAGAAAATCTATGTAGTAAAAAAGTAGTGTGTGTGGCAGGGGAGAAGCTCAAAAAAAACCCTCAAAAAAACAAAAGAAGGAAGGTCCTGACTCACTGGAAGTAGATTTTAACTTGGCTGAATTGAGTCATCTAGACACTGAAGTGTCCAGATCAAGAGAAATGTCAAGGTTTCTTGAATTCACTAAACCAAACCATCGCTCCCTAAGTGTGGTAATTACAGGTAATCACAACCCACATTATCTCTGTCTGGAGGAGCCTATTCACATCCCCACTGATTAGAGGGGACTGAGGCACTTGGAACCAGGGCAGTCTTTGTCACCTAAATTATCACTATGAGTTGACTCTTAGTGAAGATAAAGGAGGGAAATGTACTGCTTGCAACAGCATAATTTTGACTGCAACATAAGGAAAAGTTGTGATTATTGTTTATCAAAGGGTTCTTCATTTGTGTATATACATGTACCCTTCCCAATAAATATAAACTCCAACCTAATCACAGAATCAAATAATCTCAGTAGTCACTCTAACAGTGGCTTTGGCGTGGGAAGGGCTCATAAATTGTGGGTGCAGCCAAGGAAGAAAAAACATGATTTAGGAAAGCTGTATACAGATACAAGGGACATTGGCAGTTAATTTCATTTAGACCTTTATTCTGCATCTGTATATATTTCTTTTGGGCCTTTTTAAGGCAGAGAAAGTACTGAAAAGGCTTCTAAAGCCTGGTGTCTGCTTGCAGTACTTCTCATCCTAACCAATTCTTCTTTTTATGCAGTATTTCCTTATCAGGAAACAACGTCATCTGTAAGGTTTTACAGGTACATTACTCGCAAGGCAGAACGCAGAAGTGAGAGGTTTACTTCAAGGTGGAAGTGCCACCTTAAAGTAAAAGCACTGAAAATCTTGGAAGAAAAGCCACCATCAATCCAGAACAGTGTGTGAAAGCTTTCTTTGAGATACACCAGTTCCTTAATGCCACAAGCTCTGGGATCAACACAAAGTCCAGGAGCTGCAAGGGCACTGAGAATGCCCTTGTGCCTCAACTCGTGACATGTGTGGGTACTTCCAAACCTGCTCAGAGGTGTTCTTCAAGCGGATGAACTTCCCATCCACATCTATCTCCTCGATGGACACGTTCCCCGTGGCAGAGGCAGAGTGGGAAATGGTCACGCTGCTGCTGGCTTCTGACTCCTCCACGTCAATCCTCTTTCTCTTTCCTCCAGCCATGCGGACACTGCGGCTGGATGAGGCTCGCGAGACGGTCACCCGGGAGGAGGGGCTGGGGGACAGCTTCAGCCTGGTGTGGGGAAGGGAGAAAACACACAGCACACATCCCATCAGAGAAAAGGAGGCTCAGGGAGGGACTTCCTTGCTCTCTACAGCTCCTTGGCAGGAGGGTGAAGTGAGCAGTGGATCGAGCTCTGCTTGCAGGGAATGCAGGACAGAGAGAGAGGAGACAGCTCAGGCTGGGCCAGGCATGGTGTGCACTGGGCATCAGGAGGAATTTCCTCAATGAAAAGGCAGACAGGCTTTGCCCAGGGAAATGGTGGAATCTCCATCCCTGGAAGTGCTGGAAACACACATAGATGCGGCACTTGGGGACATAGTTCAGTGCTGACCATGGCAGTACTGGGTCAACAGCTGTACTCGAACATTTTCCAACCTTAATGATTCCATTATTTGGTTTTACTTTTTCCACCTTTCTTTTTAAATAAACTTTACTCTGTCTCCTCTTCTTCCCTTAGATTGATACAGCAACATAGTAAACAAAACATGTTACACGAAGAAGTGAAGGCTTAAGTACTTAACAGATGAATAAAATGTTGTCAAACAGCTGATTAACGTTCCTGGAGCACAGAATACTGACGGACTACTACATTACAAGG
Source organism: Hirundo rustica (assembly GCF_015227805.2). Classification (NCBI taxonomy): domain Eukaryota; kingdom Metazoa; phylum Chordata; class Aves; order Passeriformes; family Hirundinidae; genus Hirundo; species Hirundo rustica. The sequence continues at coordinate 78,898,370 of NC_053488.1, read as the reverse complement.
GTAAAAGTGTTTTTGTGCATTTGTTAAAGACTACAAACAAACAAAAACCCTAGGGAGACTTAAGCCACTGTGGGAAATTAATTCAAAGACACAGTGGCATAAAAGCTTTGGCTGCTTCATCCCACAGTTGAGAGGAATCAGTAGTAGCAGCTCAGAATACAGTGAAGAATCAAACTGCTTTAAATGACAGCTGTGACAGAGGTGAAAATTCTCAGTATTGGAAGAACTCTGAGGCCAGATGTGGAAAATGCAGCCAGCTGATAAGCTGGGCAATCATAATGGCTATGACTTTATTAAAATTATTCTATACCTAAAGAAATATGGGTAACAATTAACTAACCCTGCAACTAACTTCAAAGAAGAATATTAACAGCACCAAGCAGGCATACAAATGACAATTCATTACTTCTTCAGTGCTGGATCCTAACAAAACAAACAAACACAAAAACAAACAAACAAACACAAAAACCACCACCAACAAAAAACCTACAAAAACCCCCAAACAAAAAAGAAAAAAGGTGCTGCCTTGAGAGCTGGTCTGATAATCAGTGTGCTTGGTCCCACAATGACTTAGAACTCTGTCAGACAGGAGGGGGCAAACCCAGCACCTTGGAAAGCAGTCAAGCACCACTAAAAACTGCTTTTTTAACAGAGAACGAGACAAGTAAAGCACAGAGATAACAGAGACACCACCTTGTTGCCATGTCCTTTCGTACCTCTCCTCTTCACCCTCCAGCAATTTCCGATATGCATTGATCTCCATGTCAAGTGCCAGTTTAACATCCAGGAGTTGCTCATAGTCAGTCAACTGCTCCTGCATCTGATTTCTTATCTCTGCAATTTCCTTCTCCTTCTCTGCCAGCATTTTGCGGCAGTTTTCCTGTTCCTGAGTCAAACTGTTCTCCAGCTCCTGTGCTCTGTCCTGCCATGCTCTAGACTAGAGAAAAAAAGCATTGAAAGCATCAATGATGGTACAAATGAAAGCCCACCCAAGCCTCCATGTGCTCTGCTGTTCAGGCAACAGGGAATCTAAAACACAGAAATTATATCCTCCCATATTTCTGAGTTCAAACTCACCTCTATTCAACTTCTGGCTCTTCACCTCACCTACAAATGTAAACTCCTCAAATTCCAGTGAAACTTGCAACATCCTTGGAAAAATAACTACTTTGCTCCATTTTTCCGAGGTCTGAAAATACGCAACTGTATTTGAATTTACTAGGGAAAGGAAAATTGAGCTTAAGAGTTCAACTGTTTAATGTGTCAGACAGGACACAGGAACACAGTCTTAAGCAGCACCAAGGGAAGTTCAGGCTGGACATTAGGACAAATTTCTTCACCAAAAGGGTGCTTAGATATTGAAATGGACTGCCCAGGGAGGCAGGTGGAGGAGTCACCATCCCTGGAGGTGTTTAAGTGCTCTGTAGATTTCAGATGTCTGCTTTGTGTTGCTAATCCTGAATTCTGGGAGGCAGCTCCCCTAAAGCAACAGGGGTTGTTGTCAGTGAAAACCTGCCTGCCTAACCTTAAAGCCCTCAAGGCTTGCTCAAAGTGTGCTGATAAGCATTCCTTGAAGAAATGTGATGTCTCCTGCTTCAAAAATTCCATCGAGCCAGCAGATCTTAAAATTGTACACCCATAATGGAATGCTTATCAAAGAAAGCCCAAAATGATGGCAGATTCGGAGTTTACTTTCCATAAGCAAGCCTTCTTCTGTTTCATAGCCGCTTGAGTTTGGTTTATTTTAATTAAAGGGCAGGAACCAATGCCCCGTGATCATGAAGTCTGCTATGCGTGCGCCCATATTTAGGAAGTCACAACATATTCCAGAGACAGAGAAGGGAGTCTACATGTCTGACACAGGGGACCAGTGTAACTGGTTGTCAATGCCAAGAGTCAGATAAGGAATTTAATAAATGGAGTTTTGTGTCACATGGAAGATCACAATAGAAGTCTACTAGAGTTCAGTGCTGGCAACTCAAACCAGACCAGCACCAGGGATAAGAGATTTCCAAGAAAATAAAGCTTGACTTAGTGCTAGCAAAATGGAAAATGAAAGTGTACGGGCTGACTTCACTAATGCCTCCAAAAAAATCCCACTCGAAACCTACAGCAAAATGGTTTCTTCAGTGGAAAATCATAGTTAAAATCACATAAGTTGATTTTCCCTGAAGCTGATTGCCCTGAAGTTAGCAACAAACACTTCTGTCAGTGCAGAAGCAAGACCTTTGAATCAAGCTGTCACTCCTGAAGAAAACAGAGGCACTAACTTAAAAAACCTGTTGACTGAGCCCCCAGAAGATGATGGTAATCTAAAGGCAGAAATAAGATCTGAATAGCTGTAACTTCCCATCCAATTCCTGTGGAACCTCATAAACATTCCGAGACTGAATTCAGAACCACATTTACTTTTCCAGAGACTAACTTGACTAAATAGAAGGAAAACTAGGAAGATTCTTACTATTATCTGCCAATTTATTTGGAAAATTCGGAAATAATGTCCCCCACATTTATATTTTTCACTCAAAATACACAGGATTTTGAAGTCCTACTAGAGTCTACTGTACAGGAGGAATGAAATTCAAAATGTATCACAGAAAGGATCAAACAGTAGTAGTATTTTATATTCCTAAAAAAGTTTAAATGTTTTGTTGCATTTTCAAGCTTGCTGCAGAACCAACTCCTAACACTTCTCATTTTCACTCTGGATTTCCCCCTGCAGTGCACACAATGTTACAAATAGGCCAGTACTAACATATCACTTGTCATACATTATGTCATACTTCTTTGGGTGTGATCTGTGTCCTCTGTGATCTAGGAATAACCAATTTCTGCTCAAGATCCTGTCCTACAGATGCTCAAGTACAGTTATTTGATGTTTTTACTCCATTTCACATTCCTAATCTGGGCACGATCACATCATTAGTTTTGGTTTTTTTAGAAGTCTAGAAGCAAACTGGATCTAGGATGAAAAGAGACTGCAAATTCCAGTTCTGGCTTTGAATGTTGCTTTACGGAATTCTACACTAGGCTGGTACAGTCACTACTTAACTGCTTGGAGTGTCAAGAACATTTAATATATGTTAGTTTAAAATTGCCTCATCTATCCATAAAAAATTTCACAAAAGCCAGTTAACAGAACTCCATTTCAAACACTAGCTCTATAGCAGAATACTACACACAGAAAAAGAAAATAGAGGTTTTTCCAAAGGAGACATTATGGAATTTGAAAAAGTGCAGAGCAGTAGAAGAAAAGACAAACTTTGGTCACAACGCTGAACATACTTACAAGTTAAGGGAAAGACAGACCTTTAATACAAAGCCCAACAATGGTAACGGAAAGAAAAGCCCTTTAATACAAAGATCAACAGCTGTAAATAGCAGGACCGAGAAGGCACATCTGGTTACCTCTTTCTGGAGGCTGGTGATGTGGGAGGACAGGTTTTCAATGCGCATGCGACTCTCATTCAGCTGCTCCCTGATGGTGTTAGCTGCAGAGCTGCTCATCTCCGAGGACAGCCTGGCACTCTCCAGCTGCAGGGCACCAAAGTGAAGACATCAGTTTCAAAGTAACTTTCAACAGAAGAAGGAATGAATCACCAAAAACCCACACACGAACTCAGATGCGAAGCCACTGAGTTCCTCTCTGCAACTCCAATGCAGTGAAACTCTTCTTTAGGGCTAAAATATGGTGCCTCAGCTACCATCTTGGACTGTCCTGCCTGGAACTTCAATTCTCCAGGCCTGGAACTGCCTGGAATATTTGCTTTAAGATTAAAACTTTCTCTTGTAACTGAAATTGAACTACTAAATTCAGTTGTCATGCTGGCCAAAGTTTATTTAATACACTTAAACTGAAGAAGCTAAACTGAAATTAGCAATTATCTAAAAGGAGGCAAACTTTCAGGCAATATAAGCAAATTGGTACCAGAACCAGCACCCTAAACCACTACTGCTTCATTCTATCACTTCAGTCTTGAATAGCTTTACTTTTATAAAAGCAACTAAATCATTCCTACTGAGCACTACCACACACGCTTCAGCTGCACCACAGTTTTATTGAACTTGCTGATGATGATGATGCAGAGCAGTCTAATTTATTTTTTTTAACTAAGTTTCCAAAAATACAGAAAAGTATACCTGATGAGAAAGACCAAGAAAACAATGAGAGGTTGCATTTTTGGCTAGATCATATTTAAAATAATCTTTTCCAAGCCAGATTGAAGGCCTGGAGATAAGCAGGCTTGAAAGGTCAAAACCGATGCTAATAAATTCAGTTTTCATGAACTTTTCTGCTGTAACATCCTACCCTCGTTAAAAAATACTAACTGCAACAAGTACAGCCACAGAAACCAGGTTCAGTTGAGACATCAGGGCGCTTCCTGACATAAATGCTGAATAACAGCAGAGGAAGGAAATTATGAGGTATAACTGATTGCAGCTTTCTGCCTAGATGAGTGAAAAATGGAAGTTACTAGGCATTGTTAAACTTCCCCATGTGTTGTACAGGGTCAGAGGACTATCTTCTTTCTTCTCAGCTAGCCCCATTATGAATCTTTCTGCAAAACATAGGACACCTTATTGATCATTGTTCTGTATCATGCCTAACAATGCATGAACTTTCCTTGAATTCACAGTCATCCCAGCATTAATCACTTTTCCCCCCAGATCACCTTCACACAGTGCTTCCTTCCCTTCTATTATTGTACTTGAGGATTAAACCTGCTCCCAAAGTGAGACGTGAAAATGCAAATTTGCACTCCAACGCATGCTAATGTCAAACCCAGCTCCTTAATAAACCCCTCTGAGCTGCCAGTAATTATGCTATTAAGCAAAACAAAAACAAAGTACTTCAAACAACTGTGTGAAAACATGTTCTCACTTTGGAATGGTAAGTCTCTTCGAGCTCCTCTTTGTACAGTTTCACTTGTGCATCGTGCTGCTCTCTGATTTCATGAAGGGCCTGGGCCAGTTTGTGCTCATATTCAATCTGACGCCCAGAATCAACCTCAACCAGGCGAGTTTCATGCTTCCTTCTTGTCTCATTGATTTCCTGTGGCAACCAGAAGAAACATGGTAACACTCAGTAAATACAGGACAAAAATTTCAGAAGACTGTCCTGCTGAGTGGCAAGTAATGCAAGTTCTAGGATAAGATTATTTTGACATGAAACTTTTAGTAAAAACAGTCTCCCCAGTCTTATTTTGCAATAGCCACTAAAATGAGAGCTAGATACCATCAGCGTTTTTTCTGAGAGTTGTCTGAGCTTTCAACAAATATACCTCCACATCATTAGATTTTAGAAATATTTCCTTCCTATCTTGAGGTACCTTCTGTGCTTCAACAAAATCAAACTACTATGAAATAACAGTCACCCCACTTTCCCCAGTTACTTGTGTACTTGCCTGTGCTTTCTCTGGAAAGAAACAGATGCCAACAACATGAAAAAAGCTGAAAATTCTCCTAGCAAGAAAAAGTACCTATGGAACAAATGTACATCTGGTCAAGTACATTTGTTACAGCCCTGAGGTTCCTGCTGGAAAGTCTCAAGGGCCACAGGTGAAAGGGAAGGTGACAAGAAAAAGTTCTGAAAGAACTATTCATCCACTTTTGTTTCCATTATTCAAAAGCATCCTATTAGAAGGGTTTGAAATTACAAACATTGCAGGTCCAGAGCACCTGTTTGAGTCTCCCTCCACTTTATTTCTTATAATGGGATTATGTGGAAAATTACTAACCTACATTCTCATTAATGAGAAAAGACATGTGCATTGCATATTATGATCAGAATTTAAGATGAAACAACATGATACATGAAGTTATTCTGCCACAAGAATTAAGAGTTAAAATCATTTTTCCTAGAAAAAAGAAGTTAGAAATCTTCATGCTAGAACAGAGGTAAATCCTACTCTTCAGTAGGAATTCAGACAACTTGCAGAAGTACTTCCCAACCTGAACTATTTTTCTATTCTAGAATGACCTCCCAGTTGCTGCCTTCTCTTTAAAAATGTTAATTCTTGAGGTTAAATTTACCTCCTCATACATATTTTTGCGGAATTCCAGGTCCTCAATGAGGCTCTGACAACGGTTTTCAAGGTCCACCTTCTGCAGGGTTTCGTTTATTAGCTGGTCCTTGGCAGCAGTTAGAGAACCTTCAAGCTTTAAGAAACAAAAGAATCAACACAATTATATAGCAGAACTCACACAATGGCCAGAGGCCCACAGAACTACAGCTAACTACACAGTAAGGCTTAACTTCACAATCAAATCCCAATTTTCACCCCAGTAATATTACATACCACACACTTTTGCAATTGCTTATGCAAGTGAGTTCTATATATTTCACATGCTAGTAACTAGCTAGTGACTAGTAACATGCTTGTAATGACAAGTAACTAGCTAGTAATGTGCTAGTAACTAGCATTAAAATTACGACTTTATAATTTTTGTTACAAATAAATTTTTAATACATGGAAATCATTAGTTTCCTGGTTTCCACAGCTCGTCCTCTTGAGGCGGTGCTCCTCAAGATGACAAATCAAAAGGCTAACAAAACTAGGACAAGAGGTTTTCCTGCTCACTGTTCCAGCAGAACATGGAGAACCACAGGCAGAACCAAAAGGAGGGCAGAGAGAAACTTATTTGTCAGTTATTATCTGTTCTTGTGAAGTCAATCCACCCCTCCAAAACACATCTTAAAAGTGTCAAGTGTACTTTAAGTCTTGACCTGCTTTCTTCCTCCTAAGTATCCCTTGCAATTTCAGTGTCTGCAATTTTAAGAGCTCCCTCTTCCACCATTCATGTTATTAAGAAAACTCAACAGTAGTGGACTCAGAAACCTACTCAACACTGCTTCTAGTGTTGAAAGTGAATCATGACTTGTTCAAGCTGTGACCAGATTACAGATTTCCATCTTTTTTTTTTTGGTTTACAAAGTTATATTTTATCAGATTGGCAGCTCATAATATAGAAAACCACCTCAACTGGCTAATAGGAATTGATGGGTTAATGCTCCTTCTCACCTCTCTAATTTGATCTTTCAAATCTTCAATTTCTACCTCCAGACTTTTCTTATCACCAAGGGCTGTGGCCAGTGCAGCTTCTTTAGAATTCAGGGCTACTTCAAACTCACGAAGTTTGACCTGGGTTCCATTGAGGTCAGATTCCTTTTTCGCATAGCTGGAACAAACCAGAGAAAATGATTGCAAGAAAACATAGAAATACCACCAAAGTCAACTGCTGACTAATAAAACAATCTGAATCTCAAACTTGAAAAACTTGTCAAAAACTTGAGAAACACTTGTCAAAAACATTGTTAGCTGAATTCACTTTGCTTTGCAGCACCCTTCAAAAATGGCAAACTTCCACAGACCAGAGGAAACAGACCCAAATCCTGTCTATACAACAATATCTGCCATTATAGAAATTACACTGGTGCAGAGGTGATGTGATTTCTGTATGAAGGCAAGCACAGATGATTTTCAAATTACTTTCAGATTAGTTTGCGTCTAGACAAGCAGTCAAGCATTTTCTAGGTGCTTATTCCCTAAACCAGCATATTCAAACAGAGAAGTCAAATGGGCAAAAAGTAAGGTCACATAAACTCAACTTCATTATCCAAAAATAATGCTGTAACTATCAAATGCTGTAATGGCTACTATTAAAAACAGAAGAAAGGAAACCTTAATTCATGAAATCAAAATGATTCTTGTCCTTAGATGGCACAAGCAGCCATTAAATATGTAACAAGTTCTTCAACCTTGGAGCTCATCATTTTCTGTCTGGGATACCCATATTTTGTCTGGGATACCCATATTTGTCTATCAAGGGCAGTAGCACGCAGAAATCCTAGATGGTTTTAATTGAACTACGAACTTTTTATAAGAATGGACAGATTTAGGCTCAATAATACCACAGCTGGCATATACTTCTTCAGTTGTCATGCTTTTCTTTCCAGATGTAAAAAAAATTTAAAAAGGGTAGAATTAACAACATAATGCTGAGATGACTTAAAATTGAATAAAGATAGATTCAGAATACATCCACTACTCTTTTTAATCACTGTACAGCTTGTAAGACACAACAGCAACTCTTCTCGACAAAATGAGACCTAACACAAAATCAACACAATTTTAAAAGGAGAGACCCTCAGTTTTAAAAGATCCTTTTTTCAAGATTACCTGCACTTATCATGCTCGGGAGAGGCAGGTGCACACAGAGGGATGCAGGGATGGAACATATGTCTGGAGGTTTCAACACCACAGCCACACCACATGGCAAGCTTTATGCAACAGACTTAGCGCTCACTAATCCCGATCCAGTGGGATTAGCACCTGCTGCCCCCATGGCATCCAAGGTGCAGGCTGAGAGCTCCTGAGACACACAAAAACACTCTCTTCTGCACTCAGCTGCTTCCTCCTGCTCAACACTTCCCACTCCCTTCATGGCATTTCACTCCTCAGACCCACAGCTGGGTCCACAGCTCGGACAAAACCGCAGGATTTAGGGTTTGGACACTCCTGCTTCCAGCTCTCCGCATTATTCCCTAGAGATTCTGCCCTGTCCTTCCTCTTCCAGCCAGGCCTGTGGGAACTTCAGCATGCAAGGAAGGTGTGCAGCAGAAGAGGAAAAAGAAGGAAGGCAAGGTATGTTGCCCTAGTACGTCTGTAAAGAACCCAATCTCTACGTCCCCTATTAGGAAGTATGAGGGCCCACAGCAGACATCAGTTGTTTCATCACTGCTGGGGAAGAAAGCTTTAATCAAAATATGAAGAAACTGCTTCTCCCATGCTGAAACCAAGCCCACCAAGTCAGACCCTGAAATGAGAAAGTTGCAGAACTATAGACAACATGCTACTCCCCAGTCTGCCCCAAATTATCCCAGACTCCGAAACAGGGAGATTCTCCAAAATATGCCACTATCCAAAGTGTGCGAATATTTTAAAACTACTTGGATTTTAAGTTATTTTAATGCATTTACAGACTGGAAGACAGCTAAGAAGAGCATGCTTGCCATACATCAGCAGAGGGAAAAGGGTATTATAAACAGGACTAGCAACAACAACGTGATTAAAACCCAATGTAGTACCTGTACCACAATAGGTAAATATTACCCATTAGATCAGCCCTTTCTGGCTTGTTTGCAACAAGATTGTCTGTGAAGCCACACTATAGTTTAATGCAACAAAAGCCACAGCAGGGGGGGTGGTGGGTGGGTGGAGAATTAAAATTAAGCCCTATTAGTTGTTAGTGTCATGAGTTGTCTAATTATGAGACAGCTCAGCTGAACACATTCTCAGAGGGAAAACAGAAACTGGAGCTCAACACTTCAAACACTGGAAGCCAGATGAAATCTCAGCAACTCAGCAGTGTCATCCCAGCCCTAAAGGGAATACAGGAAAGGAGGGAAAGATCAGAAATGCGTCTGTGATTTATAAAAACAAACACTAATGTATACAACACATACTTCACCCTTACACCCACTAGTTTTCATGAGGAAGAACTTCAGCCTCTTGACAACAGCTGGCTTCTCTGTCCCCAGAGAGCCAAAGCTACATCTGAATACAGCAAATTAAAAAACCTCAAACACCTTCCTGTTGCAGTGTTCAGAAATTACCTAAACTGTACTTCTTTTCAAGTAGTTTGACTCACGAAAGGAAAATAAAAGCAAAGAAGTAATTGCTGACTTGCATATTTTTCAAAGAAGCAAGCTCTCTTTTGACTTCAAAGTGTGTGGATCTTCTTATCCACGTAATTGTTAACAACAACACAGAATTTCCCATAATCTCCTTAAACTTCTTGCTAAATTAATAGAAAAGCCATACAAAAAACCCAACAAAAACAAACAAAACCCCAACAACAAGAAAAAAACCCAAACCCCAATAAAACAAAAAACCCAAAAAAGTAATTTTCTAGCTGTTCAATATGCTGAACTGATCATCCGGAGCCAGACGAACCACACACCTAATTCAAGTTAAGCAGCCAGCAGCCGGACCTCAGGAGGTTCCTTTGAAACTGACCAAGTGCAGGATGCCACCACCCTACAGCAGATTCTTCTCGGCTCCCACACCCCATCCACTCTTTTCTGCCACTACTCAAGAGGCTGATCCCAAAGTTAAGCATTACCAACATTAATCAAACCTTCCTCGAAAAGCATCAGCTTTCGGCCAAGTCATGACATAGATACACACGTGTTGTAATTCCTGATAATGTGACCTATATTTAGACCCATATAAAGTTACTGCACAGTGGGCTTGCCTTCTACTCCAGCTGTGGAGAAATATGAAAATAATTTAAAAAAAACCCAACTACAGTCACAAAATCTCTGTTTTATTTAGCTAGCAGTCAGTTTTCCACGTTTTTTCCCTATGGCAGACAAAATACTAAGGCTGTATTTTGCAAGGAAGCGACTTAAAATAACATAAGAAGCACCTAAGAGCATTCAATTTTTTGAAAAGAGATCAACATGAAAATAAGAGTAACTAGACAAGTTTGGCTTACCGGTAAATAAATATATGTAATGTGGTTTCAACTTGTCTCAGGTCACTGATTTTATTAAAATGTAGTGTTTGAAACCAACAACAACACACCATCTCTAGTCACATACTTCTCAGCCGAGACCCTGCTTGAAATCCAACCCGAAGTTCATGGTCATCTATGTGAATCCCATTACTATAATCCATTTCTAAACAGAACCTGCATAAATACATATCAAGCCACTGCCTGCTACCATGTCATCATTACGTGTCCACATATTTGAGACCAAATATTTATATGCTACACTGCACAAAAGGCATACTTACTTGAGAATATTATTTCTTGCATTTCAGTGGCTTGAATTATTCTGCAACAAGTTAATCATCCCACTCCTTCCTCCTCTGGATGCTCTATGGTACGTACCAAAAGAGTGACAGATCTCAGATTAAAGCTCTCGAGTTCCCCAGACTCCAGTCTTTGCCTCACTTTTCAAGATCCCCTACGATAACAAAACAATTCCTCAAAAATTTCAAGTCAGCTTCCTACCCACAGTTCTTCCCCAACTCCTTTGTAGCACATACGCAACCTGGAAAACCCTGGAACAGGTGTCACATCTTTGCCTGCACCAATACCACATGGTTCTGTGTAGTTGCTCAGGGTATCAGCTGCAGAGTGCCACACATTTGCACAGTAATTCAAGCCACAGGCTGATGGGAAGCTGTTCCTGATATTTTACTGCCTAACCTCAGCGCAGAAATGTACTTCAGAGCGTAGATGGGGAGGAAGGCCAACTGGAAATTCAAAGCCAGCCAGATAGATAAATTATCTCTTTGATACTTAAAATTAAGGTTTAGTTCCTTGCCACAAATTACACTTGCTATTAACAGTTGCACTCTACAAAACACCTGAAGATAATAAAGGAAGGTTAAGTCCTTTACCAACATCTTCAATAAAACACACTATTTCCTTCAAAGTTACTTTAATCACTTTGTCTCCTCTTCCAGGATAGCAGATGTCCCTTAGCACTGGCAAACTGCCACAGTGAAACCTCAGCCTGCCAAAACCAAATGTAAACAATAGGTTTCCTAAATGAACTAGTGTTAACACCAGCTTATGCCTCCTAAAGAAGACAATTTCCTCACAAGACCAACCAGAATGTGGACAAGTCCAGCCGGGGATTTTTGATCTGCTGCACATTTAATTAAGTCCCTGACACAAGCATTCTTTGAAATAAATTTTCTTAATCTTGGAAACCATTCCCACCAGCAGAAAACAATTCTGAAACCTGACCCACCAGCAGAGCCACACAACAGCCAGCCTGGCTTTCTGAACAGCCCTTGTTCAACACAACTTGGTGACACAGCTGTGCCAAACTTCACAATGTGCACCCTTGTTAAGCCAATTGCTCCAGTGACACAGGACACTTTTTCCCCCCCACCATCTTGGCTCACCAATTCTCCCTGGTGCGCACTTGGGGAAATTATGAACCCATGATGTTTCCCCTCAAAACCAGAAGCTTCATCCAGTCTTGTAGGACATGATGGAGCAATTGGGATATGCTCCTTAAATGATGCCTTTATGACATGCCCAAGGATGACATCTTTCACTGATTTTTATGTCTTGTCTGCTCAAGTCTTTTCTCAAGAAGTGTGGAATTTGCAGCAATCTGAACTCCCAGTGAAGGCAACGCTACTCTGTTGTAAGAAGTGCACTCTACCTAAAAATAACAGTTGTTACTCCAAAATAATTTGTTGCTAATTGTATCATCACACACTTTAAGACTTCAGGATCCAGCCATCTACAGGCAACTACCTCATTTCACCTTTATTACCCGTGAGCAAGTCCGGCAGCTGGCAATCAATATGAAGAGACATTTTTCCTCTGGAGCTACTTCTGGTATCTTCCCCAGCCCTTGACTGCAAAATTGTCGCAGTCACAATTAACTATACCATTTAAAGGAGGGAAGTAGAGGCATGTCTCTACAACAGCCACCACCAATGGCAAAGCATACAGTAAAGTCTTGCCTAATCACTAATGAGAAAATAGGAAATACTGTGGAATTGGCATGGTCTCTCAATTCTTTCTCAAACTATGGAACAGAGATCTCCCTCTTCTACACCTCCCAAGAGCACTCCAAGAATTTTATACACCTAAATTCAAATTACATGGGATTTTTTCACCCAAGTCTTGAGATACACAGATTTATTTTCCCTTATCTCCATTCTGCCCATAAGAAGCTCCCTACACAATTATGCGTATCACTTTCCCATCCCTTCCCCAGAACAGAAATAGGGAAGTTGTTTTTTTTTAATTTCACTTTCTCCCCCCCACCCCTAGCCCTTAGAGATTTGAAGTATCAAGGAAACCTTTGTATTTAGCTACAGCAGAACCCATTACATGGCAAGCATCTAGGAGAGCATATAACATGTCTGCTATATATAGGAGTGTGAGCTAAAGAAACAAATGCAATTTTCCTTGAGGGATCAGAAGTATGAACATGGCAAGCTTTTTGGTGCATCACACTATACAGATGGCACTGAAGTCAGCAAATCCAACAATTAGGTGACTGGATCTTTAATTTTTGTAAACAGAGAATAAGAGAAGTCCTACAGCATTTTGAAAAGCTTGAGTTTGATGCACTAATTCAGAGAACGACTGAAAGATGATTGGAATAAAATGGTTCAAGAAATTAAGAAGGATGCCATGCTAAACACATAACGCAGGGCTGCACAAGAATAACACCTGCAAAAATATTCAAGTAGCACAAGAAGGTAAACTAGACCATGAATGACATTGCCTAGCTTCACATAACTAAGGAGCAAATCATATTTGCTCGCTCCACAGACCCAGAAGACCTTGAGACCTGTTTCTCTTCACATTTACCTCCACTGGCTCTGCAGCGAACCAAAACCATCACTAATTTGAGTTATGACATGGCTACTAGAATACTTAAACCACGCAAACCAAACAATGCCAGGAATTATATTTTTTTCCCCAAGTTGCTGTTAGATCCAAACTACTACATACTCACATTTAAACTAAAGCCAGCATATGCATCACACACCGCAGTTCAGCTTTCAGAGAGGGCAAGGAAAATACTGTTGAGAGTACACATTCTCATCTTACCTTGCAAACTTCTACAGTACTCTTATGCACATTTGTGCAAAGTGTTTTTAAGAGTATTTTTGTCAGGTTATAATATGACTTAACAGCTTTAAGAAGCCATAAAGGAGTGTGCTCCAGTTCAAGTGAAAAACCCCTTTGCTCCTTTTAAAGACTTTGCAAATAGAATTACAGATAAGCTTAGATATCCCCAAGATATCCATCTTAACAATATTCAAGGACGACTAAGAACTGCATGCCCATCATGACATCTGGCACCAAACACCACCAAAAAGCCACAAACAAGTGGAATCCAGGAGCCTCCGACAGCATTAAGTGTTTGTTTTACTAAACTACCCATGAGTTCTTGGTGATAAACACCCTGCCCCCAGCAAAAATCAAGTTTTTGCCAAGTATCCCAGCACAGGCAAATGCAAGACAGAACATGCAGATGTCCATGTCCACATTATCAACGCCTTGGTCCACTATGGGGAATCCACTACAGACTGCATTTAGATCCTAACCCCACACATGGAATCTTGTGAGAAGCTAACACAAGAGCATGTCTTCCTCAATAAAATCACTAAGAAGTGGAAATTCCTGGCTTGACCTTAGAGTCAAATAATGTTGTTGCCTGTCTGCGGCTACACCTGGCTTTCCCTATCACTGTCAACGACCACTTTAAGACCTCTTGGCACCTTATGAAAGGTAACCTCAAGAACAATCAGTCTTACTAATTAGAAGCTCATGGTTTTAGTTTTTTAAATAACAGAGTCCAAAATATATCCGAGCTATCTGTAGATGCGCAAGAACATCAATATGCTGGTTATACGTGAAGTATCTTTTTCATCATGAAAAATCAGGGCTGAGAGGGCATTTAAGACACAGTAGCAGAGGAAGAATAACAACTCTGGAGGTTTTTTCCCCTCCCAATATTGACATACCTTGTGATTCCAAGACTAAATAAAGCGTAAATGCCTAGAACTGCAGCAGTCACAGAAATCAAATTGAAGGTAAACACAAAGAAAGAACTAAATAAACAACTGAATCGACTCGAAAGTTTAAGAAGCAAAATGTAGTGTCTCAAAATCAGTTCGGTGCAAGAACAAGGATCTTGGCACTGTGCCCTAGAGCCCTCAATCTGGGGGATGTGTGGACACAAGTTCTATCTTTTTTAACATCTGTACATCCTGGAAGCAACACAGAAATTACAGTTCTCTTTTGTTTTAAATATGCCCCATGTATTACCCAGTGAGCATTTTCATATTATGATATTAATCTACTTCAGAAAAGTTCTGTTTTTCATTCCAAAGCAGCCTGAATCTTAAAGATGGCCCACTGTCCGTGCAGGGGGCAGTTAATAGTCATGGAATCACAGAATGCTAAGAGACTGGAATGGTCTCTAAAGACCGTCTAGTTCCAAGTCCCCAGCCAGAGGCAGGGATGCCAATGACTACATCAGATCGTTCAGAGCTCCAGCAAGCCTGGTGTGGAACTTCCAAGGATGGGGCATCCACAACCTCCCTGGGCAACCTGTGCTAGGGCCTTACCTCTCTCACAGCCAAGAATTTCTTCCCAATATCCCATCTAAACCTGCTCTTCCTCAGTTTAAGGCTATTCCCACCTTGTTCTACCACTCCGTGCCCTTGTCAAAAATCTCTCTCCAGCCTCCTTTAGTTATAGGAAGCTGCTCTAAGGTCCCTCTTACTGCGGGTGGCAATTAGAGCGCTTCACCTCCTGTTTGAAGCCCCAGCCTTCCTGTACAACCTGTTCTGGCGCCTCACCTCCCGCACAGTACGAGTTTTCTGCCTAGTATCTAACCTCTCTAACCAAAACGTCCCCCTTTTTCTGTCTGCACCGGTCGGAGCCATCCCGACGGGCACACGGGTGCCGGACCGGCCGCGAATGCTGCGGGGACCGGGGCACTGGCACCCGGCAGGGGCGGCGCTCGGAGCCGGCGCTTCCCGCCGGGGCGGAGCGGCGGCAGCGTTGCCCGTGCCTCATTCATTCCCTCATTCATTCCCGGCCGCGCAGCCCCCGGCGGAGCGCCCGCGGGACGGGTGGGCAGCACCGCAGGGCGCGCACCGCAGGTGCCTCCGCCAGCGCTCCGACCGCATTCCGACCTCCATCCCCTCATCCCACGGATGCTTCCCGGACCTCTCCCCGCTGCCCACCTGCCCAGCAGCTGCTCGTGCTCGGCGCGCAGCTTGCCCAGCTCGATCTGCAGCTTGGCGCGCTCCCGCGCCGTGTCGTCCAGCGCCCGCCGCGCGTCCGCCAGCTCCGCCTCGTAGATCGCCTTGAGCCCGGTGACCTCGCGGCCCCGCACCTCCTCCCGCTGGGTCACCTGCAGCTGCAGCGCGCTGTTCTCGGTCTCCAGGCTCCGCACCTTGTCGATGTACACGGCCAGGCGGTCATTCAGCTGCCGCAGCTCCTCCTTCTCCTGCAGGCGGGAGATGCGCGTAGGGCTCTGCGGCATCGCGGCGACGGCTGGGCCGCGGGTCCGCGGCGTGGGGTCGGCCATGGAGCGCGGGCAGGGGTGACACTGGCGGGGCGGGGATCGGGCGGACGGACGGACAGGAGGACGCACGGACCGACCGCCGTCGCCTCCTCCTCCGCCGGCTCCGCACCGATCCAATATGGCCGCGCGCCCACCCCGCCGGACCGCGCTCGCGGCCCTCCCGCCCACGTGACCGGGCGCCAGCCAATCGCGAGCCGCTCTCTGGCGCGGGCTAAATTCAAAACCCGCCAACGGCTGGAGGGCGCGCCACTGAGGCCACACCCCTCGGGCCGCGCCCACGCCCCGCGCGCGTTCCCGCCCCCCGTTCCCGCCCCTCATTCCCACCCCCCGTTCCCGCCCATGGCCCCGGACAAAGGGACCTGGAGTCCGCTTTGCCGCGGCGCCCACCGCACGGCCTCTCTGCAGCGCGCTTCGCCTGGCCGAGCGGTCCGGGGGGAGATGCACTCGTTTGGTGCCGTGGTTATAAATTGCAGAATTACGGGATAAATCCGGCGGGGATGATCGAGCCCAGTGTATGGCCGGACACCACCCTGTCAACAAGATCCTGTCACTGCGCGCCGCCTTCAGGCTTTCCTTAAGCACCTCCGGGGATTGTAACTCCAGTACAACCCTGAGTAGCCCTTTCCACTGCCTGGCCACCCGTTCTATGAAGAAATTCCTACTGATGTCCAACCTAACTCCCCCCACCACAGCACATCTTCAGGCCATTCCCTCTTTCTCTTGCTCTCTGGCAGCAGAGCCCGACTCCCTATCCCCCCCGCCTCCCCAACCCCCCGCCCCCCGCTGTCCGCTCCTGTCAGGGAGTTGTGCAGAGCCACAAGGTCCCCCGTGAGCCTCCTTTTCTCCAGGATGAGCCCCTTTCCCAGCTCACTCAGCCGCTCCTGGTGGTCAAACCCTTTCGCCAGCTCCGTTCCCTTCTCTGGGCAAGCTCCAGCCCCTCAATTCCCTGTCGTGAGGGGCCCAGAGGAGCCCCCAGGATTTGAGGTGGTCCCTCAGCAGTGCCAGCACAGGGAGGGTCACTGCCCTGCCCCTGCTGCCACACCATGGCTGGGACAGCCCAGGGGCCGTTGGTCTTCTCAGGTGCCTGGGCACACTTGGGCTCATTTTCAGCGGCAGCTATAAACGCCTCATAAATAAGGAATTTTGCTGTGCCGCTGTTTTCTATCCCCCGAATTTACTTCTCCCTCACCCACAGGCTGCTCGCTGTGATTAAAAGACTCCTGCTCTGCTTGGGCACCCTATGTAGTGCCTTGAAGGAGTCTGGTATCCAGGGGTCTCCCAGGTGACCAGCGACCGGATGGGAGGGCGGAAGGGGCTGTGTAGGGAGATAATGGAATTACTGTCCCTGGAGGTGTTTAAGGAAAGACTGGAAGTGGCACTTAGTGCCATGGAATGGGTGACAAATGATGTTCAATCATAGGCTGGACTTGATGACCTCAGAGCTCATTTCCAACCTAACTGATTCCACGATTCCGCAAGTCTCCTTTGTTTCAGGACTCAGTGCAGTTCCTCAGGTGGACTCAGCCCAGATCTGGAGTTTGCATTTTCATATTCCTTGGCTGATGTCAGTGTGGCTCCTGAAATTTTGCTGTTACTGAGAGGTACTCACTTTCAGGTTGAACATTCATTCTTCAGGAAAAACAGGAAACCTTTTGCAAATTTCCACTGCTAGGTAACAGCCCTTCAAAGTGAAAAAAGAATATATTCCAATCACAGAGATTAATATAACTAAAGTAATTTAGTCAGAATGGGGAGCTTCTGCTTTTCCCACATGGTGCCTTTGCTGACACAAACCATTATCCCTTTCTTGTTTTTCCTTCCCTGCCCATTACTAGAATTTGCTCCCTTTCCACTGGAAAATTAGAAAAGCTGTGTAACAAGAGTGATAGCAGCTGGGAAAAAAAAAAATTCTACAGCACCTGCTGGAACATAAAATTGTCAGTACAGTAGGATTATAACCCAGGGTAGTTTTACCCTGCAGCTGGCACTGGTGTGAAAGGATCTGTGTTCACAGATCCTTTGTAAAAAAGACAAAGTTTGGGAGGTTTTATTGTTAGACAAACTGAGCCCTCTGCAGGTCTTTAGTGCTGGGTTTGATTCTGTCTGCTTCCAGAATTTAAATCTGCTTGGTTTTAAATAGACTTTTCATTTCGTTATAAAAAAGTGTGGTATCATCCCTTCCCCAATCCCTGATATTTGTCTTGCAGCTGGTCTGAATCAAAGCACTCTTCTCTCCCAAGAGAGGTATGGGTGTGATGTGTTCCATTTCACCTCCCAAATCAAAAGGATGTATTTAAAATCCAAACTACTTGTAAGGAGGCTTTCCTCTCCCCTCAGTAGACTCACAACTTATCCTTTTGTTGTTGAAACCACTGCATTTTAACTTCCCAGGTTACCACATGAGATAAAACTAAATGGTGCTTATTTAGCAGTCAAGGTTAGCTAATGCTATAAAAATTAAATGGAAATTAATATTGTAGTAGTAGCAGCTAGTCAGATCAGTCTACTTATTGTAACCACCCAGTGAAAAAACTAAATATTAATCTTGCCACTTCTGTGTATATTTTTCACAAGTCTGGTTTCAGGTTTCTGCTTCCACCTGATTTATTTATATATATATATATATATATATATATATATATATATATATAATGTAGCATTTCCTAAGCACATAAAATTATAATAGTTGAATCTATTGATATCTCATTATTTAAAAATATAAACGTGTTGGTTTCAACAGCAAGACTATCTTCCATAAAGAAAAGTAATCATTACTGCTGCCAGTTTTCCTGCCATTTTCTTATATCTGAGATTTCTGTCTGCTGCTTGTGTGATTGAATTCTTCCTGCTGGATTAGTCTGAAAAAGGGAGTAAAGGATGGGTCTTCAAACTGTGCCTGGGTTGATGGTAGGCTTATAAAACTGAATATCAGCATTGTTCCTCTTTACTTAGGACAGCTCTGGATGGATGCAAGGCACATATGGGATGAACCTCCTGTGTCCAGAAGAGCCTGAGAGTGCCAGGGCTAAACCCATCAGAGATCCAGTGCTCAGAGACTCACAAAGATTGAAAACCAGGAGTGTTTTCTCTCCATCAGAAACCCAAACAAACAAAGAAAAGGGAATGAATGTGGTGTTTACCTGTATGACTCAGCCCTGCCTCTGACACACCTCTGAAATGCACCCCAAGTACTTTCCACATGGCTTCAAAATGCCACTGCAATTACAATTTATTAATTTTAATTTATTAACTTTGCAGTCAGCATAAATTGTGTATATGGGACATGTACACAACTTAACAGATCCAACAGACTTGTTGTACTCTTGTACTTACCTCTTCAAAATGTGGAAACTATTTCAATAACAGACATTTTTAAACAAAAGCCTTCCAATATGGAGCATTTAATAGCAAAAGGTTTTCTCTGTACAATGATTTAAGCAAAATTCTAGAATCTGGAAAATTTGGGGGAAATTTGCATAGATCCTAGTAAATGAGCCATTTCTGCTGTTGCCAACTTTGTATTGCTAAAATAGATTATATATATATATATAATTTGTATTTATACCATATTTACTTTTAAAGTGGACATAGTGAATACATTCTCCATATATGTCTGTAGTCTGAAGGTAACCTCAGTGATTCAGATATTGTTCTGCTAAAGAAAAACAACCTACAAATATTTAACTTTATATTACCTAAGCTGAGTACTTATGAGAAGATACTGTCTGTTTGTTTCCACCTGGGGAATTTCTGCTAAAGAAGAGTCAAAAAGAGAATTTGACTCAGTCTGGGCTTTCAAGAAACCCAGCAAAACAACAAAAAATGAATAGAAAGGTTTTTTTCTGTAACAGCCATGGCAGCAGGACAGAGCATGGGGGTGTCTGCAGCTGTTTAGAAAGAGCAAAATTTGGAGACTCCTCACAAGGGCAGATGGGGTAATAGTAATACTCCTACCTGGCTTTTGGCTTCAGTGATGTGAAAATGATAACTGTGACTGCTGCATGGTCCCTGTGCAAATTCTAATTGCTGCTCTGTATAGCAATAACTTAAGTATGACTACACTGCACTTCGCAGGTTCCCTCATGCAGAACTTGAAGCCTTTCCAAAAAAATACTTTAAAAATATTAATTTAGCACTGTGTCTTACCAGGATTCAAACAGAGCTATCAATACTGTTTGAGCTAAATGAGTATATAAAATGGAAATAAACAAATGACATTAAAAAAAAATTTGCATTTATTTCAACTGCTGTTTCAGGTAGAATAGAAAGTCTGTTTTTCATTTCTGCTGAATCTTTCATTCAGCAGAATGAACTTTATTCAAAAACCATATTTAGTGTTCTGTGGGATCTCTTTCTCCAGAAGAAGCTGAAATAGGATGAGTAAACACATTTGGGATGTGGACACACAGCATGTGCCTGTGAGAGGCTGGAAGATCAAGAAGGGCAGGGGAAGCAGAGCAGGAGGAACGGAAGCAAAGAGAGCCATCACTATGCTGGTCTTCATCATCCAAATCATCATCTAAACCACCACTCTCCAGCTTGCCTTGCTTAGGGAGATGCTGGGCCATGCAGGGATAAACACATGGGGTGGGCGTTTGATTTTGGCTGAGAACAGCCCAGGGAGTTGTCTACTCGCACTGCAGAGCTACCCACAGGGGAGAAGCACTGATATGGCTGTTAGTTGTGGTTGAAATCACTCCCCACAGTGATTGCAAAACACCAAAAGAGAGAGAGAGAGAGAGAAGCTGTGGAAGGCAAAGGAGAAGCAGGAACTCATAATAACACAGTTCCACATGAAGGTCAGGTTAGGATCACTTTAAAAGAGACCATGCAAAACTGGAAAAGTTACATTTCTGCAGAACAGGCTACAAACCAGACTGTAAACACAGAATCTCCTTGCTAAAGAACACAGTTGTTAGCACAGATGGCTTACACTTATACAGAAGTACTAGTTTTTGGTAAAAATTATTTTTGCCATGAAGTTACAGAGGTGTTGACCCTACTAGTACATGAGAGCGCATTGCTGTGGCTGGTCCTGGGACAGGACAACTTTATTTTACATTGTATGTTTATGGTTAGAGAATACATCAATTATTGCTGTCTTCTGAGACCTCGTTATTAGTTTTATGAAAGTGTCAGCTTTGTTTTCAAAGGTTAATTATATGAAATAGATTAAACACAACTCAAAGTCTTAGTTAACAGATCCTTGTCCCCTTACAGGTGGGGGAGAAAAGCAAAACTGTTGTGTGAGTCAGTAAAAAAAAGAAATCCTAAAGAAAATTAAACACTTGCCCTAAGTCTAATCTGGCATGTGGCAGGTAACAGCAGACATGGTGAGTTTCCTAGATTCTCTGAGTTAAGGTGAGTGCTTGTGAAGCTGATGTGCTCCACATCTCTGGACAAGTATAGCACAGAATTTCAGAAAAACAGATTTTAGCAGCCTGCTTGTCTTTCACATATGCTGCTCTCTTGCCGCTCAGAGAGCCTCTCTTCTGTTTTAATGACATCTGGAGAGTTTGGGGCTCTGGAGGGTTTTCACTTCCAGAGCTGCTCCTCTAGAAAATAATTTAGTGCTATTTCTGGAGTGAAAAATGTCTCATTTCCACACACCCACATCTGGAAGATTGTCATTATCAACTATAAAATAATTTTTAAGCACAATTATTTTTGCTATGTTTGCACACCCCAAAATAATAATAGGGGTGGAAAGCCAACCTTCTCCAGCAGGTCTTGCATGGGGGATGGCTATGGGGTGGGCACAGACGGTTTAGGGAACCCTGAAATTTTACACACACACCACCCCCCACTCTGCTGCCTGCATGGGACCACTGGACATGTGGCTGGCTTTCTCACTCTGCTGCATGTCACACGCATGGAGGGACTCCCATCCACCACAATGTAAAAAGGACAGAGCTGTCCCTGGAGGGAGTACTCCTGCTGTCCCCGAGCAGGGGACACTCTGGTGTCCCAGCACAGCTCCGGTCATGCCCACTGCAAGCTTTGGGTCTCTGCAGGGCCAGCGCCCTATGCTCCAGGAGCTCAGCCTGTCTCCTTCCCAAGCCCAGGTAGACCTGAAACCACCTTACAGCAGCAGACAGGGATGGGAAGGGCAGCTGAGGACAAGGCTGCACTCCAGTGGCTGCACCACCCTCACCTGTGGCCCCTCCAGGTTGCACAAATTGTGAACAGCAGCCAAGAAATCTCGGTGCATACCAATGCAGTGTCAGCTTCGGAGAGCCTGGTTGCCCTGCCTGTGAAGCTGGCTCACATGAACTCCACGAAACTGGCCCACAGCCATGTTGACCTTTGTGGCACCACATAAGGGCTGTCAGCCCCAACAGTCCCCAGGACTGCCTCTGTAGGCAGAGAGATCCTGAGACTCTCTGGCTGCCAGACCTGAGGAATGCTTCAGGACATCCCCTAGCAGCGAGAGCCTCAGACTGTGAGCAGATGTTCTCTGTGCCCCAGACTCTGGAGAAGGAGCTGCATGTCCAACTCTGGCACAAAGGGCTCTTCCACACTGAGGAGAACACCTGCCTCATCACCTTGGCTGGGAGTAAGCAGGAAAAGCCCCGGTGCCCATGTCCTCAGCTGCTGTTGGGGACCAGGAGCTGCACAATGCAGGCAGTCCTGCCGGTTCTGCTGGGAGCTCACTGCTGGGTTCCTGTCAGCTGCTGGCCTCTGACAGTGAGGAAAAGGAATTCACTCAGCAGTACAAAGCTTTGAGATTCCTAACATATCCAAGCAGTGATCTGGTCTCCCTGCTGCTCAGGGGCCTCATGATGCTGTCGGAGAGAGCCGAGATGGTGAGCAGTGTGGTGTCAGGGCAGCACCCTGGCAGCTGGGCTCTGGGGCAATGGGAAGGCTGCTGGCTTGGCCTGAACTGGGAGTCAGGAGGTGGGGTGACTGCTCCAAACATCCTTCCTCCCTCGTGCCTGTCTGGGAAGCTGAGCTGGCTTAGACTTTCTCACAGAATGGAAGCTGTGTCTTTAAAACAGGCAAGAAGAATGCATGGGGGCATGGGGAGAGGGGGTCAGGAGAGGGGACTGACACTTTCCAGGAGTCCCAGGCACTGAGGCAAGGGCTGCTGGCAGTGTTCCCCCTGCCCAGTGCATGGGAAGGGTTTATGCAGACCTAGAATGAGCAGGGGCAGAGAAGCTGGTACAGCCATTTCCAACACCTGCCCTGCCTGTTCCAGAAGGACTTGGCAGCATCTCCCGGCCACAGAGGCTGAACATGTGCACCCTCAGAGGCATCCCAGCTGTCCCCACTGGTGTCGGAGGTCAGGGCTTCAAGCCTCAGTCCCTGCCCCTCACAGCTGTCCCCAAGAGACTCCCAGACACTTTGGTGGGAGCATATCTCAGCTGTGGGGATCTCTAAGGGTGGGATCACTCCAGGAACAAAGCCCAGAGGTGTCCTTCCCTGGACCCTGTTGCCGTCTCCAGCTTCTGCTGTGCTACAGGTCTCCAGGGAAACCCTTCTTCCGGCTGCAGTGCTCCTCAGATTGAAGGAGCTCAAGCACCTGGAGCAGACTGAGAAACCATGGAGGATCAGCAGGTGCCTGGTGAGGATGAGCCTGATGCCCGAAAGATAGGCTGGAAATAAATCCCTATAGACTGGTGTCTATAGAGCAGGTGTTTGTTTATTGCAGCCCTGGAGGTGAGGGGATTTTTTCCTAACTCACCCCCCTTTGCCAAGTGCTGTGGAACATTTATAAGGTAAGTCCTGCTTAGTGTTACTATGTCATTATAACATCATCATATACACATGGGAATTAATTTACATAGTATGATCTTATGGTGATAAATGGTTCTTCTGCACTGTGCTTGCACCTCCCCAGTTTGGGGGTTGTCAGGGATCTTTGATGGCGACTTCCAAAGTCTCCTTCGCATCTGAACTTTTCAATTTTGTCTTCAGAGCATGCACAGTTACGGTGTTCCTTGCTCTGTCTTCTGGTCCTAACCAGTCTAAATTCTTTGTTTTGTAGCTAATTGGCTTTGCACTTGCCAATTTTTCATTAGTACTATACTTATCTATCTCTAAATCTATCTACCTGGTGAGTTTTGTTCTTCTTTTTTTGTCTATTCAGCATTAAGCAAGTAGTTAGCCATATACTAGCCATTACATTGTATAAAAAGTTATGATTAAGGTTATATAGATATAAAATGCTATGCTTCAGGCTATATAGGTATTAGATTATATAGATATATAAAAAGTAATTATTTAGGATATATTGATATCAGGTTATATAGATATATCAGGTTATATTGATACATAAAAAGTCATGATTTAGGTTATATTGATACAACTTAAGCTATATAAGCACCTTGTAATTTTGATCTAAGTTATATAGGCATCAAACACCAGGGCCGAAGCTGGGCCAGGGCCGCCCCTTGCCCTCCGGCTCTGCAGCCCTGCCCCACCTGCCCTGCAGAAGACAAAGCCACAGCCTGGAGCCGTACCCTTGGTCCTGTCCTCAACAACACAACCTCCAAGGGCTCTTGAGGTGCCTCTCCCCTCTCTGCACCGAGCAGGAAGGGAGGCCTTTGGACAACGAGGGGCAGGGGCAGGTCTGGCAGCAAGGACTGCTCTGGCCAGCTGCCGGCTCTGTGACATGCCCGCGCCCTTGTGCTCTCTCCTGCTGGCAGAGGACGGGATCAAGGCTGAACAGAGCCTCAGGTACTTGCAGGAACCTGAGGCCCTAAGGCTCACTGGTAAGATCCATTTCCCGGAGTCTCTGGGCAGCCTGTCTCCTGTCCCCGCCAAGACCAGGGGACGCCCCGGGCCGGGCCTCGGCCTCCCCCTGCCCTTCCTGCCCTCACAGCTGGGCTGGGCGGCCGCCTCGCCCAGTGCCGCGCCTGGGCTACAGGCGGTCACTGGGGCCAGCCCCACTGAAGGGCGCGGGCAGGGCTGGGGGAGCTGCTGGGAGCGCACCGGGAGCTGAGGGAGCTCCGTGCCCGGGGAGGGCCGCGCGGTACCTGAGGGGGCAGGGTGAGGAGGAGCCTCCCTCCCATCTTCGGCGGAGAGTGGGGAGCCAGAGCTAGGGGCGGCCGGGGGCTCTCTCCAGACACAAGGGCTCCTGGAGGTGGACCTGGAGGTGGACCTCGATCCCACCATCTTTTGCCTGGCAACTCAGGCTGCCTTGATCCAGAGGAGACCAAGGAAGCAGCAAAGACCAGGACGCTCCCTGCAAGTGCTGTGGTGCTGTCACGGAGCCAGCAGCGAGCCCGTGGCAGACAGGGTGGGAGCTTCAGACAAGGTTTCACAGAAACCACAGAATTCGGAGTTGGAAGGCACCTAGAAGCATTGTTCGAGTCCAGCATTTAAGTGAATGGCTCATCCAGGGATCAAAGCCACGACCTTGGGCATTATCAGACGTCCACCCACAATGTCATGAGCGGCAAAGAAGGACTTTATGAAGTCCTTCTCAGAGAGGAGATCCAACCCCAGCCCCAGGGCTGGTTAGCAGTTTATTGTCTAAAGGATCACACAGGTGTCATTGAGCCTCACAGGATTCAGACTGGAAAACCAACTCTATTTATAGAGATAACACAAATTATTAATTTTGCAGCCCAAAAAGCCAAATGTGCCTTGGGCTGATCCTCCAGCGTGGGCGTCAGGAGAGGAGAGAATCAGCCCCTCTGCCGTACTGAGGTGAGACCTCACCTGCAGAGCTGCTGTCAGCACAGGAAGGGTTGATGCAATGAGGTGGGGTGGGGTCGGGTGCTTTTTGAGACCTTTGGTGAAAACACTAAAATCTTAACATGTGGACAGTCTGTCTTCTTCTACAGGAGTTGCCGTGGGTGACAGTGCACATACAATAAACACACAGTAGATTTCTAGCTGAGACATGCCCTTTTTTTTAGTTTTATACCAATAGTCTCTTTTATGTGGCTGCAAAGATAAGGAGTGTCAGAGTTTGTTCTAAGGGTGTTACAGGCATTGGAAATACCAGTTTTCATACTTTGAGGACATGGGCGTATAAAAGCCTTATGGTTTTGTTAAATGATTCAGCAAGGTACTAATTAGGATTTTAAAGTTTGGCATCTTGGCTGTAGAAATATTCTTTCAAAGTCACATTCATGGAAAAGCCTAGTGAAAATTGTACTGTTTCAGAGTTAGAAACTTTGATTACTTCAACCTGTCAAGGGATTTCTGATGCAGAGCACTAACATAAGGAAAATACTGTAAGCTACAAAACAATTTCAATGCAATTAAGGTGAGTCTTCTACCTAAAGCTAAATGAAGAAAACTTCATTTCTTGGCTGTGTAATACTGCCTTACAGTATCTCTCCAGTGGAAATTCTGTATGGTTTTTTAAATGAGTTTTCTGAAAAGTCTGAATAGAGCAGACTTTCTCAGGCTCCTGAAGTTGATAGTTGAAACCCTTTCATTTTAAGTGTTGTTTTGTCTGTATCTAACTCTTATTTGGCAGAGAAAAAAGATTGCAATTTCAAAACTGTCATAGCAGTGTGTTTTCACAGCCCAGCTATTTGTGATCCTAAGTTAGGTGGGATTGTGGATCCCCATAAAACTATACAAGCACTTGAGTAGCCATTTTAGGGGGGAAAAAAAAATCTTTGAGAACAAATGTAAAGATTTGCCAAAATTTGTGAAGGAAATGTATTTGGTTATAAGTTTCTAGTCATGGGCTTCATGAATACAACATTACAACCACAAATATGGGAAAATTTCAATTCTGCAAGTTTAAGAGTTATTTTTTATTATTATTTTGTTTTTTATTACATTTTAACTATGGCTCTATTTAATTTTAGCATGATGCTTCTTACTTCTGGAAGGAAATGCACATTACTGGCAGGTTCTTACCTTTTAAATTACTAATAACATAATTATAAACATTTTTCAGTGCACAGGTACGGGCAGGACAAATTACTCATAAGGATCTATACCAGGGTGAAGAGTATAATTGTACAGATCCTGAGTAAATCAGCAAAACTGATCTCACCCTATAATTTTCATTAAAAACTGCCTTTCACAGAACAAATTTGCTCATAGAACACCAATTCTTGAAGTTTCCCTACATCCATTAAAAATAGTGCAAGAGCACCCTGGAACTAACTACAGAGAGTTAAAAGTTGCTTATTTCCACTTGGTTTCAGTGGCTAAAGTTATGTTTTGTTTTTTCCTCTAGTATTCAGCTAGCAAGCTCTCTGAAAGATCAGCTCAGTGCCCGAACATGAATTTAGAAATTAAGGTGAGATAAACCAAGGTCCAATAACACAAAATCTGATCTTTCAGATCAAGGATCACAATTCCTGTGGTGGGGATGGGAGGGGAAAACTTTACCAGTCCCCTCAGCTCCTAAATAACAAAGCACTGACTAAAGACAGGACTATTTGTTCTGTAACAAGAATTCTTTCGTTATTATTTCTTTTTTATTTTACCTGCAACTATTTTCCTTGAGCCTTATATGTATTCTTGTAGATTCACGCTCCTGTATTTTATTTAATTTTATTTTTCTGTGAGGTAAGTCTCCAAATATAAGACTTTCCATGATCTGTGAGTGTCTTATTGTGGATTTTGGCCTTAGCTGTCACCAAATGGACACTGTTTGCAGCAAGTTCCCCAAATCAGCTTCATTTTCACACTGAGTTCATTGAGTACACATGCACTTCTTGGTCACTATAGTGCTTCTTGCTTAAACTGCTAAAAACTACATTTAAAATCATATTATGTTTAGAAACTTCTCAAAGGAGGTTGAGGAGAGAATCACTGTTGTTAAGTCATACCTTCCTAAGTTTCAGGTCTTTTGTTCATTTCCTACAGATGTTGGGGAGGATGAAGTCAGAAAGCCCTATAAATATGATTGCTTAGATTCTGAGAATGTGAAACCTGTAAGTGAGATAAAATTGAAAGTAAGTTTTGATGTTTGAGATGTCCTAGCTACTAGGATGTCGGGGAAAACAGTTATGTGGCCAGCTGAAGGTCACCTGCAGATAGACCCAGAGGTCAAATGGAATGTTCTGTCTCACCCCCAATGTATGGTTCATCCCACACCTGTAACCCTCCCCTGAAGTATCAGGTATCTGTAACCCCATTGGCCCAAGGCTTGTTCCAGCCCACCTTGAGACCCCTTATCAGGGGACTGCGAGGATGGGTTGGTCTCTTTGCTCTTTGCTCTTGGAATTTCCTCTCCCTACGTCTCCCTTCCCTCACCTTCCTAGGCCTTGCCATGAGCTGCAGCCTGGCAGCTCAGAGCAAGGCCTCATATCCTTTACAATAAACCTCATCTTCTAAAACCGAACTTCAGAGATCTCTCATCTACATTTATCTACACCGTCCTGGAGTCTACAGCAGAAAAGCAATTTCTACATACAGAGCTAAATTTTTTTACTTGCATCAATGTAATACTATTTTACAATAATACATAAAATTATTTTGCACTGATAATTGGCTGCCTTGCACATGAAGAATTTTTGGAATCCTAAAAGCTTGGTTCCTCATGGTTTAAGGGATTTAGGAATTAATTCCAAATGGCATCTCACAAAGGGCCAGATTCCATCTCCAGGGATAAATGACTGCTCATCCATGCCAACTTTAATTCTCTGTTCAGCAGAGGACAGGATTTCACAGGAGGCTCTTATTTGATTCTGTACCCATTTGCAAAAGTGAATACTTCATGCATCTCTTGGGCGCTGTTGAAGTGGCAAGCTATGTTAGATGCTGCTAAGGGTACCAAAAAGAACTTGAGTTAATATTCTTACTGATAAAAAAACATTTTGGAATTAGCAGACAGAAATCTTACCTCATGAATGAAAGGTGCTCTGCCTTGGAGAAGCCTGTGAGTAGGAAAAACAGCTTCTGACAACAAAGCTTTTTAAAGGATAATGCATTTCCTCTGTGTTCTTACAAAGAAAGTAGTGTAATGCAAACAAGGTAATAGCTAAGGTATTGATATGCTGGCTTAAGAAGAAAACTCCTATGCTTTCTAGAACTCTGAGAATCTATTCATCATCTCCCAAACTTCTCGAAGGCTCAAACAGTACTCTGCTTGTTCCAAAAATTTAAAGATATCTGAATAATCATTTCAGGCCTCATGCCAAAGATTGCTTGAACATCTTGCAGAGATGACTTAATTCTGAAAATATTCTTGCAGATAGGCAATAGTGGACCTGCAAGGCAATCCTCTCCAAAGCTCTGGAATAAAGACATAAAGCAACAAAATCTGTTTCTTTCTTCCCTGCCTTTCCTTTCAGGATGTAGCTAATTTTTCTTGTCTGTGATTTCCCCTAAATGTGCCCTGGCAAAATACCACTTCCTCTTGTGTGTACCAATATGGAAAGATATCATGCTGGAGAAATATGGTGTACAGAAACAACCAATAAAGAATAAGGAAGTAATTTTTTTTTAATTCAGCCTGCGTGATAAGTTTCACGCTTCGCTCTGAATCAACTGCCAAGTCCTAGTACAAAAGAACTATCCTACTCACAGATACCTGAAAAATCCAATTAATTGTTACCTTTACTAATCAGTTGATCTATTTGCGATAAACCCTTTCACTTGCAAGTAGTGTTTTTATGCTTTAGAACAGAAAATTCATTATTTCTTCCTCCTCCCCTGGTAATTCTTGTATAATTGCCTGACTGAGCTTTAAAGGTGAAAATTATAGCTCTATGGACAAACATCATAAAACCGTCTTCAAAGAAGTGGCTCAGAAACACAAAGCAGTGCTAATGCGTTATCTTTTTAATTACCATTATTCTTAAAAGTAAATACTGTTGGTCTCTGATAAGCACATTCAAGTGGCACAAACATTCCCACACCCAACTCCTGTTGACAAAAAACTATTTTCATGCATATCCTTCTCTGGGGAATGCTTGGGCAGGAGTGACACTTAGAGGACGGCAGAGATGACACACTTTGTCATAATTTTTAAAATTAGTTTTGCATATAACTAAATAAATATATATAAATAAAACTAATTTTCCTGCATATGCCAAGGCAGTGTTATGGTGCGTTCCTCCATTTGGATTTCAGTGAGCCCACAGCATCGCTTTAGATGATGGAGCTTGCTGAGTTTGGCACCAGGTCCTGCTGATAACACCTCCTTAACTTCTCCGACATCAAACTGCTATTTCCTCCATCTACTCTTCCTCTGGGAGAGTGTGTCCTCCCAGAGCACACGCAGATCCAGATTTCTTCCTGGCTGCCTCACATTCCTGATTCACAGACATTATCCAGCACCTGCAGAGGATTTCCTTCAGCGATGCAACTGCTCAATTTGGTGCCATTCTCATATCTTCAGCTTGAACCACCAGTCACTGAACCTAACTCCTTCCTATTTATCTTTCAGTTTAAGAAAGACCAGCTAATTTCTCTCAGGTCTCCTGAACAGATCTCTGAAATCTTTCAAATACTCTTAGCCTATAGACCCTTAATGTTTTTCCTTTTTTTCCGGTAATGGGGAGGAAGTTCACTTCCAGGTGAGGTTGAGTTCCACCTCCTGGAAGTTCTAACTCTCTTTCTCCAAAACACTATACAATAAACATAGTAGAAACCATTGCTCTGATAGCTTTGAAACATTTAGGATAGCCCAGGGGTCTGCATGCTGCTAGTGAAGTCTGATCACCCTTAAGAGACAACTGGACCAAATGCTCTGCTGTGTTTGTGTGAGGAAGAGGAGTTATGGACAATCACAATGCTAAATTGGAATATTTTGGAGGGAGTTGTGGGCATGCAGAAATTGCCATGCAAGGAGTAGGGAAACTACAGGTGACATTTTCCAACACGTTGCTCTTAAAGCCTTCTTCCCCTGCCCTGGTTAGTGGTAAAATATCTCCAATGAAATTACTCCTCTCACCAAGATTCAATCACTGGGTTACATTTCAATGGAAATGTTTTTCTCTCTTTTCTACCCAATGCCAATCAACGACTTGTAAGAAAATGACAGTTGTAGTGCAGCTTTGTTTCCCGCAACCAACTCTGGACTGCATTCTGCACATAATTTTGACACTTTTGAAAGAGGCTCATTAAATCCTAATGCGTGGTTTCAATTTAGAGGCTAAAAGTTTTACATGATGAGCTGTTAACATCTACCTATTTCACCTTGAAGTTCCAAGGCACTTGTATCTACTTTCAGTCATTTTTAGGAATTTCTGAACCACACTGAAAGTGTGCTGGTTTGAAAATTGCAAGTAATTACATCTTCAGAGAAAAAAATTCTGCTTTTCCCACTTAAACTCATTTCCTCATAAAAATAAAATAGTCTTAATTATTTTATAACTATATTACTCAAATCAAGTAATTTCACAGAGGCGGTTTAGCATCATTATCAGTTCCTGTTCACTGCTGGAAGGCTAAAGTTTCATAAAATTGGCAGCTCTTAAAAACTCCCAAAAGGCCAAAGGAGCATTGGGGTTTTCTGTGTGCAGGGATGGGCAGAGTTTAAACAGCAAATTAAGGTAATGGAATGCATCCAGAGTCCCATGTCCCATGAAGAACAACTGAGGAGTTCGGGTTTGTCCTGTTTGGAGGGATGCCTTGTGGTTCTCTG
The DNA here is from genome assembly GCF_015227805.2 of Hirundo rustica. Lineage (NCBI taxonomy): Eukaryota > Metazoa > Chordata > Aves > Passeriformes > Hirundinidae > Hirundo > Hirundo rustica. Next base: position 78,866,760 of record NC_053488.1, on the reverse strand, counting down.
CAGCTTCCTGAGGAGAGGATGCGGAGAGGGAGCTACTGAGCTCCCTGGGATCCAGTGACAGGATGGGTGGGAATGGCTCAAAGCTGTTTCAGAGGAGGTTCAGGAACAGGACTCCTAAAGAGGTGATAGATACCCCACTGCCTTACAAAGAATTATTTGGACAATGGCCTTAATAAAAGGTTTTAACCTTTGGTTAAAGCTCTAGAATGGTCAGGCAGTTGAACTAGATGATTTCCATAGGAACTATTCTATTCTATTCTATTCTATTCTATTCTATTCTATTCTATTCTATTCTATTCTATTCTATTCTATTCTATTCTATTCTATTCTATTCATTTCATTTCATTTCATTTCATTTCATTTCATTTCATTTCATTTCATTTCATTTCCCACTTTTTTAAGGGCTTGCTGGAGGAATCTATTGATCTCACTCTTAGTTATTTCTTGGGCAAGGATTATGGTTTTGTAGATAGCAGCAGGGTGATATATTAATTACAAGAACAACCTCTTTCATGCCTGCTGTAATCTCATCTGTTTACCTCCTCTCGTAACTGCTGAGATGACTCTTAGAATTACCTTATGGCTTGTCTCACATGCACACCCCCTTCCATTCTCTACAGGGTTGCTGTGCAGAGAAAATTGCAGCAGTATTATGTCTTTTCCCTCTTTTCATTTGTGAAGAGAGTAAACAAAACTGCAGCAGGGAGGAAGGGAGGGAGAGAGGAAAGGAAGTGGTGTCCTAAGAGCCCAGGGCTCTTGGGCATGGAGCTTATCCCCAAAAATGCTTTTGGATTTATCTACAGGAAACTCCTGGAGAAGATCACTGCCAGAGCAGGCTGCCAAGCAGAGTGTTCCTTAGAGCCCAGGCAGTCAGCCATGGCAGGCAGAACCCAGGAAAATATATCTTCAGTTTAAGGAATCCTTAAGACCCTTCTTCATCTGCTTGCTTGGTACCCTGATCTTTTCATTATATCATTCTTCAAACTGCAGATTATTGCACTTTCCAGCTGTGGTGATTGGGAATTCCTCTGCTCTGAACTCTTGGCTAAACTCAGGCATCCAAGCCTACAAAAAGCACCAGCCTTTTGAGAGGTACTGAGGATCTGGCACAGAAACTCATCTTCAGTGCCTTTCACTGGGGAATATCTGTGTAAAGTAAGAAATAAACAGTCTGCAGAAAATAGCTCAGAGGAATAACATTAAAATCAAAAACAAATAAAAGCAGACAGGTGTTACCTGTTCTTAAAGCATGGAAAGACTCAATATTAGCAGCAAATTCTGTAGAAAAGAAGTTTGTGTCAACCATAGATCTTTATCTACTATAACAGTTGTTCTTCATGGAGCAGCAGCAAGGCGCAAGATATATTTTGTGAGTAAATGTAAATGCAATTTGTGTTTTAGATTTGAGACTACTTAGGGAAGAAGAAGAAGATTGGGCTGCTACATAGCCCTTGTACATCTGAACAGTCATTCTGATTTTCCACCAAAACCTTGAGTCCTAAATATTTTAGGTTGTCATATTCTTCAACAAGGAAAGCATGTCAACATAAAGGCAAATTGCTGGGGTTTTAAAATTATTTTTCTTTATAAATAAAGTAGTCCACACAACAGTTTGGTGCAGTTCTATATGCTATTTAAACATTACATACTATTCTGTTCCAGTTTGTTTTCTAAGAGGAAAAAGCAGCTCATGAGTTTTCCAAATGGAAAAGCAATCAGAGTTGCCCAACATTTGGAAATGGGAATGTGTGAGGATATCAGCAACTAAAATTTCTCAAGGCATTCATTCATTCATTCATTCATTCATTCATTCATTCATTCATTCATTCATTCATTTAGGAGGAAGGTGCTTTTCTTTCAGCTCCATGGCAAGGTGTCTCCTGCTGCTCCAAGACAGAATGGTCTTCCATGATCTATTTTCCCCAGTTCTGCACATTGAATAAAGGTATTTTAGTGTCTGGAAAGGTGTCAGTACAAAACTCAAATGTACAGTATGTACTCAAATGTCAGTACAAAGCATCAAATGTAAAATAATTACTGTAAATAACTGTACTATACATTGGGGAAAAACCAAAAATCACCATTAATCATTAACAAAACATGAAAAATTCAAATGCAAATTAGTAAAGTACAACTTCTGCAGAAAAATGACAATACCTTTCAAAGGTATATTGAATCACGAGTAAGTTTTCAATTAATAAAAAATCCTATTTGTGGAAAAGTTTTCGAGATAGTAAAGTTTTTTTTTGGGGGGGGGTGTTCTGTTTGAATTTAATGATACAAAATTATTGTTTTGGGTTTTTTGTTTCTTTAAGTAAATCTTTCTAGTCTAGTCAAAAAAAGAAACAAGAACCCCAACAACCTGAAAGTGTGTAGAATAGCTAAATTGTGTGTAGTCTCCGTTCTGATACAGCTTTTTCTTATTTGTCAGTATTTAGGTCCTATGTTTGTGATTCTAGAAATGTACTTTGCAGGGCAATATTAAATGTACCACAGCTGAGTGCCCCTCCCACAGCTCTGAAAAAGTGGCATTTATCAGAACTGCAGATGGGGAGACAAGAAACCTCCAAATACGTAAATTTTAAGTAAATCTTTGTTCTGCAAGAAGTTCTTAGGTCTGGCAGGTCACAAATAAGATGGTATACATGAGGTCCAAAATCACCAAGAGGCCATAGCAGCTGCAAAGGTTGCCACATGTTTTCCAGCTGCCCGCTGAATTCAAGAGGTGGTGCCAAGAAATTGGAGTCATCGTCTCTGCAACATTCCTTAAGGAAACTGTGATGCCAAAGCTCTGAGACTGGCTGGATAGTTCCAGATCCACTGAAGCCCCAGAGTGGTTCAGAAGAAGGCTTGGATCTCTGAGAAGCTGCTGACCAGTAAGAATTAGGAACAGGAGCAGGGCACCTAAGAAGCCGGCATTCACTGGAGCATGAATTCTCCTCTGTAGATTGAAATTTTTTATTTTTTTTTTTAAATATTGCCTGTGACAGAATTGTATGAGTTGTAGGAGTTGTCTGTGCTGGTCTAAGTTAAGGGGATAAATAATGGGTGTTGTCAAACTCAAATTTTATGACTAATCAAAAACCAAAAAACCCACCCCAACTTTCAAGAATTGTCTTTATTATTCAGTCTACCCCATCACCTTTACCCTGAAAAAATACAAGGAATTCATGTTCTCTGTAACATAAAATGTCATAATTAATACAGTCATGTCCCTTTCCCTTCACCTTTATACCTTGAACTGCGTCATTCCACACTTGCTTGAGAATTTTGGCAAAACAGCAGTTAATAAGCCCAGAGGGCATAAGAACACCTTAACGAGATCATCTACTTGGAAGGGGAAGGAGAATCTATAAAACTGCGATTATACTTCAAATGATGCTTTCAAGATCCTCAGTAAAACTGAACTGTTAATAAACTATTTTTTCCAGTGGTACCAAAAATCAGTTTTCCAGTTGGAATTTTGGGTGCAAGGTAGCAAAACAAGCTTTGTGTTTTCAGATCAAAGCACATTTCCCTCATTTTTTCAGCATCTTCTTCGGGTATAACAGAGATGGCTCATAATGCTGCTATAGTTTATGGGATGGAGGGTGATGCTTGTACCAATAGTACAGTCTTCATTTGCAGTAACGATAATGCCTCAACCACACCAGCTCATCAGAGAAACTTGAAGAGCTCTAACCCCAACCCGTGTTGCCTGTACTTTTGTCTGCAGAACATGAGCTACCAAAATCTAAACAGACAGATCTGCTCCCAAACAAAACACGGGCAGGGCTGTTTCCTGTGCAAGATCAGCCCAGGACAGACTGAAGGTAAGTAGGAGCTGAGAGCGAAAACCAGTCTCAACTGCAGCAACACACAAAAACTGGTGCTGCTTATTTCAACCTGTTTCATACCAAAGAAAATTGCTGCTGGAACAGGAGTGAGTTTGACCTCAGCATTTTCAACGGGCTTGCTTTCGGAAGGACTCCATTGAAAGCCAGGGAAAACAGAGAAAAACCACAAGAAGAAAAGGTCTCTTAGACATGGGGAAGAAACTCAACCGTGGAATTTCTGGGACAGTCTAGTCCAGCTCCTGGCCTTACACAGCCCCAACAATCCCACCCTGTGCCTGATCAGAGCAATGTCTGAACACTTCCTGAATTCTGTAAGGTTTAGTGTTGTTACCACTGCCCTGGGGAACCCATTCCAGCGCCAACCACCCTCTGGAGTAAGAAACTTTTCCTGATATCCAGTCTAAACCTGAAAGCCCTGACCCAGCTTCAGGCCATTCCCTGGGGTCCTGTCACTGGTCACCAGAGTGAAGAGATCAGCGCCTGCCCCTCCTCTTCACCTTCTGAATATTTTGAAGACCCCAGTGAATCTCCCCTCAGTCTCCTTTTCTCCAGCTGAAAAGACGAAGTGCCCTCAGCCACTAGTCCCCCTGGCCACCCACAACCTCACCGCCCTCTCAAATACCTTAATGCCCGTATCACCCTTTTGTTGAAGACAATAGTTTACACATCATTTCAGTACCCCTTCCCTGGGAAATCAACGTTAGAAATATTAACATTAAAAAAATACACAATGCAAATTACATAACAATTATTTGCTTAAACCAACATTACAATTTGCTGATTCTATCCAGTAAACAGTTAAGACATATCCCCAAGCAGTTCCCAAAACCAGGATGAAATGGTACAGTCCCAAAACAATAAAACAGCACAAAATTCTTTTTCCTGTATGGGAGTTACTGGTTTACTCTGGCCATCACTGGTTAGGAAAATTAATGAAAAAAATAATGATTTTGTTATTTCAGCAGGAGCAAAGGCATGCTGCACATCTGAGGGGCAACTTTTTAACAATTAGGAGCTCTGAAACTTGAACAGAAAAAAAGCAGAAAAGACAAAACCCAGATTTAAGGCAGGTAATGGAATGTGCTGTTATATGTAAGAATTGTTTCTCCAAGTGCTGCAATCCTTTAAATGCCAGCTCTTGGCAGTACTGAATTGTTCAATCTTATAAACTGATTATGTGTCGTAGTCACACACTTTCCTTCTGAAACTCAAGGACTCAAAGGCGAACAAAATTTATGTGCAAAAGTTAGGATGAATAGTGTCTACTCACAAAAAAAAAAGCCACAACTTATTAGTAACAAAATACTTCAGACATCATACATATCCATGCTGCACATGTTCTTTAGCTATATTAAATGCAATATTCAACATAAAAATTGTTTTTGGCCAAACTAACAAACTACACAATCATTTCCTGCATCAAGTAATTAAAAAAAAAAAAAATCCCCTGCAAGAGTCAGCACAGAAAAAACTCCAGATCTTCTACAAGCTGCACATTATTTCACTACACACAGGAGGACAGAAACAAGAACTACAGGGTAAAGGGTTTATATATGCACATACAGTCTATATAGACCCCTGAAGGGAACACAACTCAGTAAAATCTCACTACTCTTCAAGGCTTTCAGTTATATTTGTCTGCAAACAAAAAAATCCATGGACCTTAGGTGTGTGTCTTATTGTGGAAAATGTGTGTCTGATGTGTTTAGACAGAACAGACAGGAAGCTCAAGTCAGCATTGGAATACAAAGAATAAAACTACTGCAGAAATCTGAAACATACATTGCTCAATTCCACTTATTTACAAGATTGTTCTTCAAAGGTCACTGACCACTAAAATTAAGTTTATTTCACAAACCAATTTTTTTACAGGTCTTGTATCCTATAAATACTGCTATTTTTGTTAATACACTGCCACATTAAGAATATATAATATTTTATATCAAGACTAAATTTATACTGTCATTTCTGTTCATCTGTAGTAAAGAGCACTGCTCATCTGGTGACTTTGTGTGCTTCAGCAAATTATATTACAAGTATTTGGTTAAAACAGCCTTTAGAAAGTCCTAAAGTTAGAACTCTTAAACCTAACACGTGACTAAAAACACTTCCTAATGTGATGCAGGGCTGTTATCTAGAAAAATCTTAACAGTTTCTGAGGACTCAGCAAACAAGTAACAGGACAATTAAAAAGTCTTTCATGCTGTCAAATTTAACTAAGAATTACCTCCTCCTCTTCAGCATCAAGTATTCCCCATGCTTTAAAAACAAGAAGCCACGGGATTAGAAGAAAGGCTCATTTAACATGTTTTTATAGAGACTCTGTTATTAAGAATATTAGTAACTAAAAGATCTCCAAATCATGGGCATTGTCAATTTCAATAGTATCCTCAGGTTCCATCTTTGCCTCATGGTGCCCCTCTTGCAGGTCATCCAGGGAAGCCAGAGCCTCGTTTGTGTCACTGGCAAAAGTCTCACGAGATGCATCATCATATTCCTGCAGGTTAAGCCCCTTGATGGCCTTTTTCATCTTCTTCCCCAGAACTTGTATCCTTCTCTTCTTGGCAGCTTTTTTGTTTTCATACTCCTTTTGGTTTTCCAGATAGAATATTTCCTTGAAAGAAAACACATATACAACAATAACAAAAAAATTTTTGCATATTCATTTCACTGGTATTTCCTAAAAAAAGTGAAGTAATAAAAAAAAATTTACAAATACTGGTCAATATTTAACTAAAATACCTGTGATTGAGAGCAGAAGCGTGAGAAAAGACTGCACTTAAGGAAGAGGGGTAGAATGGAAAATTTATTTTTTTAATAGTGTAAAGTGATCAGTCTTGCAACTTTTAAATTTTTTTTCTGAACCACTGTACTCTATGAAAAGGATGTTAGCGTTTTATTTTCCTGATTCTTTTTTTTTTCCCCTGCAAACAAACAATCACAATATTGACACAAAGTTGACTTTTTTCTCAGTTCCCAGTACCAGACCCTAGAAGGGTTTACAGAATGACCTGTAGCCACCTAAAAGCAAAATAAAAGCTATCCAAAACTCTATGCACATGCCACCAAAAAAAAAAAAAAAAAAGTTTACAAGCTTACAAAACGGATTTAAAGTGCACCACAGATGAGCCCAGTGAGCAATTCAAATTAGGTTCAAACCACCGACTGATTTAATGAGAAATTCTGCCTACTGCCACAGGTGGAGCTACATACAGGACAAAAATATTCTCCTGAGAGACCTACATTCAATCTATGCACAATGACACAAAGCTCCAATGGGAAAAACACAATATAGACAACTTTGCTGTAAAGAATACAAACAGACAGATTAGGAAAATCTAACATTTCCCTCTGCCAGATTCTACAACCTCATCTTCCTCGATAGGTTTTTATGACTGGCAACATGCAAAAGTGAGTTCTCTCTGCTTAGAGTTAATGGCAATTCAATAATTTTTGAGTAGGAGTTTTATTTTTTGACTGTCTTTTGAATGTGAAAGTCTGGTTTCAATGGAATACACAGTTAAATTTGTTAGAAATTAGAGAGTTTCAGTCATAACATCTCTAGGAGGAAGAAAAAAACCAAATGAGAACGTACATTTGAACTCTTGACATTTTTACCTTGATTTGTTCTTCTTTGATGCTCGGTGTGTTCTTCAGCAGGTTTAAATAAACACCCCCAGGTGTTCTTCTCCTAGTGCCATTCTTAATAGGGAGAGAGAAAATTGGGAATAGCAAGCTTAATGCTACGTGCTGACAAAAAAATAGCCTGTAAGACAACTCTCAGTGTTGAGACAGAATAAAGCCAATTTAAGTTCTACCGTGTCATATATCACATGAAAATAACCCTGGTTATGTCTCATTTTTGATTGAATTAGTCATATGAAGGTCAACAATCAGCCTGCTAAATCTGGACAGAAAATCATGAAGTTACAAAAAAAATCCTTTAGAATATAATGCTAAATTGTTAAAACGACACAGTAAACCTGATTTTGGTAGAGAAGAAACAAAATATGAATAATATTCTAACTTCTCTCACAGATATCTGCAACAAGTTATGCACTAGGTTAAACACTTAGAGTATTCCTAACACGTAAGCCCAGTAAAATGTCTAAAATGTCTAAAACTAATTTAATAAAATTATGTTCGTCTCAGGGGTTTTTTTAATCATTGTGCTCTGAAATGCTATAATTTGTCTGTGTTTTCTACAGAATTTTGCATTCCTGTTGAAGGCACAGGAAACACAACACGTACTTTAAAATTCTTCCCCACCATGTTTGACCCAGCAGTTTTCAGTGCTGCAACAGCAGTGCATGGAATGGGCTCAATTTAGAAACCTGTAAATTACAAGTGCTAATTACCATACCGTTATTCAATTAAAATTTGCAGTATAAACCACTACTTTTACTCCAGTAAAAACTAGATGATACTGGTGCAAAATGTGATACTTTACTGCTAAATAATGTACTATATAATCTAAAAATTTTAAGAACAGGGAAGGTCAGGTTTTAAGTAGGTTCTTGAAACAGCATATGTGAACATCTTTTTATCACCTGTATTTCATGGCACCTTTTGTGATCTGCTTTTCAAAGAGTGTACTCTGATCTACTCCCAAAGCAACCTGTGCCACCAGGAGCTGCGTCCCTTCATCTCCTCTACTAAACACTTTTTAATTTAACTTTCAAGAAAACAGAATACTTGCAGCACAAATAGCTAGCTGGAACTTTTTGCCTTTTCTTTTTTGAGGGAAGGAAGTGTGGTTATTTTGTTTTGTTTTTAGTTCATTTTGGTGGGTTTTTTTAGATTGTGACCCACTTGCTTTTCCCCTCCTCTCTACTTCCAAGTGATGGAACTTAAAATCCGTAATCAAGAGAAAGTATTTCCTAGTTTTCACCCACGGCTTTTCTTACCAACTGTGTTTTTTACACTGAGGCTTATTATACAACGAGAACAAAAACATACCAAAAGTCGACATGGAGAATAGGAATTTTTACCATGATTTGTAACAGAAATCAGTGCTCAGTTTTGCTCTGCCAGAAGCCAGTGGTTCCCTAATAAAGCATACAGTTTGCCTTTTGGAAATTATTCTGCAAATGGGATACTGGAATGCTATTCTTTATTCAAGCCTGAGAATCCTTCAGGCTCAAGTCTGTGAGAGAAAGTTTCCAAACAGAGCCACAGTAACAGACACAATGTTATCCCTGCAAATCAGACACCAATCTCAGCACAAGAACCAAGGTAATTTACAGTTCATTCACCTTACTGTTTGCTTAAATCCTGCTGGAAGGTTACATGAGAATTTAATTAAGGGGGGGGTCTCATGGCAAGCAAAGGCCACAAAACTCCAGAACATGTCCAGCACAAGAGACTTGCAACAGCACTGTGTGAATATTCTACAGGTAAAAAGCTGTGTTTCCCTCCCCATCCCTGGCAAACCCACAGGATGACATTTTCCTTACCACAATGAACAGTCCACCATTCTGCTCTACTTCAGCTGTTTCCATCAGCAGCTCGATTGCTTTTCTCTTCCCAATTATTTTCACTACTCGAGCAATTAAGTCTTTCTTTGGCTCACACAGTCTGAACAGAGAGGGGGAAAAAAGGAAAGGCACATTTATTGTCAGGATAATTCCTGGAGTATAACTGACTGTGGGACTTCCACAATGAATAATAATTCATTTTCTGCTGAAAAGACTATGCCTTCAAATGTGCTTAAATGGTTTATTGAATCAGATTTCAAAATACTGAGCTTCTGAGGGATGTTTTTTCCCTAAAGCACACATTTTAAAAACTTGTTTCAAAGAAAATGCTTTGAGTGGTTATTTTTCTTCTATTGATGTGTGAAATATCAAACCAAATAGGAAACAGCAAAGACCTGCACAAACCTCTGAAGTCAAAGTATAAAAGCTTCTTGCACACTTAACAGTTAAAATTAATTTTTTATAGTTTAATCAGCAACTGGAGAAAACAGGAAGTGTAAAAGTTCCCCTGTATCACGTGCGATTTCAGACAAACCTACCTAACAAGGAAAAAATCAGTTTATTGACTGATCTGTGATAATCTATTAAAAGGAAACAACAAAAATTACAGTATAACCAGAACCCCATTGATACAGCTCAGTGCCACCACTATTACAATTAGAAAATAAATAGAAAAAAATGCTTCTGCCCTGTTTCAATGAAGCTCTATATAACAAAAAGGAGTTTACTGCAAGAAATACGCTCAAAGTTTTCAAGTTAATAAATGAGGTACTACCCAGAACTATTAACAGCATTAATAACTAATTACTGCAGTATTGCCAGATTCCGAATACCACGTGTATAAAAGCTACTATGTCCAATAAACCTGAACTTGAGTTAAACGTCAAGCTAACTGTCAGTAAATCTAAGTCTTGTTCCCTAACATCATTTTCTTCCCCTGCACTACTGAAAGAAGAGTGTGGCAGTTTGATTCCATCCAAAACACTGCACTGTCCAAGTTACCTACAGTTTCAAAGGTTTAGAATTTAAAACAGTTTTTTGTCGTGACCACAGCATGTGTGCATTGGTGTCAAAGTCCAAACAACCACGTGGTATTTCCCAAAAAAAGGCACTACTACTGTATAACGAGAAGCAGTATTTTTCCTTGCCCTGTTGTCAAATAATAAACTATCCTGGTGGCTCTGTAAATATAAAAATTCAAAGAAATAGACAGTATTATCTGGATGTTTCTACAAGATCACCAGCCACAGTAATGCGTTTTTATGCCAGGATTTTGGAAATGCTTTTTGTCATCTGGTGTGACATCTTATTTAGCAGTAGGAGAGCTTTCGCCACTCTTCTTTCCATCAATCAGCAGTACCTAGTGAAGTGAAGATGCGCCATTATTAAACTCACCGATAAGCAATTTCATCTGCCACTTTTTCCTCTGAATCTTCTTCTGTTATCTCATACCTTCCCTTGTATTTCATCTCTTGCCTTTCCCCCAGTCTGTCTCTCACGGGCCGCTTCCGTTTGAGGAAGCCCTGCCCATTTTCCTCCTCTGCTGGCAACATCTTCTTGTCATCATGCATGTATTCATCCAGCTCCTTATCCAAAGTCTCTGCCTCCTTCTGCTGGGCTTCCTTCATCAGCTTTTTAGCCAGCAGGTAGTTGTAAGTCTCAGACTGCCTACTCCTGTCAATTGAACCATCCATGCCCAGAATCCCAAGCTCAGTGGCCACTGCATCCTGGTTCTGCTCCTGGAGCACCGCTCCCCAGATGTTGTTGACCTTTTTGCCACGCAGAGCAGCCTGTTTTTGGTGGCTCTGGCTGAGCTGGAAGGGCTCGATTTTGGCAGGGGAGAAGTTGAAGCACTTCTGCCTCTTCCGCTTCCACAGGCAGCTGTCGTCATCAGAGTCGGAGCCGCTCTCCTCGCTGGAGTCCAGACTCTTGGTGGTCCTGTAAGGAACACTGGGAGCACAGGATGAGAGGCTGCTCTGGAAGGGCCTGCAGGAATCACTGCCAGCATGCGGCTTCTGAAATTAAAAAGTGAATCAAAACACATTATTCATGAAAATTAGGAGAGCTATCAAGTTGTCGATTTTATAAAATACATAATTCTGACCCTCGTGGCTATGCTGTCCTCCACAAGCATCCCTTGGGGCACAGCACAGAAACATCCTTTGAAACTCCTGTATTTTGAGTGCACGCACATGAAATAGAGCATGGCTGACAGAGGAGCAACACATCAGGAGTCGCTTTTCTCCTTAAGGTAAACTTTGCTGAGCAAAAGTTATTCAGGACTGGAAAAGGGGTGAATATGCACAAACTGGACAAAGACACAGGATGCACAGCAGCTCTAATAAAATACCAGAACAACACAGCAACCTGAGATCCAGAGATCTGTCTAACAGCAGAGAAGTTAATAATGTCTCTGGAATTTCAAGTGAGAAGACCGAATGATCAAAAATAAACCCCAAACCCACAAAACCAGGACAGTGCTCAGACTGAGTGTTCTGTGACCCCAGCACAGTCAGGACAGCACATGACCAACTTAGAGACAGAAGAACCTTTACAGAAGCACCCATTTTTTCTCCTTTAAACCAACAAGACACTATGGATTAACTTATTAATTAGAACAAACACCCCCCATCAAAAAATCATTCCACTGATATACAACTACTCAAGAAATGCTTTCACTCCTAATTCCAGTTATTCCCTGACTGATCTCTTATCATAAAGTTATATGCTGTCCCATGATCTTTCAAAATAAGATCTCTTCCTTCACTATCACGGGAAATGAAAATTCCTTCTTAGCCTTACTGCTTTTGTCAACATGGGTGCTGTTTCTTCTTTCTCCAAATGGCAAACAGAAAAGAGAAGTATTCAACCTACCACGTTATGAAATACAAACCTTTAACTTCAAGTGTAATGCAAAAGCCCCCAAACCAGCATAAATTAAAAAAGACTGAGCATTTCTGTAAAAAACTTACTTTGCACTTCATTTCTCAGAACTATATCACAAATATCAAAATAACTGGAGAAAATAAAATTTGTTACACATACACAGTCACACGCTGATCTTAGTTTGAAATCTTTTCCTGTCTGTACATCACTGCAAATACCTCAAACATTCAGTACAAATTCCTCACGGAATTAATTCCTCATATCCTCTGAGAATCACAGAGGATGGGTTTGGGTTGGGAGGAATCTTAAAGCTCATCCAGTCTCACTCTTTACCATGGGCAGGGACACCTTCCACTATCCCAGGCTGCTCCAAGCCCCAGTGTCCAGCCTGGCCTTGGACACTGCCAGGGATCCAGGGGCAGCCACAGCTTCTCTGGGCACCCTGTGCCAGGGCCTGCCCACCCTACCAGGGAACAATTCCTTCCCTATATCGCATCCATCCCTGCCCCCTGGCACTGGGAAGCCATTCCCCGTGTCCTGTCCCTCCAGCCCTTGTCCATTGTCTCTCTCCATCTTTCCTGCAGCCCCTTCAGGCACCGCAAGGCCACACTGAGGTCACCCCAAAGCTTCTCCTGTCCGGGCTGAACAATGCCAGCTCTCGCAGCCTTTCCTCCCAGCAGAGCTGCTCCATCCCTCTGCTCATCCTGGAGCCTCCCCTGGCCTGGCTCCAGCAGCTCCAGCTCCTTCCTGTGCTGGGCCCCAGGGCTGGTGGCGGGGAGGAGGTAACGCGACACAGGGAGACAACGGGACAGCGCTGCCTTCTCTATGCAGACACGGAGAGCCGCGGGCGAGCCGCGGGATCCCGGGGCTGGCAGCGCTCGGGGCTCTCCTGCGTGGTCACCCAGCGGCTCAGCCCCATTGTCGCCACTGTCCCCATTGTCCCCGAGCGCGCCATGCGGCAGCGGCTCCCTGGGGAGGCCCCGGCGGCACCAGCGCAAGGACAGCCACCGGAGCACGGAAAAGCCAGCAACTCCGGAAGAGGCCACCAAGCGTCGAGAGAAGCCACCAAGCTCCGGGAGAAGCCACTGGCCACGGGGGAAGACACCGGCCCGGGAAGGAGCGCCCCACGCCGGGTAAAGCTCCTCAGGCGCGGCCTCCCCGCGCCGCAGCCCCGGCCCGGCGCACCCCCGCCCGACGCTTCGGTCGCTGCCCACCCTCACCTGTCCGGGGGAGCCGGCGCCGGGCATGTCCGAGTCGGAGCCGGACAGCTCGCCGTCCTCCACGTCGTCGTCCATGCCCCGCGGCTCCTGCGCCATACCGCGGCGGAAGGGCGGAGCGCGGTGGCGGGGCGGGACAGCGCGTCCATCCGGGGCGGGGATGGTGCGGGGCCGAGCCCGCCGCGCTTTCTTCTTCCGAGCTCTTCCCCTGTGGAAGTAGCTCGTGGTAGAAAGAAGCGGGGCGTTGTCGGCCTTACAGCGTGTTCCATGCGGCCGGTGGGACCTTCGGACGCTCGGGACAAGCGTTGCAGGGTGTGGGATGCGGAGAGGTTGCCTTGAGCCGAGTGTTCTTTGGGATAGAATCTCGCTGTGGTTTCAAGCCTGATCAGCGAGAAAGGAGGTTCATTCTCGTCTGTGGCACAGGCAGCTGGGGCATCCCGTAGTCAGGGATATCCTGGAATTAAGAAGTCTTAAGAGTGTAGTAAATAAAGGTGTGGAGAAGAGAAGGCTATGAAGGAATTCATTAATGTGTATAAATATCTCCAAAGCGGTTCCTGAGGTGATGGTGAGCATCCTGAGGGGATGGTGCCAGGCTCTGTTCAGTGGTGCCTAGTGACAGAAGGAGGAGCAGTGGTCATAAACTAAAACATAAGTTCCAACCCAGCAGAAGGAAGAACAACTTTCTGTGGAGGGGCAGAGCACTGGAACGGCTTCTAGGAAAGTTGTGGAGTATCCCCCTTTGGAAGCACCCCAAACCCACCTGGATGTACTCCCATGTCACCTGGTGACCCAGTCTGGGCAGGGTGTTGGACTGCATAAGGTCCAGAGATCCCTTCCAGCCCCAAACATTCTGTTCTGTATTAGTAGAACAAAGAGCATTTAGCATCCCCTACTCAAGGACATCTGGGAGCCAACAAGCTCTAAGCTGATGGTATTATTGTAATACCAGTGCTTGAGGTATTATTAATTACTGATTGAGAAAAAAAAACACAAATCCAAGCAGATGCCTCATAATTCTTCAGCACATGCCAACTGCTGGATGGGTACACTTTAACAATAATAAAACAGCACAGTCGATAAATCACTCCTTTTGGAAACATCTTGACTTCAGGAAAAAAACATAGCTGTGATTTTCCTGAGAAGAGATACGTCACAGCTAGGCTTTTATGGTCTTGATGATGTGGTCCTGAATGCCCAATAAATTTAAGAGTTGCAGTTTTTCACTCCCACCATTAACAGGCCCATGCATGGACACTGTTTTTCCTTTAAGTATCTTAGACTCTCTTACCTGTATGTTACAAATGGGCCAGGAGACCAGCTCCTTTTTAAAGGCCTTTTTATTAAAGATAGCTCTGGGTGGGGAACTCCAGGGGTTGTGCACACTGCTCCTGCTCCCGATGGACGACACAGAGGAGGAGTGGTTCAGTTTTGCCACCCGGCAGAACTGGGACTTCTGTCCTTGCGAGAGTACCTGGGAAGACAAAGCTGCCTCTAGTCTAGGAGGGTGTCCTTTTTGTCAAGGACTGCCAGGGTTATGGCGAAGACACAGGGCTGGCTCCAACCGATGATCCGAGGTTCCGTACCGTTTTGCCGGGCTTGAGTTATTATTTCCAGTCCTCAGTTATCTGGTGGCTCGTCATCCCTGGGGGTCTTTTGTGCCCAGTGTATCTTAATTTGCATATGGATATGTCCTTGGGCGCAGAGTCTCCTGGGAGCAGAGGCAGTGACGCTTGACGGAAAGGGAGTACAGGCATAGAGTAGGGAAGAGGGAGTAAGGGTACAAACAAACAAGTTTTTGCTTATGAACTGTTAAACTTAGAACAGTAACTTTTAACAGTAACTAAGAGTTCATATCTTAAGAATTTATTTCTTACACTGTAGACCATAAACTATCAGTGCTATTCATATCACAGTGCCTCTTACAAAATCCCTGTTGTGGTCTAATTGTGTTTTCAGTGCTTGGACACTTAACTGCAATTAAAATCACTGGAAGCGAGTTCTCATTATCAGTTAGCCATCCTCATTATAAGTTATCAAATCAGGCCTTTGGAAATCCTACTTTACATTTTTCTGCACCTTTGGATGGCTATTTTCCTTAAAAATTCCGCTCCTGGACTTAAATTTCCTATTGTCTTCAGTCAGAAGAAGAGGCACAAAGGTGAAAAAAGGATTAAAACTCCTTACCTGTTTGGTCCCTCAGGACACTCCTGTTCCCATGCTTCAGAATTATTCAAGAAATCCAGTGAAAATGAGGTAAATTATAGTGTGCTTCTTTCTGTGCCATTTTCACCTAATTTCCAATTGCGTTTAATGATGCATTTTTTGTTCTGCAAAAAAGCTGTTTTTCATTTTATTTCTAATTAAATCATATCTGTGGGATTTCACTGTGTTACAGGGAGTTCCTGGGCTGAAGTTACAGAGAACTGTGCCACAGGGAAAATGTAATCCTCCAGTTACTCACATGAAGGAGTTCTCTATGTCAGCATAACCTGTACATGGCACTGAGCAAAAAACACAAAAAAGCCACTACAACTTACAGTTTAACTTCAGATAAATATGTCATTTGGGCACTTATTTCCAGAAGCAGGCCAAATAAGATAAATGAGATAATAGTGCACTATACATAAAAACAAACAAACAAACAAACAAACAAACAAACAAAGCCCCCCAAAAACAAACAAAAAATCCCCCCCCCCCAGCTGATTCACAACCTCATACCTGGATTTCCTAAATGAATATTCTGTATTGAGACATGTCTTCCCATCTCCATCTTTAATGCAGGCTCAACTGTAAAGGCATCATGGGTTGGCACAATTTTGTTTTCTAGCTGTAGAAAAATGTGAGATATTTTTCCCTGCCCTAACCATGGAGTCGTTTGGAGGGAGAACTAGGACCTGTCAAAAAGCTGGCCGGGATATTGGCAGCCAGGTTAACCAATGGGAAATGTCGAAGTGACTTTGGAGGGGACATTTAAAACTAAACCTGCTGCTGATCGGTCTCTCTCTCACTTTGGGGATCTGCCATGAGGTAACATCGGAGGCGGCCAGGCCAGGCCTGGGCCGGGCCCTGCTGTCTCTCTGGGCGGCCGGGCCGGGCCTGGCCAGGCCTCCGAGGGCCGCTGCCCGCACAGGGAGGGCCGGGGCCGGCTGAGCCCTTTCCCTGCTGCCGGCCGGGAAGAGAGGCGGCTGCAGCTCGGCAGCGCCGGCCACGGGCTCGGACTGTGGCACAAGGGGCCAAACCATGGCCCAGCTTAATCGCCACTGGCAGCGGAGAGAGAAAACCTGCAGCTCCGTAACAGCTCTGAGCTGAGCCACCCTGGGTGAGACCGAGGGGTGGAAAAAAGGACATCTACCAGCTTCCTCCATCAGCACAGCTTTGCATTTTCTTCAGCTCCTGCAGCCTCGGTGCAAGCCCGAGCGGATTTAACCCTTTCCTAGTGTTATGGATAAATCAGTAGCCAATTTAATATAAAGTAATTTTATTTTGCCATTAAAAATAAAATAATAACAGTCTGAAATAGCCACAATAAAAGAGACAACTTTGATCTCGGGTTATCGAAGTTGGGCGAACGTAGAGACGGTCACAAATGAACCAGTCTTCCCCCATTCACAATTGCCTAGATCCAGTGGTCAGGTTTTATAGGGATTTTCTCCCCTGAGGCAGTTTTATTGCTAGTTCCTATCTACAACACATATTCATGTGTTTTCTTTCTCTGGCCCTTGGTCCTGAATGCTTCTTCCCAGCAGAGTTGGACACCTGAATGAGGTTCTGGGAAATTGGTATTCAGGTGCTGATGGTGACATTTCTGAGTCTTCCTCTTCTAGATTGGTATCATGTGTTAATCACTAGAGGAGGCAGGTGGCTCTTCCTTGATGGATGGGACATCTCTGGCTTGGCCACTTCTTTTGGTTGCTAATCTGGGCTTCACCTGCTATTGTCTGGAGTCTCTACAATTGCAAATCTTGGTAAACACCACATCTTGGTGGTCACCCTCTGCTTGTAATACAGTTTATAGTTTATAACATATAGAACACAAATTTATCACAAAATATCTATCACACTAGCAACATGAAACTTTTAAAGCACAATTTTTCCTTAAAAGAAAGAAGAAAGAAGAAAGAAAACAAAGAATACTAGAACAGACACTGAATGAAGTCAGATGAGAGGTGAAAGAACTAATAGTATTTGAATAGGATTGAAGAAGCGGACGTTTTTAACCAGAGTTTTCTAAGGTAAACTATGGAGAAATAGACTGTTCTTTGCAGCATCTTAGTATTGCTGGGTAGAATGCTAATTCTAATCAAAATTTAAGACTGATGTAATTGAGATTTATTTGGGAACTTTAAAGCCCCCTGCTTCTGGGTTAAAAAGATGTCTCAGCCTGAGACGTTAATTTTGAGGAACTAAGGATTTTTAGGAAAGTTAAGATAATAAGTTGCTGAACTAGCTGAAGTAGATAGGTAATCTTTGTTCACAGTTAACAGAAGCCGGATCTTAGATAAGCTACCCCTGATCTTGTAACTCATTGCTTGTCAGCTTTATGTTTATGTAGTTGTGCTTGTAATGAAAAACAAAATGTGGTAAATAGGACATAAGATAGCTGCAGATTTCCTGCTTAAAGGACTCATGGAACACAGGAAAATATAAGTTCTACCAAGGAATCATTTGTCATGAATGCATTGAAAAGGTAGAAAGGTCAGGACGAGGAAGACTCATCTTACTTCCTCATTTTAGGTGACCCCTCCCCAAAATAGACCCCCGACTCATTTTAGGAAGCAAAGTACGCATGCTTAATAACCTTTTTGCCAATTAGCATATGAAGCGAGGAATGGGAGGTGACAGGGGTATGAATATGCATTTGTATTTTGGATATTCAACACTTTTGTAAATAAAAGACTTTGTAATTACCTGTGAATTTCGAAGTGAGAATTAGGGAAATATCCCGCGTGCTGCCCGGCCGTAATAAACAAACACTTTCTAACTTTAAACTGTTAGAGAGTTTTTGTCCGTCACAGTTGGGTATCGATACTAGATCAATACCCACATTTCTTTAATACGTCAAGCCTTTGAGACAAAGATGATTTTAGACTAGAAGAAGTATTAGTAAATAGTACCCCAGATACACTGAGAAGCGTTGCTGATAGAACATCATAGTCTGCAAAAACTCCGGGCAGCAGCAGATGTGTGACATTAGGAGCACTGGACTATTTTGTCTTGTGAAAAACGTCTTCATAAAAAGATCTTAGAGAAGCTCTTCTCCTAAAGTAATGAGCAGGTATGTCTAAGTAGTGAAACTGACTGAAAATCCTAAATTGTGTCTTTCTATGTTGTTCAATAAGAAAGTTAATAGTTTGTAAGAGGAAAGAAGCGTGTTTTAAAGTATCATTCTGTTTTAGTTTAAGTTTTTTCTTTTTCTCAACTTTTTTTTTCTCATTCTTTTAATATATGTTAATAAAACTATTTTTGTTCATTTTTTTAAGCTTAAGCCTGCTTTGTTTTTTTCTCCTAATCTCTCCCTCCCACAAAAAGAAAATTAATACTAGAACACCTACAAAAGGACATTATTCTTTCTCACTGCAGGCATAGTAGGGATGGTAAGACCCTGGCAAAGAAGAGAAGTTCTTTGTTAAATACTAATTTCAGTCATGGTCTCCTTGATGTATTTTTTTGCACACCTTCAGTTTTCCCTTACCAAAACCAACTAAGCTGACAGAGAAAGCTCAGAAAACACCCTTTTTGACGGAGCATATCACCTTCAAAATATCACCTCCAAGCAGACTCAAAAGTCACATAATCAACTGGAATAGAGAACAATCCTGGTTTATGCCAGCTTGCAGCTGCTCTCTGTTGTGTTACTGCAGTTTTGTGTTACTGGAGTCTCATCACTGGAGGCTAAGAAGATCAATCTCTGATCATAGAAGCTTTATTCTGAGAGCACAAAGTCCTGCTGAGTTTGTAGCAATCACATTTCATGTCTATGAAAACAAAATATGCAGTATTTTAAAAACAAAGTTGAATAAATTGTAGGAAATTACTTCCTCCTTGATCCAGTGGATGGTTCCGTACTTCTTGCAGCTGTGAGTGACTTTGTTTAGGATTCCTCGTGACAATACCTGTTTACCATTTACTGGCTGCACAGATAGGGTGCACAAATTTCAGAAAATGTCAAAGAATTTGTTTGTGAAATCCATTCTGTTTTTCCTGCCCTAATGAGCAAGTCAAAGAGATGGAGAATATTTACTTCAAGGTGTACACTTAATTAAGCAACTAAGGTCGTCATGGCTTCTCCACCTCATCACAAACTGAATTCACAATAAAAAAGCCACTTAACTCCTCCAGGTTGGTGTTGTTGTTGTTTTTTTTTTTGTTTTTTTTTTTGTGTTTTTTTTTTTTTTTTGTGTTTTTTTTTTTTTTTTTTTTTGTTTTTTTTTTTTTTGTTTTTGGTTTTGTTTTGTTTTGTTTTTGTTTTTAAAGAACCCAATTGGTGGTGATAAGACTAAACAATCTGTTCAGCGGCACAGTATGTCCCAACCCAACAGGATGTTCACTTGTAAAGGGCATTATTCAAGAACAATTCTGCTCCTTTGGATGGAGCTGAACCTCAAGGAGTAACCTGATGCTTTTCATCTGCGATGAAAGACGGATTTAGTTCACCTTTAAGAAATGCAGAAACTTTTTAGATAATCTCAGTTACGTGTCAGAAATGTTCATCCTCCCACTCTGATTCTGGCACTGCAAATACCTGTTTTTAAAAGCCACAAATTCCTGAGATGTAGGTGGTATGCCAGCATGTTAACATCCTCAATGTGTCTTTGAATCAGAACAGCAAAAACATTCTCAGTGCTTTCTTTTGCAAAAGGATTTGTTCAAATAAATACTTCTTGGTTTATGAAGCTAATCAAAACACTTAAAAATAAATAAATACTGAAACCTACAAATATTGGTAACAAATACCTGTATTAAGAGAAGACTTTTACAGTGACAGTTAGGGAAAGTGAAACTCTTCTAATGCATTTGTAATATGCAATAGTGAAATGCCAATGAAAATTAAATCCTTTAAAGTGATCATAAACTGAAGGATATGAACATGCAGGCAGGCGCAAGAAGTGCATGTGAAGACATCCTGGTTTTCATAAGAAGAGTTTTCAGGTTTTTTAGGTACAGAGGGGTAGAGGTGTTTGAATGTAGAGTGTCTTTTTCGTGTGTGTGGGATCTTTGGGGGAAAGGGGGTGGTGGTGTTTGCTTCATGGTGTTTTTTTTTTTGTTTTGTTTTTTTTTTTTGGTTGGATTTTTGTTTCGACTCTGTTACAAATAATTTGCTGCAAATTTAATTAATTTCACCAAGTCAGGCCTGTTTTTCCTGTAAAGGCAGTTGATAAGTAATCTCTCTCTCTCCGTCTTAATTTTGTTTTATTTTCCTCACCTGTGCTTCCTGTAGAAGTGATAGAGCACTTGGGGGCCAACAACGGTCAACCTACCACATAAATCAATCTCAGTCCTAATCTCACTTAGAACTCTTATTTAATCAGCAATTAGCAATTTTTCTACTTGCATTCAATATTTTCTTCCTAGCACATCTTTTATTATTATTCACAGCATTGTTGTCCTTTGTGACTGAAAGGCTGCATGAAAAGAGTTTAATTGAAAAGTTTTGTGAAACAGAAAGAAGTTCTGGAAAAAAGTTTTCACTTCAAATGTACTCCCAAAAGTAAGTGCTTGGTTTCAATAAAGCAGTTAGTAAAGGTTAATTAGTAGCTGATAAAAATATGTGAGAAGGAAGGCAAAATGAACCTGGTCACTCTAAGAGTTGAACAGGCATTAATATATTATAATCATTGTAGCATGTTAAAAAAAATGGATTAAATCTTTGCACTTGGAAATAGACAACTATTAACTCATTAAACAGAACTTGTAACAGTGCTCATGAAGGCTGGGTCATTTATCAATAGCACAGATATGCCACATTTAGATGAAAGAGGTCCAACAGGAAACAGATTTCAAATTGCCAAAATATTTAAATTTTTTCCAGTGCATTCCAGTAACTGTAATTATTAAGTGAACTGTGAATTATTAACACAATTAAGTGAACCTGAAAATTTTGGAGGTTTTTGTTATCTTTTGTGTTGATTGCTCCCAAAGTAAATAATGATTTGGATTTCTGGTGCTTCATATTTAGGAGTATTTCAGACTGTACAAGCCACTATGTCTGATCTAAGTTAGAAAATGACGCTGGGCTGTAACATTCAGGGAGGTAACAGACCTGCTTCATGGATTTGCAGTTGTGAAAATGTATTTTCATACATGCATCACATCCAGCTATTCCATGATGTAGGTTAGTCTCTAAGAAGAACCTGTAGCTGACTTTTGTCTCCCTCTTGAACAGAAAAATGAATCATGAAGGTAAAATATTACATCCCTTGAAAGAAAATTATTATCACCATTATTTTCTGTTCCAGTGCCATTAGAGAATGAATGCATATGTTTAAATGTTGTCACTGAAATGCATTTTTATGAAAAGAAATGGTCTGCTGAGATTTTGTCACTGAGAAATAATAATTCCACAGCTCATACTACTGTGCATGTACAAAAAAACCTAACTGGAATGATAGAGCAGCATCTCACTGCTGTAGATTTTAAAATCTTGAAGTAAGGATTTTAGGGACCACGCAAAGTTTGTAGACTTCTGTTCCCTTTCAACTCTCTCTTTTTTGCCCCCTCCCCTCGCCCCCCCCCCCCCCCCCCCCCCCCCCGCACTCTGAAGAATGCATTCTTAGTGAAAGGGGGGAAAAAAAGGAAGTTTTTATTGGTTTTCCACATATACATCTTACTTTATACAAGGATACTTATTTTGATAATAATGAGGAAAATTAATAATAATGAAAATAATAATGATGAAAATAAGAATGAAAATGAAAATAATAAGAATATAGTACTACAGAAGTTTTTGTATTAAATTGAGATTAATTCTAACTGTAAGACATTGACCCAAACAGAAGTTTTGTCTCTAGCCTAGCTACAGACAATCAAATCTACCTTGTTGTATTATAAATAATCTGGGCAGGAGATGGATTAACTCCTTAAATGCCTTTATTAAAAAAAAGGAAGGCTCGAGGGATTGCCTACGTTGCCACTGCTCCCTCAAGCACCGCCGAGGAGGAGATTCATATTGATCCTGCTGGAGAGCCACAGAGGCAGGAGCTCACCCTCACGGGAGTTCTCAGAAACTCACAGGGCTCATCTTGGTCTCGGGGTGTCTGTCTCTCTCTCTGGGTGCCCTCTAAGTTATAGCGAGAATGTAGGAAACTGTCCACTGATACCTGAGGGCTTTGCTGATTCAGTACTGTCCTTTATATGTCTGGATCCTATGTCGGCTCGTTTTAGCTAGGGATTTTTGGTGTTGATTATGCTTCCACTTACAACAAGGCCTCATGGAAGTTTTGGTGTGTTGTAATGCATTAATTGGGTTTATATTTCATCAGATTTGTAATGTTTTTTCTATGTATCTGTCCTATGATCAGTCCTTGCCCAGCAGTGCCCATCCTCCACACTGAAATGTAACCTAACTCTGTTCCCTCCCACTTCTCCCTTTTTGGGTGGTGCCTCTGGGCCCTGCCCCCTGGGGAAAAAGCCCCGCCTGGGGAGGGGCCAGGGCTCTCTGGCATTGGCGAGTCATTGGGAAAGGTCTCCAGCTAGGCAGGGCAGGATTTGAGAATAAAAGCTGTAAAATCCCATATGAAGCCAGAGAGCAGACTCTTTTACTTTTGCCATCTGCGGTCGTCTAGTCTCATGGGGAAATACGACACTGGTGATTTCCATAAGGGTGGTGGCGGCAGCTTGATGGGCAGGCGGGACGTCAGCGGGAAGTAGGAAAAGTAGGAAGGGGAGTAGGTGGAGAGCAGGCAGGGGGAGCAGCAGAGACTTAACCCAAGGGAACGTAAGGGATTTTAGGGTTTTTGGGGAAGGAACATGTAACATATGACTCATATTAGGAAAATTAATCCATGAACACCAGAGGTTTACGTCCAAAGAGGAGACAGAGGAGTTCTTTTACTTTATTTGAATAAAGGGAGAGGCCATAGGGCATTTCCCCTGGGGTCTCTCAGTTTTTCGGAGGACGCAGCCTCCTTTTTATCCTAATTTCCCGGCTGCATTTCCCTCTCTCTTTCCCCATTGGCTGAGGTACTTGAGAGGTACAGACCTCCCGAAATGCCTTAGATTCCCCTTTTAATGTATAACTCTCCTAATTTTTAATTTTTATGGGATTTATGGGTTTTTCCCCATTGTTCCTTTCATCTTTCAATATTCAATTTCATTTACAGACCTATGGTTTGTTTGTAAAGGCAAGTATCTCCTTTTCCATTCATCAATCAATAGAATCCTTCCTATTGTTTCTGTTATCTGTCAGTGCTAGTTTTGTTTACCAACAGACCCAGGGCTTGTTTGTAAAGACAAATCTTGTCATTCCTCTCACTCAGGAGGTGAGAAACTGGGGTTTAAGGTACAGATGGGGTACAAACCATTTGGGATATCAGCACATTCAACATTCTTAATACAGTAACTAATAGGGCACAATCATGAGTCTTTAACACTCTTAATGCAATCATCTATAGAACATTCAACATGTAATTAGGAGCCTTTGAATTTTATTCACATCAGTTTTATATTCACTAACAAAACCAGCCAGGCCGGTCAGAGCTATTCAGAAGTGAAAATGTTTTTATCTTTATTAAATCATTATTCCCATTATTGGGATCTCCATGCAGACTTTTTTTTTGGTAAACCAGCTATTGTGGGTTGGCAGTTTTGTTTTCAGTTATGGAGAAAAGTGGAATGTTCTTCCCTGCCAGGACCTTAGAGTTACTTTGGGGAGGAGGACAGGGACTTATCAGAAGGCTAGCCAAGATATTGGCAGCTAGTTCTGCTACTGAAGATGCCAAATGTGACTTTGGGAACTAACCATTTAATACCCTCATCCCTGGCAGCTCACTCTCTTTCTGTGGAGATAGCCATGAGGTAACTCTCGTGGGCAGCCAGGGACCCGGGTCCGGCCCCGCTGCTCTCTAGGCGGCTGGGCCAGGCCCGGCCGGGCCTCCAGGAGCCGCTGCCCGCACGGGAGCGGCCCGGCTTGAGCCCTTTTCTCCCAGCTGCCGGCGGAAAGAGAAGAAAGAACAGCTCAGCAATGCCAGGTGCTTTGTGGCAGCTCCGAGCCGGGCCGCCCTGGAAGACACCGGGGGATGGAGGAGAGGACATCCACCAGCCTCCCCCATCGGCACAGCTTTGCATCGCTACAGCCCCGCAGCCCGGGGCAGAGAGCACATGGCCACTGCAGGCCTGGGCAGATTTAACACTTTCCTGGCAACATGGAGCTTCTGAAGCACAACCCTTCCCTGAGAGAGAGAAGAAAGACAACAGAGGGTACGTAGAACAGACACCGCATGAAGTCAGTGGATTAGAAGTGAAAGAACTGATTATATTATTGGAATAGGATTGAAGAAGTGGATATTTTTAATTGGAGTTTTCTGGGGTTAACTATGGAGAAATGGACTGTTCTTTGTAGAATCTCAGTGTTGTTGGGTAGAATGCTATTCTAATAAAAATTGAGGACTGATGTAATTGAGATTTAATTGAGAACTTTAAAGCCCCCGCTCCTGGGCCAAAAGGAGGTCTCAGCCTTTGAGACAAAGGTGATTTTAGACCAGAAGAAGTATTCGTAAACAGTACCCCAGATACACTAAGAGGCTTATAGGTGGCCAGAGAAGAAGGCTGCTAATAGAACACCACAATCTGCAAAAACTATGGACAGTTGCAGATGTGTGACATTGGGAGCCACTGGACTATTTTGTCTTGTAGCAAATGTTTCCATAAAACTCTAGAGAGACTCTTCTCCTAAAGTAATGAATGATTATGTTTATAGAGTGAAACTGACTGAAAATCACAAGTTGTGTCTTTCTATGTTGTTTTTTAAGAAAATTAATAGCTTGTAGAGGGAGGGAAGAGTGTTTTGAAGTTTCATTCTGTTTTGGCTTGGGTTTTCTTTTTCTGAACTTTTTTTTCCCCCGTTCTTTTAATGTGTGTTAATAAAACTATTTTGTTCATTTTTAAGCTTGAGCCTACCTTGCTTTTTCTCCTAATCGCTCCTGCAGAAAAAAGAATAAACACTAAATTTAACAACTGGAATGTGGCGAACATAAAACCACTACATTAATTGGTGTTTCCGCTTGGTTATCATTAAATTAAAACCATTGCACTAGCACAGGTTAATTGTGCACTCACTGCTGCTCTGGTGTAAAATAAAACAACAGAAGGTGATTTTGCAATGCATACAAGCAAGTAAGTAAATAAATTAATGTCTGTTAGGCTTTTTTTTTCCTCCTCCACCTGTTTTAATCCTAGCCTGGGATGAGTTAAGAGGCAAAAACATTTTGAGGAAATAACATATGAAGTTGTTCTGCTCCCCTCCTCCGATCTCCCTGCACCTTGGGGTGAAGGGCTGTTTCTGTGCAAGGTCTGCTGTACAGAACACCATGTTCCAGGGCTGAAAAAAGGAAAAAAAATGCAGCTTTGTTCATATCAGGGTCTTGGATCCCTCAAGTATTAAGTGTGCTCACAGGAGCAGATGTTGCTTGGAGCTGGCCTTAAAATGAGAACATTGAGAGCTCTGATAAATGAGCTGCCACTTTTACAAGCGCAGCAGCATAATTTCCTCAAAAGCATGAGTGAGAAATAAAGACATTTCAGTGTCAAGCAGGGTAATGTCCTCACATGAACTGCAGAGGCATCCAGAGTTTGATTATCAGAATATAAATATTTCTGTTTGGTTATTGAAGAGAAGGAAAGATTGTGCTACTCTCTTTAATTTATTCATCTCTTTGTAAGTTTTTGTTACTTCTGTCAGAGATGAGACAGAGGAGGCAGCTGAGTGGGATGTCTGAAACAAAGGGTTTTAAGTCTCACAGCAAAAAGCTGTTAGATGAACATTCCTAATAACAATTTTAAATCAAAACTGGGAACATATTGGGAATTTATTCGCTGCAGACATTTTCAAAAACCCAACAGTTTTCAGGCATTTATTTACAGTAAAACATCCAAGATTTTCATATACACTACCAAAGGTCTGCCTGATTTATTGCATCATGGTATAGGTGTTTTGTTTCCTTTAACTACTACCAGAACATCCTATCTATCGTTGTTTATCTGTTGTTGGTTATACTGTTTGTCTGGATAAAACCCAAGGTTTATCCAGATAAACAGTAAATTTGCTGTCCTGCTTAGACCATTACCATTAATCAAATTTTCTGCGGTGTGTAAACCCACAAAGTGTCTCCCTTATTGCACCTGCAATGTATTAATCAAGTTATCTGGGGGATTTATGCCTTTGACTCCTTAACTTTCTCAAGATATCTTTCCTGTTGTATGACATCTAATTCATTTCTGATTATATGATAACCATTAAACCATTCTTTACTGAATTTTGTTCTTCAGCCACTGATTGAGATCTCTGAGGGGTATGGGTCCTTGAAGTTCCTTTCTGGAGGTGCAGTGAGGTAATTTCTCAAGGTTTGCTACTGACACTCAGCCAACACAAGTCTAGATCAAAAGCAGCTAAAATCATAGTCAAACATTTCTTAACTTATTAGACATAGATTTTTACTTTTTGTTTGTTTGTTTGTTTGTTTGTTTAATAACCACACTCCGGGCTAAGGTGTGTCCGTTAAGTTCGTTTTTGCACTGATCTTCCACCAGCTCCGTTTTACACACTAATTGAGCAGTCCAGCTGTCTTTCCTATGCCTATCTGATATGTTTGTGCAGCTTAAAAATAAATACACAACCTGCTCATAGGGTTTGAGTAACTGCAAGGAGAAAACACTTTTAGTCTCAAATTCCCTAAATAAATACCTTTAGTGTCTATTTTTGTTTGCTTCAGGACAAAGAATGAAGGAGAATGGAAGGATGTACATTTTGGCACTGATCTAAGGGGTTGAAATGTATAGTTAAGATCTGGGTGAGATAAGAGTGGTGAGTAGTAAATTCTGGGGGTACTTTCCTTAGGTAAAACACAGAAGGATTTGTAGGAGATGTTTATGAATATTTTTCAACCAAGATTGCTCATAACAACTGACCCAGAAGTTGTACCTGAAAAGATACAGCTGTACCATCAACAATTTCAAAGAAAGATTCCAGTATTCATAAAGGAAATCTCCAATCTAAGTGCAAAAGTCTGTGTTCAAATGTCTCCTTAAAGCAATGGGCATGTCAGGTGACTTAGTTTAAGCTTTAAAGTTTTAGTCAAACCGTGGCAAGACAATTACTGCAAATCTGTGCCTACTGATTCCATTAATTTCCAGCTTTGCAAGTGAAATCTACCACTTCAGCTCCCAAGGCTTTCAGGACACAACCTGTGTGTAGTTCCCGGAGGGTTTCCTTGATCTCCCTGTATGCACAAACCTGCTTGGTTTGAGAACAGCATTTAGGCCAGGGGCTTCAGCCCAGGATTTTATGCAGCCATCCCATACAGAAAGGCAGAGCAAACACATCCTGTGTCCTCTGGAATGTCTGCATGTGCAACAGAACTTTAAAAGTTGTGGTGTGTTTTTGTTTTTGTTTTTTTTCAGAAATTAATACTTTTATCTCACTGGCAGGTTTTCTGTGTGTATGTATGGGGTGATGGGTAAACTGAAATCAAGTAACAAAATACAGTGCGGCATAAGCGCACAGCTTTTAGCTTCCCAGATTTATATCATCTATTTATAGACAATGTAATAAAAAGGTACTTATTCATGAACAGAACATGTTTTATAGCAGGTTTTTTTTTTTCTGTCTGTTTGTTTCCAGTTTTTACACAAATGCCACAATACTAAGTTATTATCCATTCAAAAGGAATTCCCAGAAAAATGCACTTTCCTTCATATTACTCCTCCTTGCAGCAAAAATTTGGGCCTTAGTATCACTCATAGCCAAGTTTCATGAAGTCTTATATTTGAATAGCAGGCCTGAAGATTAGCAATAATAAACACACAAATTTCCCAGTAGTGAGTGGACAAAATGTAAGCAGAAATGCCAAGTTGGTGTACATTTGTCAATACAATGAATAGCTGGCAAAATAAAACTCCCACTTCTGCATTTTTCAGAATGACTTAGAAGAAAGCTTTAGAGAAAAGATATAAATCTAAAGTATTTTTTTGTCAGTAAATAATATCACTCATTTCTGTTATTAACAGGACTACTCAAAGCTGAAGTTTGGATGCCTTTCTGGCACTTTTCAAGCTTCTTACATGGATTTATTTATTTATTTATTTATTTATTTATTTAAGTATAGGAGATACTAGTCATATTTTTCTGTAATTTGGTAGCTTCTCTGACTTGGTTCAGCATGTAAGGAGAAAAAAGATAATAGTCTAAATAAGATATTTATTTATTCATTTATTTATGCATTTATTTATTGTTGCAGACTCTCACAACATTATCAGCAGCACTACTGGAGGTATAAATAGGTTTTTGCAAAACACTCCTGACAGTTTTTTAGATTACCTGCTTCCCAGAATAAGCATCTGCAGTAGCCTGAATTATCACCCACTCCTGGGCTATAGAGACCCAAGAGGTCTAACACAGAAAAAAGCATCATATCCTGACATAAGAGAGCTAGGCCCTTATCTCACTAAGCCTTCCTCCCTGTTCCCTAGTTAGTATCATTCACAGCACCCAGAAGACCCAATCAACCCAAATGCTTCACAAAAGATAGGATAAGGGGAAAAAAAAAGAAGAAAAAAAAAAGTTAACTTTTATGAAGGAGAACTTGGTGTCTAGTTGTACCCAGAGAGAGTGTTAAAAACCTGAGTGCCAGGTTTTTAATTTCAGAATTGCATGGAAAACTGGAAGCTTTCCAGAAGTGGTTAGAAAAACCTTGGTCTGGAGAAGTCTGCACTCTGCTGAGTGTGTGACATTACCTGTGGCTAAACAAGCACACATTTGTCACACAGCAGGGAGGCCTCTTGCAAGAAAAAGCTTCAAATCTGTGCATAATAAAAAAATGTGTTTTGAGAAGAACTTGGCAAAAAAAAAGAGGTTCCCAGGCTCAATGCTGCAGTTTGGGTTCTGTATGAAAGTAATTTATAAGAGAGTTAGAAACCCAGGAGGAGCTTAGCCAAACTTGCATTACCTCAGAGAAATACCTCACCAGCACTGTAACTCCCTGCAGGATTCAGGGGATACTTTCAGAGGTCACAGCTGCACACGTTATTCTCATAAACTCTGGTCTGTGAGTCAAGAATGCCTGATGTGGTGTAGAGTCTTGGTCTGTATCCTTCATCTGATAGTGTTAAAATAAGGATGCATTTCCCCACCAGCATTTTCATTCCCCCACTCACTTTCACCAAAGATCTTGTTGTGGCCTCACCCAATACACAAGCTTTGGATTAAAAGGGAAAAAAAAAAAAAAAAAAAAAGAAAGAAAAAAAAAAATCCTGAATACATTGAATACATTAAAACAGAGGCAAGGAGGCTGGATTTTGTATTTAATTTAAAACCCTGAAGTAGTTTTACAGATTAAGTGAAAGAGACAAAATTTCTCAGTAAAGGCAACACCCCTTAACATGGCTTAAGAGTTAATTAGCTCAATACAACAGTGTAAGGTAATTATGAGCATTAATTTTTTCTGTGACCCTTTTGACCAGTTTCATAGAGGTTGTATCTTGGCCAGTGCTGCATTGACTCATTTATTTAGAAATTGGACTATATTGAACACTAGCCATCTTGCTGGCCTTCAAGCCTCCCTCCCTTCAGCCTACTTTACACAGCGGTAAATGTCAGAATTTAACAGACCACTGCCAAAGTTTAAAGGGAAAACTAAAAGAAGGAAAATATGTGAGGAAACTTTGCTTACACAATCTATGTAACATAAATTTTAGCTTGAGCCTCCATTTCTGTATTTTACTTAGAGATCACTGGAGACGAAAGACAAAGCTGTGTGTGTTCAGCAGACACTTGAGGCCAAAAAGACAGATGGTTTTGGTAGTGAGTGGGCTGCAGGGGTGGCTGCTGTGAGATGAGACTGCAGGATGCCCCTGTGTCAGACAGCTCCAGAATGGAGCAGCTGCTGGGGAAAAGCTGAGCCCGTGGTGACACTGGTGTCAGCTCTGTGACAACGGGTGAGAGACAGGGTAAAAAACCATGGCACAGCAGCTGTGAGAGACAGGAGTGGGACAAATGTGAGAAAACCAGCCCTGCAGACAGCCAGGGCAGCGCTGGAGGAGGAGAGGCAGGAGCTGTTTTGGGTGCTGGAGCTGAGATTCCCCTGTGGCAGCTCATGGAGAGGCAGCTGTGCCCCTCCAGCCCATGGAAGGGAGCAGGGGAAACAGATCTCCCTGGAGCTTCTGGAGGAGTCCAGGCAGGAGCAGGGGCACGTGTCCTGAAGGAAATTACTGGAGGGGTCCTGGTAGGCGGGGACCCACAGTGGAGTTCCTGGAGGAATGGCACCTCATGGAAAGGATTCCCGCTGGAGCAGTTCTTGGTGGTGGTGGGGAAGGTGTTTTAACCTCCTCTGCTATTAACTAGCAATAAATTAAATTAATCTTCCCTGTGTTTTGCCCATGATAGTAACTGGTGAGCAATCTCTTTGTCCTTATATTGACCTGTGAGCTTTTAATCTTATTTCCAACCACCCCCCTCCCCCCGCTGCTGTCCTGCTTAAGGAGGAGGGGGAGTGAAAGGCTGTCTCGTTGAGCAGCTGGCCAAGGTAACCCCACCACAGCAAGGGTGGAAAGGCAGCCAGGAAAGGAGTAGATCTGTTAAAGGATCACTCCAAGACATGTTCCAGGATATTCTCAGTTTAGAGGGGCTCTTTTCCTTCCTTCCTTCCTTCCTTCCTTCCTTCCTTCCTTCCTTCCTTCCTTCCTTCCTTCCTTCCTTCCTTCCTTCCTTCCTTCCTTCCTTCCTTCCTTCCTTCCTTCCTTCCTTCCTTCCTTCCTTCCTTCCTTCCTTCCTTCCTTCCTTCCTTCCTTCCTTCCTTCCTTCCTTCCTTCCTTCCTTCCTTCCTTCCTTCCCAATCTGTCTGAAATGAGTTTGTTTTCTGAATAGTTGTCAAATGAAACTGTTTTTATATAAAGTGTGGAATGGTGCATGTGTCACTGAGAGAAAGATGTGCACGGAGGCCTCAGTGCCAGGACATATCTGTTTCAGGAAGAGAGAAAAGGATGTAGATGTAAAGAGAAGAGGATTGCAACTTCATCAATTTCGCCAATAGCTACAGTAGCAGATTTGACAGATTTCCAAACCTTGAACTACGCAAGGCCACTATATCTACCCCTGAATCAGCTCTTTACAGCTTGGTGCCCAAGGCTTTATGCTATTTATTTAATATTCAAGAAGATTAATTGTTGGATTTGAGGGCTACTGGGGTGCCTTTCATTTTTGATTCAGCTGTGTTGACCACGATAAAAATAATTGAAAAAAGAAATCCGGAGACAACAGCAGCTACTAGAAATGGGCAAGGAATTACAACCATCAAATGTTACAGTGACATCAAGTGGTGAAACACCACCCTTCATGCTGCAGTTTCAAAGCTAAATTTCTGACAACTTCTCACATCTCTCTCGTGGTCCGTGTCGGTAGCACTGTTACAATCTATTTTCCTTCCCAATATATGACTTTTTCTACAGAAACCAATAATAAAATTCTCCCCCACCGCCACCCACGAGTTTAAATGAGTTCTAGTGAAAAGAAGGCAAAGGTTTAACCCTTTATATTCTCAATAGGTCTCTTCGTTCCTGCTTGTACTGTGTGTCTGACAGAGGTGACAAAATTCGGCAGAACTAAATATCTCTTTGAAGTAACAGTTGGAGAAGTTTCTCTTTCTGTTTACTCATCAAAGAATTTAGGGGTGTGAATCCTCTTGAGAGAGAGAATAACAAAATTTCATTGTAATTTGCCTTCAGATCTTGGTTACATTCATTTTATTAAGAACTTCTCTTTACTGAGCTCTTTCTGGAACTGTCCCTTCAAACCCCCAAATGAACAATTGTATATTATAATACGAAATGGTTTTCCACCTGGGTAATACTTAGTGCTTCTGTTTTAGGTTTATTTTATTTCAGCCACCACTTTCCAGAGATAACATTTTTTGTCTTATTTAGAAGTGCTCCAAAATAAAATCTAAACTAAAAAATAATGGTATTAAAAATTGTTTGGTACTATCATTACATAAACATTATTCAGTTGTGTGATACCACTGTTTTTCCAAATATTAGTATCTCCACAGCTGTTTACTTACATTTATGATATAATCTGTTCTTTCGTTTGCGTTGTAGTAGCTGTGGCATGCAATATATGGCTTAATTAAAAAAAAAAAAAAAATCTTTCTTACAGGATTTAAAATTGATTTATAACAAGACCTGAGCTTAAAAGTACAATTAAAATACACAGCTGACATTTCTCACATGCTAATGCAGAAAAGCAATTAAGACTCATTAATCTGGATGTGAGAGGAGTTAAACACACACTTTAAAAGTCTAGCTGTTAACCTAAAAAACCCCATGTATTTCTTGCATTGATATATTAATCCATTAAAAAACTTAGAGAATTATGGAAGAATTGTCTTTTTTCTTTTTTTTTTCACTGCTTAAGGGGGGGGCATGTGAACTGTGAGCCCATTGGCACAGGATTTCCAGCTCAAAGGCTCTGATTTATTAAATCACATCCTGGTAGGAATTTATAATATGCATGCTTATGTTATTAATTATATTATTTATGCATGCTTATGTTATTAATTATTAGATAATGTTATTAATTATTAAAGTAATTAATTAAAGTATTAAAGTAATTAATTATTGAAGTTATTTCTTCTGTTGGTGTGGAAGATTATTTCACGATGTGAAAGGAAGTGAAGGATCAATGTTTTTGATGCCAGAGGAACTTTCCTCTGAGAATGCCCAGCCATTCACGTAGACTGAGAAAAAGTTTTGTAAAGTTCACAGACTTTGTCTTTGTTTTTCACTTTTAATACAAAAATTGAGTGGAGAAAAATATGAATGGCAGAAAGAGAATGCCTTCAATGTAAGTCATTATTAATCTTCACTTTCCTTGCCTGGGGAGCTGTCCCGTGTTTCTTGTTGAAGGGTAATAAGGTGTCAGGAAGCAAGACAAAGGCCTGAGACTGGGCTTAAAAGGTTTACCTAACAAATACACAAGGTCTAGAAAGAATCATTCTAGCATCCTGAATTATTGATGAAAGTCAAAACAGTGTGAGGATTTATCTTCCTTTTGTTAATTTTCCTCTTTTCTCTCTCCTGCAGTGCTGTGCACAAGCAGAGATAGTGGTTTAAATGCTTATTTTTCCTATGGTTTTAGTGCCTGTCCGTGACAGGTGATGCAGTTAAAAAAGAGAACGAGTGAGAAATAAGAGGCATGCTTTGGAAATAACTCACTTTTAAACTATTGAGATTTTAAAGCTGAAAGTGTAGAAATAGAAAAAAAATCTCACTTGGCAGGGGAAGAAGACTTATTTTCATGGATTGCATGAATTCAGATGAAAAACACTCATTTAAGATAAGAAACGCAATAAAATACTTTTTTTTTTTTTTTTTTTTTTTTTTTCCTTCCCCTGGAGTGTAACAAATTAACAGTACAAGATTCAGGGTGTGTTTCTTCAAATGGCAAATCTTTTCTTTCTAAAGGTTCATGTTTTGCAGCTGGTTTTGAAGGGCTTTTTAGAAAGTTTCAAAGAGAAAAATGTCACTGCTTTCATTCTGGGGAGGAAGGGAGAAGCAATTCTGCTTGCCCTTGCCCCTGAAGATCCCATCAGAAAACATACATGTCCTAATCCACAAGCAGAAATGTCGAATTTTTCTTTTTTTTCAGGCTAGCTGCACTTCCCTAGCTAAAGTGGAGAAAAAAAGGATCTTTTCTGTGATGGCTGTCACTGCTTTTGCTTCATGACTGAATGTGAGTGTAGCCATTTCTCATTAAAGGGAATAAGGCTGACTTGCAAATAGGGAGGAAAAAAGATCTGAAATCTTTTAGGCTACGAGACCAATTTCTGCATCTCTGTTTGAGTCATGCTGTAGCATATATAAGTAGCAGATGTGTAATGATTTCCAGACAGAGGACTGTTGTTACTCACTTGGTGAGGAGTCCAATTCCTGTCAAGAGCATCTGAATTCCATGAGCTTGAGTTAATCTGGAACATCTGTTGCCTATGTACAGAATATATGAAAGGGATTCTTACTAAAAGTTGAAAATACGTGCATGGATATTTGTGTGTATATAAACATAAAAATATTCATGGGCACGTCGCCTCACCAAGTCCCACAGAAATCTTGCCATTCAAGAAATAATTTATTTTCTGGAAAATTATTAGTATTGCAGTGCAGAGAATACTCCAGAGTAGATCTGATTGAAGTTTCACTGTTCTTTGAATAGTTTTAATTAAAGACAGCAATAAACCCACCAGAAATTAAGAAAAGCCCATTAGCAGTCTCTCCCGAGGTTGCACACTGTTTACATTTGTATCCACGTATGTAGACACGTAGGAAAAAGTCATTGTCTAGTTGGTTAAATAATGATATTTTTATTCCTCACTTCAGGAACTTTTAAAAGTTGCTTTGGTTTTTCATTGAGTTTTAAGTCTGGTTTTGATATTTTTCTTGGAAAAGATCAAATGAAACATAATAAATTTGTAAAATTACAGCTTATTTTTCCTATTAGTTAAAACGTGGTGTTCAGTATCCCAGATGTTATCATGGAATTAGGACATTTTACATTAAAATTCTAGTAAGAAGATTTATAATTATAGAGGACAATGCAGATACTAGTTTTTTGATACTGAAGCCCCTGTCTAGCTTACAAAACTCTCTATTTCATGGCTTCAAGCATTAACTTCAAAGTAATCTAACACGTTACCATGGAACATTCATGTCATAAACCCAAACCCAAACCCAAAGCCCATCAGCCAACTGCTACCAGCACTTTTTGCTCCCTTATCCCTCCTTTTGCCATTCTGTTTACTCCCCAGGTCATCTCCACCCTTGGCTGATGGTGGGTTTCATGCTGGGCTGGGGCTGTCCTGGGATGGTCCTGGAAGGGACACAATGAGGTGGGTCAGTCCTCAGGAGCCTCTGGTTTGAGTTCCTACCTGCCATCCTGCCTCTGGGCTCCTGAGGACCATGCCGTGGGCCTTCCACTGGCTGGTGGGTGGCCCTGAGATGACACTGGGGGCAGCTAGGACATTTGGGGTCCTTCTTCTGCCCTTGTCATTCTGTGCTTCTCATTGGGTTATATCACATAACACAGAGGTCATGCAGACGGTGGGAGGCCACCCTTAGTTGCAAAAACTAGCTGGTGTCACCATTTCAAAGAGGTCCTGACATGCCTTTCCCCCTCCTGCCTCCTTTCTGTTTCTCCTGCTTTGAGGGCACCCTTGTCCAAAAATTCACAGCTCATTTTAAAAGAGCAAGAGAGATCAGCATGGAAAGAATAAAAGAACTCATGGGAATAAAGTTTTCACATTATGGAGAATATCCAGCTCCTAGTGAAAGAAACCAGCCTGACCAAAGCTCTGCTGATGGCATATTGGTGCTGGCACAAACCTTTGAACACAGAGTTAGATTGTCTTGAAAGCAATCAGCAGTCTTTACATTGTGAGAAGGTGCAGTTTATAACTAAGTTGTCACCTAAAAAATATAAAATCTCTGTTAAGAATGAAATCCTGACACTTGACCGGTTAATCTGCAGTGGTAATTCAGACTTTGGCAAGACTCCACCCTTTCCACCTGCTGGGGCTGCATAATGACCAGCATGTGACACTGGGCCTCAAGAAGGATTTCTGTGAGCAAATTCAGTATGTTTATGGTTCCTCTCACATATGTCAATATATATTTCAATATATGCTGGTCTTTCAGCCTGTGAATCACTCCCACACAGTGAGCTTTTTCAAATGTGGCAAACAAAAATCAAATGGGAAAAAACCTATGCTCCTCCTCAGTTCAGGGTTTCAAGAGAGGCACATTTATAAAAGCAAGTGAAAATGAAGTCCATTTTCAGACCCTCCATTTTCTTTTGCTAATGAAGATTTCATAAGATTATCCCAGACTCAGTCATAAAAAAACATACTGCTTTGGTTTTTTTCTCCCTCCTGAAGTTATAATGTATCTGAATTTCTTTTTCAAAAACTCAGTATTAGCCTGAGACCCACAGGCTGCTTCACAGGCTTCTTAGCAGAAAATATCTAGAGGAAATATTTATTCTGCTTTTCTGATCATCCTGGTCTTCATAGACACTCTATCAGGTCTGAACAGCAGGAAATCAGCAGGATAATAAAGGTCAAAACGCCTTCCTCAAAGAAAACCTTTTCAATCTTTACAACCCTTGTAGGAAAAGAAACAAAACAGCAATTTACCAGGGTGGAAAATACTGGATTTGCCACTTAAAGGCAGACAGGCTTCGACAGGGTGGAAACCAGGACAATAATTCCTGATTTCTTTGTTGCACAACAGCGGACATCATCCTTAGGCTGTTCAGATATTTAACTTCTAATTAATCTCAGGGAGATGGATATCTGTCTAAGGATCTGCTGGGATATGGGCAGGACAGAGGGAATACCAAATTGTTTTAATATCTTCTTGGCAAAGTCTTGAACTTGTTTAAATTAAAAATACTTATTAAAAAGTATATTTTTAAAAAAAGGCAGTTGTTAGGACTGCAGAATGTATCCTAAATGTAAAACAAAGTGGAAAATGAGACATTTGATTTTAGGAAAGAACATGTTTGCCTGTAGAGACAAAAGTTTAGGCTTCTGTGCTTAGGATGCCTTGCACGGTTTTCATGGACAGAAGAGGCTTGGTACACCCTGCATTTTCTGTAGAACTGAAAATCTGCATCCAGTGGTAAATTCTCTGCACCTGAAAGGATGAAGAAAGGACCTACAGAGTTTGTCTTAAAAATCCTAATCCCTTTCATGTGTACACACACAAACCTCTTTCCTGCTATTTTCTCAAAAATCTTTTTGGGCACTATGATCTGGGAAACACCATTCTTCCTTGTACTGTCACTAATGGTTCACCAGTGTCAGTCACTTTGCTCTGCTTGCTAGAGAATTCCCTCAGTGAGAGGGTGATGAGGACCAGAGATTTTATATATATAAGTATATATATGTGTGTGTGTGTGTGTGTGTGTGTGTGTGTGTGTGTGTGTGTGTGTGTGCTGTGGTGGTGCAGAACTGTTTTATTAGGTTTTTATAAGAAGTTTATGTTATGGTTCATTTCACTGTATCCCCAATTCTGTATCCCTTTTGTGTTGTCTGTATAATGAGGTGTTTTGCGTCAGTCCTCCCACTCCTCACCTGACTTGTAACATCCCCTCTGCCCCAACCCCCCTCTCTGGGGCAGCTGTCTATCACTTTGAGGGGCCCTCCCAGGTTGTGAAATCTCAGGGAGAGGGCTTCAGGTGATAGGGCCCCTGGGGGGAATTCTTTTAGCTCTGGATTTTAGTGGTCCAGGGCTTGGAGGTGGGCACACCTTGTTACCCCCTGAATCCCCTGATTTGTTGTCTTGTTGTAACCCCCCTGGAACCCCTCTCCCACTTATAAGGTGGAGGAGGGAGGAAAAAACTCCCTCAGCCGCTCAGCTCTCAGCTCGGAGCTTGGAGCCTCTCAGCTCCTCAGCTCTTGAGCTAATAAACATATTTTAACCTGCTAAGCTGAGAGCCAGCCTTTTCTCTTCTGCTGCTGTCGGCTGTCACGACACAATTGGGTCCAGCTGCTAAGCCGGGAAGCCGAAACGAACTGGGACCTTCTGTGGCTGTGTTGACTCGAGCTAGCCGGAGGTCATCTCCCGCCCGGAGCGGGACGGAACCAGACACAGTGTGCTTAATATATATATTTAATTCTCAATGGCATCTACATTTATCCAGCAAAGGACAGCCTCATGCAGCAGTGAGTGCTGTTGATTCCATGTGCTGTTTAATTCACAGGAGGTGCTCAGCATCTGCTGAGTCTGGGTCTGAAGGAATTAGGGCTCATTGGTGCAGTTTGTCCTAATTATAGGATATTTTCAGTGGGGAAAGTTAGCACTGGCAGGCAGATATTTGACAAGGATATAATCTAAGCAGACATTTCTTCTCCCAAAGGTACAAGCAAATACCACAAAGCCAACAGAGCAAAGTTTAAGTTACACTGCATCATTAGAGCTGAGAGCGATCCTCTCTTTTCAAGTTGCCTCCCTTGTACCATCCAGGCAAGCCCCTGCCTCAAAATTGGGCTGAGAAAGAATGACTTGAAGAGAAGCTATCCCCATGTCTCCTTGCTAGTCTGTCATTTTTTAAGCTTGTAATTTGTTATGCTAAATTTGCTGTCCTGTCTGACCTGCACAATTACTGCAGCATTTTAAGAAGTTAAAAAAAACAAAACAAACCCCCCAAAACCCCAAGCCAAGTCAGAGAGGATGGGCAGAATATGAAGCCTCTGCAGGATATTACTTTTATATATATATGTGTGTGTGTGTGTATTTTTTTTTTTTTTTTTTAAATTCAGGTGGCCTGGTTTAACCTCTCTGGCATGGTGACAAGGACACGCTGTGATCACTCATGTCCACCATGGCGTGAGGAGCACTTGACACTTGACATGCTAGGCCCCACGCAGCTCAGGACCACCCTCTTCCCCCAGCCACCCCTGGCTTTTAGTGCAGGCTCCTTCAAATCGCTACTCTAAGCAATGATTTTCATGTTTTTGGACTCAGCCTTTAGGTATTATGAGTGAAGTTCAGGTAAACCGTAATGAAGAAGTAATTTTTATGTACAATGTCCAGCTATTCATTTAATTGCAAGATATTGCCCTGTCAGGGGGTTGAAAAGCGGGAAACAACCCAAAATATCATGACAGGAGAGGCCAGTGAATTGCAGACATGGTTGTTTCATTGGAAAATAGTCTGGAGCTGACTCTGTGCCAGTGTGCTCAGCCTGGGGTTACAGGTACAGCCATCCCAGAGGGAGATCAGGAGTAGGACCACCTGGGAAGCACCTGTGAGGCCTGCCAGGCTCTGGGGCTATGAGAGCAAGCACAGACAGGAGGAGAAGCCTCTCCAAGCCTCTCCTGGCAGGTGGGAATTAAACCCAGGAAGAAACACACTGGAACACAACGCACCAAAACATCGAAACCTGGGCTTGGGATCAGACCTTGGGACTGGGATGAACGTGCGCAAACAGTCTGAAAACGGACGGATATGGAGGAATCCTTTGTGACGGGGCTGAGGCGGGGGTGGGGGGTTGTGTCAGGGTTATAAAGGAAAGAAAAGAGTGCCCCTTCTTGCAGTCAGGTTGATACAGAGAGAAATGAATTTTGTGGAGAGTCAAGCCTCCGTCCCTCCCCTCTTCACCTTGCACAAGAGGGTGCGTGCAGAAAAAGGAATTTGCAGAGGTGCTGAGCATGCTCTGTCATCCCTTCTGAGTTAATGACGGCAAACAACAGGAGAAGAGGCTGCCACAACCACTTAGATATCTAGTATTTCCCCCCAAAACAGTGTTCTGGGACAATTAGATATAAGTCTCCCTACCAGTGTGAGACACCTAATTTTTTTTTTTTTTTTTTTTTTTTTTTTTTTTTTTTTTTTTTTAATAATATCATAGGTAAGAAAAGGGTAGAACTACTTGGTGTAAAAGGAACAGGGAGAAGCAAATTCTGATCCCACTGATTTCAGCAGGGCTAGGACTTCCCATCATTGCTGTCTTCTCTTTCCTAAGGGTGCTTGGATGCTGTGAGTTATAGACTGGAAGGATATTCCAAAAAAACCTGCTAATTATAAATTTTTAGCCTTCAATCAAATTTTGACCTTTACTAGAATCTTACCTATAATTAATTGGAAAGTTTCAAAACAATACTCTGTAAAAAAAGGTGAAGGATGACATTTCTTAATGAATGGGGAGGAGGAGAGAAAACAAAGTGTGTTATTCCATTTAAGCTGATTCATGGGTTGCACACAGTGAAAATTAAAACTAGAGGATCAAAAAAGGGAAGGAAAGGGAGACTGAAGAGAAGGAAAACAGACTTGTACCAAAAATATGTTTCCTCTCTACCTTTAATATCCATATTTTCTTTCTCCCAGCATCGCATTTTTTAGTAACTCTCTTCCTCATAAATCATGATAACCAGTTTTGCCTTTTTAAGGCATTCTTTTCATTCATTATTATAGTTTAGCATTTCTTTTGTCCTGTCAGTGCTACAAAAGACGGCACCTACTCAAAAAGTAACAGGAAAGCCAGGCATATGTTCTGTCTTACATAATTAAAATCAGCCTATATTGGTGCAGGTGTGCACATGTGGAGCGTGTACACATGCACACAGAAGCAGGAATGCCTGTCCCACCAGATTTCCTGGGACTGGATGGTCCTGGTCCAGCATCTGAACCATTATTTTCCATTGTGTGGTGCATCAGAAATGATTCCCTGTCCCCTGCCAGACTCTTCCAGCTGAAAAATCACTTTTACATATGCTACTCTCACTTCAAATGTGCAGACAATACCTTCTGCTGTGGTCCCATAAATCCAGACTCTGGATTATTTTTCCTCTGTTTGTTTTTGGTTTTGTTTTTGTTTTTCAGTGCAAGCCTTTTGAGAGTACAACACACATTTCAACCCCTATCTGTGGGTGTAATTCAGTTATGGCAATATAAGAGCAAAAAAGTTTACTCCATTTCCTTTGAAACATGGATTTTTTTTTAATGGGGTTTTGTGAAGAGGTGACAGCAGGAGCCTCTGCCTGCTTGGAATCCGTCAATGGACTGTGTCTCTCCTCTTCTCTTGAAGGTGATACGTAAGGATTTTTGCATTTAACGTATTTTTTAATATAATTGTTACTTTGTAGAACTTTAATATGTGATTATGTAGCTCCTAGTATTTTTTCTACCTTTTCTCTTAAATTTTAGAGTAATAAGGTAACTTTACAACACATTCCTGAAATACTGTTTAGCCTTATTTTGGAGTAAAGCACCTACATGAAGACATAATAAGAAGTGGGGAAAAGAAGCTCTGGACCAACTCCAATGGGGCAGTTTTGGGGCGAGGGAAATTACCTAGCCAGCTGCTCTTATGATTGGACAATATTTGTTAGATATGATAACTTGTTACACTTATAAAAATGGTAGAAATCTTACCATTTTAATGAAATGGTAAGATATGGAAATGTAGAAATCTTCCCATTTTAATACAGTTGCAAAAGTTTTGTCTTTTGATATCCAGCAACAAGTGACACTTTGCCTTGGAGCACACTCAAGAATATCCATTTATGTTATTATATGATATTTCTATCTGTCCCAATGTCACAAATAGACCCCTGTTACTATATTTTCTATCATGATGCATATTAACACTCTGTAGTGAGTGCATTTATCCTGAGGATGCTCTCCTGTCACCTCAATAACATGCACTGCTTGCAGATCTGGATCATGCAAGTACTGCATGAATTCAGACAGATCTGTAAGACTGAATTGGTAAATCACTGTATTTGTGAATTTCTGCTTGTGAAAGCTCTCAGTGAATATGACCAGACCCTCTGTGTCAATTTGTTTATAATCAGAAATGAAGCCCAGCCATACCAGCCCCTCTGATCTCTGAGGAAACAAGGGGGATTATTTTCTGTCAAATTTCTGTTCCCTTGACACAACAGCTAGTTAGAATACTTGAAGGTGCAAGGTACTTTTATCAGAAGAAATTATGACTTATCTGATAGGAGGGCATAGAAAAGAAACACATAGCAAAGTCACAAAGAGTTCTGTGTAAATGTCCAAAGGCTTTCTCCATCTTTCCCTCCCTCTTCTGTGTCCACAGAAGTTAAAATACCTAATAAATTCGGTACCTTCTGCAAAGGGGTTACATGGTATGTGTATGAACTAAAAAAGGAAAAAACCTCACCCCTTTCCCCTCAAAATACAAGAGTTGTTTCTTCCTCAAATGAGAATCCCCTATCTCTGTAACTATGCACAAATGTCCTTTTGAGTTTTTGGTGTCAGGACTTCTTATGACCTGCCACAAACTCCAATTCACAGTCTGAGTTGTCATATACAGCAGATATAGCAAAATCTTGTGCCATTTAAACATGTTTTATTGTTTCTTTTCCTCTTTTCAGCTTGAAGACCTCTGGAACGGAGTGCTCTCCTCTCTTAGGCTTTAACCACTGTTAAAAGAAAGAAGAAACTTTAGAGTAGAGAAACAGCTGAAGATTAAGTGAGGATTTATTTGTAAATCAGCACCCCACCTAGAAGGACAGTGAAATATCTGATAAGGTATTATCAGCTGAACATCATGTCACATGCAGTTTTTCAAGCACTTGAAAATGTTAGTTCACTCTCAAAGAAAATACCCAGAGATTCTTCTCTAGGCCACAGTGATATTAATGAAAATAATTTAATTTAAAACCAGCACTTCCTTCAAAATTCTTTCAAGTCAACAGGACAATTTCCGCTGACTACAGGATAAAGTACTTGGCTGGGTCTTGATTTTCACTGAGTTGCTATAGAATTTGACATTTTAAGCAGATATATTTGGAGAGAGATAAACTTTTATTTTTTTTAATTACTCTGTGCACATATGCTATTTTTAAATGACTGAAGAAATTTCAGTGGGGATGAAAGGGAGAAAAATGCAGATATTCATTCAATAAAATTCAAATTTTTTTTCCAACTAACTTAATGCAGTAGCAGTTTAATTATTTTAATTGAAGATTTATGGTAAATACAACGCTGCCACACAAAGCAATGATTATTTGAGAAACAGCTTGCCATAGGTCTTGTTTTTTATCTTAAGCATCTGATTTCAGTACTTCATAGAAAATAAGTGTCTTCATAGTTCTGAAAATATGTCCACAAAGAGTCCAGGCTTGATCTCAAAAAAATACATTTTACTCCAATTACAAAGAAAATCATCCAACCTCATGTTTGGAAATAGTTACTAAAATGAAATTCTTTTTCTTTTTGGGAAAGCAACTGTTGTGCTGTTTCAGCACACTGCTGCCATAAATAACTTTAAAGAATAGATCTCGCCAAATTTTTTTACGATTTTGTAATCCATGCATTCAGGGATTTAAAGCTAGAGAGAGCATTAACTCATCCAGCCAGTCCTACAGAGTAAAGCTCAGGGAATTCCATGCAGTTCCTTTTACACAGAGTCCAACAGCATACACTGTATCCTTAAGCTTTCCTCTGGGACAGCATCCTGGCTTGCCTGGGTGACTCCAGGAGATGGAGAACATGCCCCTTTGATGATCAGTTCATCCTGTGATTAATCCTCTGCTGTGTGTAATCTGATTTCTAATTTTAATGGGGGTATGTGTGTGTGTGCGTGTGCCTTAAATTGGCAGCTCTCAGTTTTCATTCTCTGGAAGGTAATACAGCCCCCCAAATACATGTGGTTTTAGAAAGAGATGACCATGATCTCTGCAGAACCACCAATAAATCACAACCCCAAAAAACACTAAGGTTTTTAATGAGTGGCAAGGAATTTGTTAATTTGTCTCTGCATTACTTTATGTGTCTGATCCTTCAAAAATCATGGTCAGTTCCAGCCATTGTCTTTGCTGGAAAAGAACTTTGATTTCCCTATTATTGCTGTATTATTTACTGTAAGGTTGTATACTGAAGTGTGGATGTCTCTGCTTCACAAGA
This sequence comes from Hirundo rustica, assembly GCF_015227805.2. Classification (NCBI taxonomy): domain Eukaryota; kingdom Metazoa; phylum Chordata; class Aves; order Passeriformes; family Hirundinidae; genus Hirundo; species Hirundo rustica. Next base: position 78,822,708 of record NC_053488.1, on the reverse strand, counting down.
CATTTGTTTCATGTGAACAAAACTTTTATGTTTAAAAATGAGTAATGCTGATAAACTGCAAGAAGACACAAATTTGAATTTGCTGCTATATAGAAGGGGAAAAAAGAGAAAAAAAAAACCCCAAACCCTATGATTTTGTCCAGGAGGGTCACAGAAAAACTGAGTTGTACTTCTCTTGTAATTGATTTCCTTCATTGAATAACTAGTTCTCCCTGCATATAATTACTTATAATGAAAGGACCCCTGTGCATACATGGTGAGGGAAAGTTATGGAGCAAACCCAGCACATTTTTTTGCTGCAGGGATTTGTGATCCCACTAGGGAGAGCTCATGCACTGTGTTTTTTTCTCACAGCATACAGCTGTTGCAGCATGGTCCTGCCTTTCTCCTTCCTTACACCACCCCTCAGGATTATAAGGCCTGAAACATGTACATATAATATTTTAAAAAATGCAGAATACAGCAGGAAATAGTTGGAAAGGCTTTGCCTACACTTTTCTTCTCATAATCAGGTTTTTCCTTTTGGAGGTGTAAGATTGGATTAAAAAAAAAAAAAACAAAAAACCAAAAAAACAACAACAACAAAAAAAACACCAAACCCTGAAACAGATGATGGAGTCTGGTGCATATATTTTGGTGTTTTTTTCATAGGTCGTGAAGTACATCCCCAGTCACCCCCCTTCCTTGCTAATATTGGGTAACAATCTTTCTACATCTTGGTTTCTTATGTATAAAATTGGGATAGAGATACTTTTTTGTGCCTGTCTACACTATTTGGTTGTCAGAGCCTTCAAAGCAGCAGCCAGATGTGCCCTCATTCTCAATTGCAGCCCCTTGTTTTTACTGTGTCCTGAGCAAGACATTACCTAAACCATATATCCCCATCACAAAAAGGAAATAATAATGATAGTTTGGGGAAGATATTTGTTCTTTAAAGTAAAGTTGGGCATAAGGGGAGAGAAAGGGGTAATTTTCTAAGTTTGGAAATCAGTTTTGCACTAAAGTACACTTCCCAGCTGGGAATTGATGCTGATAGTTCTAACACAAGTACTTCCATAGCAAACTGCTATCCCCTAAAGGGCTGCAGGGATCCTAAAATCATCCAGAGGCTGCTGTGACCAAATTACAAAGAAGAATCCACCACATAAATCCATTGTAGGACAAGCAGGTGTTCCCCCTTCCCACAGAGATTCCTATCTCTCCTTCCTTCTCCTGCTCAGTTGCTGGCAACAAGGGCTAAAGTCAGCAACCTCCTCACTGAAAAAAGCTAAAGACACCCACAGAAACCTGAGAAATCCCTGCAATTGTGAATCAAATGGCGAACTAAAGGGTGCTTTCAGTGAGGAGAAAAGGAAAAGAACCAGTGTGGTGTATCTAGAGGAATTATTCTTTTGTCAAAGTAGAATATTACATATTTGGACTATGACATACTTCTCCTGATTTCTTGATGTGGAAAATATGGAGTCTTCCAGTGCCTTTTTTAACATTTCATTGTGGCTTCCTAACATCAAACCTAGAGGTCTTATCATAATTCTACTGGATAGGAAAGCCTCAGTTAAACCATGTGCCATCAATTATTGCCAACATCTAATAAATGGCTGTAGGTCTTTCATCATGTTTACCAAATGTCTTTTATAATACATTTTTGTTTCCATGAAGAGGCGTTTCTGCATCAGATAAGGGTGACAGTCCACCTTAGCACAATTAGCCATAAGAATTCTTGCTCAGACTTACAGTTGCTGCTCTACATTTGTGCTTCCTGTGCTCCCTTTCTTTATCACACTGTTTTTCTGGTCTTGAGATCTGAGCTTCAAGTGTAGAAGGGGAGAAAGGATGATATGAAATATCTTTTTTAATGCCTCGTCTATGTACTTCAAAAGAAATGGCTTCTTTTCACATAAAATTATGATGTCCAGCCTCTGAAATACAAAGTGTCTCCTCGAAAGAAAAAGTAAACAGAGAAAACAAATTCTGAAAAGTTACAGGCAGAAGCAAAGCGTTCGGTAGGTATCCAGTGAAAAGAAGAAATATGTAGAAAAGGGCAACAGGCAGGATTGAAGAGTTTACATATATTGTTTTATTGTGTTTGGGAGCTACTTCTGTTAAAAATAAAAGGAAGTGTTCCTCAAAGTCAAAAAGTGATAATGTCTTGCAGCAGTAATAGAACACAGAAATCTGGCTTGCACATCCAAGACGATAAGTGAGCCTGTTCCCATCACATCTCAGGGAACATCTTCCACCTTGTGCGGGCAAGAGTGACGAAGCCTTTCCTTGTAAGTCTCCTATTAGTGGAAGGAAAAGACTGTTTTAAAATTCAGTAGATGGAGACATGAATTCTGCTTTAGAGTGATCCACATGTCTAAAAAGACTATATATTTTAAAATATCTCATGTGATCTGAGAGGGGAATTCCCATAACAGCAAGCCCTGTGAAAGCTGTTCTGGGTAACAAAGGGACTGGGGAGGAGGACGAACAGTCTGGGGAGGGCACAGAGGGGACATGGCTCACACCACAGAGGCAACACTGCCTTGGATCTGGGGGATTTTAGTGCCCTGCAGGACTGGTAACATTACTCCAGAGCCTGATTATACTCCTCTGTTAGTCAGCCCTGCTCTACGAGGGAAGAAAAATCCATCTGACCATTCAGATATCTCAGGATCAGGGGAAAATAGACCACTATAAAATTGTTACTGGTGTTTCAGTCATTGAATACCAAATACTACTCCAACTTGTTGGTGGGCTTTCTTTCCCTTTAAGAAAGCATTTTAAACAACATTTTGACAATTTCCCTTTCCCTTTCCATTTCCCTTTCCCTTTCTCTTTTCCTCTTTTTATCCTTTTCTCCTTTTCCTCCTTTTCCCCTTTTCATCCTTTTCTGCTTTTCCTCCTTTCCCCCTTTTCTTCCTTTCCTCCTTTTCCTGCTTTTTCCCTTTCCCTCTTCCTCTTTCTTTTCCTATTTTCCTTTTTTGCCTTCTTCTCTTTTCTCATTCCTCTTTCTCTTTCTCATTCTGTCCTACCCTTTTTCTTTGTCTTTTCCATTTTCTTTCCCTAAGTGGAGAAAATACCTTTCTGAACATCAGGGTAGCTCAAGCTTTCCCAAGAAAGGGGAAATACATTTTTGAGGCACTCACTTTGTCAGTAACCCACTTAGGATTTGAACTGCAACCCTGTGGTTCCTGATGAAACTCTGGAAAAAGGATTGCACACAGAGGGAGAGAGAGTGCATATCCTTAGTAAGGAAAGAATTCTGAGATCTGCCTCTGGAGTAAAGAAAAAAGAAATAAATTTAAAAAAAAAAAAAAAAAAAAAAGGCTTTTTAATGACTTAGAAATGAAGATGTCTGTATCCATCACCCACCTCAGTTTGTCTGAGTTAGTTTCGTACAGAGATAAGACTATCCGCCCTGAAACACAAAACAATGTCTGCTTTAACGTCCCGGCTGTGGATTACACTGCAATCCCAGCTGCACTGTGGCAGGATCAGAACAGACGTCATAGGAATTATCTCAGGAGGAAGTTTTCAAAAGCAGCTATCAGGTGTGCTCTATTGATAAACAGTCCTAAGATCCCAGCCTCTTAGGAAACCCTTGTATCTCAAAACTCCTACCTCTGAAATGCTTGGGAAATCCTTCTCCCAGTGTGTGGGGTCAGCTGTGTGGTGGGAAGAGCTTGCAAATGCTCTTTCTACCCACAGGGAAAAACAGGAGTTGTTTGAGTTTCTCACTCGATGGAGGTGATATGTGCTGTGGGTTTGGAGAAGAGTGAAAACAAGTTTTCTGGCTGATAACCTTTATTATGATTTTTTTTTTTTTTTTTTCTTCTTAATAGGAATCATGGGAACCTTAGTTAAATGGAACTAATTTTCTCCATTTCAGAACAAAGTAATGCTGGTAAGTGTAAATTTCCTCACATTTTTTCAGTCAAGATGACTCTCTCTTGTGCTGCAAAACTAACTGTGTTCTCCTTCAGTCTCAAGAAAAATCTGGCTGTCAAAATGTACTTTAAGAGGCACTTCCAGCAGCAGATGGCCTCTGATGATGAGCTATTTTCACATAATCATGTATATCATGTAAACTTCCTGTAAACACCAGGAAATGAGTATCACAGCTGAAGAAGAGAACATCTCTAATGTTCCCTAACTTGAGGAGGAAGTTCTTGGGTGAAGATCTATCTTTTAATGTTCTTGGACTTGAGTGAAAATGAAAAACAATTATGCATGCAAACCTGATATCTGAGAGGCAAAGTGAACCTCCAGGGTGTGGAGTGAATGGGGCCTGCATTGAATCTCTGTTAGAGACCATGTCCTCTGTGGGGAAAGAGGACATCTTCACAGACCTCATGGAGCTGGAGAAACTCATGGAGCCTTCCCCTTTCTCTTCTATCACTTTGTGAAGAAATGCTTCTGAGGAAGTGTGGTGAGGCACTCAGAGAACATGCACTGTCATATGAGCCCTATGATCTTAAAGTCATCACAAATTTACTCAAAAAGATCAGATATAGGTTTCAGTCTCTTTGCATATTTCTTTAAATCCTTGAATGATTGCACAAGATGTTAATAGTAATAACTTCTATAGAGTTGATTTGCAGAATTCCAATTTTATGAACAGTCAGATCCAAAGAATGTTATGATTGTCCATGTAATTTCACTGTATTCAAAATACAGATAATACATCACTATTTTTTTGCTCTATATGGACATTGCAAATGTGATTGCTTTAGAGGAAAAAAAAAAAAAAAAAAAAAAAAAAAAAAAAAAAAAAAAAAAGGTGAAATACCTTTTCTGCAAGTACACAATAGCAATAAAATGAATGAGCTTCAAGTTCTTTCTCCAGACTGTACGTACTGTTCCACAACACATGGGAATTAAAAAAAAAAAAAAAAGTCTCAGGAGCTGCAGGCATAGATTTGAGAACAGAGTTTGGAAGAAAGAGAAGATATTTTATCAGAATAGTGATCTCTGAATGTAGAGCCAAACAAAAGCAATGGAAAAAAAAGCTGACAAAACCAACTAAAGAGCTGGCAGAGATTAACTTGGCCACTGTATCATGCTGATGACAAGCAATGCTGGGGCTAATTGTCAGTGATTTCAGAGGTCCTGCCACTGCTTCCCACAGAAGCTCAGGATCCTCATCCCTGCTTGTCATAGGCCAGTTTTCTCCCAAGAACCATTAACTCCACACATCTGTGGAAGGGAGGGTGCATGCAATTCATGTGGGCTGTGGGAATACTTTTCCCAGCAGAGCACACTGAGCTCTTGTGTGTGAGCAGTAGTGTGTTTATTTGGCCTCCATTTCCAAAGCATTTCAATGGCCTGCTTTGCCATAATCCCCATAAAATAATGCAGGCCAAGGTAGGGCAATTAATTTTAATTGGTAACTCAGCCTATTGACTTCAAAGGGAATTCAGAGACTGAGTTAACATTTGAAAAATACAAGTGTAAATACCACCGCTTCTTAAAGGAAAAAGACGTGCAAAGGGCTAAGTAGAAGTACTCCTGCTGGGTGAAATCTGAAAAAGTAATTGTGCTTTAAATTCCTTGATCACTGTTGGGGGAATAATGCTACCAAATCCCTTGGAAACACTGGAATATTTGCAAATAAAGGTTTATCAGTGTAAAACAAATCAAGCTCTTTTCACACACTTTTTTTTTTTTTTTTTCTTTTTTCTTCTTTCTTTTTTCTTTTTCATTTGTTCACAATATCAGGCAGGAGAATTTTCCACTTTGTGATGAGGGACTAGCTCTAAGGATCTTCAGTATCATCCTTTGAAATCTTCCAGACAGACTTAAAATTTTGGTTGCCTCTGGAACTTTCACCTAAATCAGATTATGTTAGATTCCCAGCAGGCATATAGTACTAAATGCCTTTACATTTCTGCTGTTTCTCAAGCAGAATGTATATATTTGATAACAGGAATCTGTGCAAAAGGGGAAAGGCTCTAAGCAGAAAAAAACATAATCACAGAATCACAGAATTTTTAGGTTGGAAGAGACCTTCAAGATCATCAAGTCTAACCCACCTCTAATACCTCAACTAGATCATGACACCAAGTGCCACATCCAGTCTTTTTTAAAACATATCCAGAGATGGTGACTCCACCACCTCCCCGGGCAAGCCATCCCAGTACTTTATCACTCTTTCAGTGAAATTTTTTTTTCCTAATATCCAGCCTATATCTCCCTTGTTGCAGCCTGAGACTCTGTCCTCTCGTTCTGTCACTTGCTGCCTAGGGAAAGAGACCAACCCCCAGCTGTCTACAAGCACCCTCCAGGAAGTTGTAGAGAGGGATAAAGTCACCTCTGAGTCTCCTTTTCTCCAGGCTAAACAACCCCAGCTCCCCCAGTCGTACTTCATATGGCTTGTTTTCCAAGTCCTTCGGCAGCCTTGTTGCCCTCCTCTGGGCGTGCTCAAGCATCTCAACGTCCCTCCGGAACTGAGGGGCTCAGAACTGGACACAATACTCAAAGGTGAGGCCTGACCGGTGCCGAGTACAGGGGAAGAATGACCTCCCTGCTCCTGCTGGCCACACCATTCCTGATCCAGGCCAGGATGCCACTGGCCCTCTTGGCCACCTGGGCACACTGCTGGCTCATGTCCTGCCACTGGCACCAGCACCCCCTGGTCCCTTCCCTCTTGGGCACTATCCAGCCACACCTTCCCCAGCCCATAACGCTTCAGGGGGTTACTGCGGCCAAAGTGCAGCACTCGGCACTTGGACTTACTCAACTTCAACTTGTTAGACTCTGCCCATCCATCCAGCCGGTGCAGATCTCTCTGCAGAGCCATCCTACCTTCCAAGAGATCGACACACGCTCCCAGCTTAGTGTCATCCGCAAATTTACTAATCAGAGATTCGATACCCTCATCCATGTCATCAGTAAAGTTATTGAACAGAACTGTGCCCAGCACAGACCCCTGAGGGACACCACTGGTGACTGGCTGCCAGCTGGATGCAGCACCGTTCACCGCCACTCTCTGGGCCCGGCCATCCAGCCAGTTCCCAACCCAGCAAAGAGAGCTCCCGTCCGAGCCACGGGGCTGCCAGCTTATCCTGGAGTGTGCTGTGGGAGACAGTGTCAAAAGCCTTGCTGAAGTCCAAAGAGACAACATCCACAGCCCTTCCTGCATCCACCAGGCAGGTCACCTGGTCATAAAAGGAGACCAGGTTGCTCAAACATGACCTACCTCTCCGAAATTTGTGCTGGCTGGGCCTGACACCCTGGCCATCCTGTAAACTCTGTGTGATGACACTCAGACACTCAGTTCCATGACCTTGCCAGGCTGACTGGTCTATAATTACCAAGATCCTCCTTTGCACCCTTTTTGTGAATGGGTGTCACACTGGCCAGCTTCCAGTCATCCGGAACCTCACCAGTGAAACAGGACTGTTGGCAAATGATGGAGAGTGGCTTAGCAAGCTCATCTGCCAGCTCCCTCATCACCCTGGGTTGATCCCATCTGGGCCCATAGATTTATGGATATCCAGGCATTTTACTAGTTCTCTGACTGCCACCTCTTGGATAATGAGGGGACCGTTCTGCTCCCTGACACCATCTACCAGCCCAGAAGGGCAGTTGTCTTGAAGGCAAGTCGTCTCCTCACTAAAAACTGAGGCAAAGTAGCATTAAACACTTCTGCCTTCTCCTCATCGGCAGATATTAAGTTCCCTCCCTTGTCCAGTAAAGAACAAATCTTGGTCTTACCCTTCCTTTTAGCATTAATATATTTGTAAAAACATTTTTTATTATACTTTACAGAAGTTGCCATTCCAAGTTCAAACTGAGCTTTGGCCTCCCTAACTTTTTCCTATATGCTTTAGCAGCTCCCTTAAATACTTCCTGAGAGACCTGACCCCTCTTCCAGAGCTGATACCTCCTCTTTTTATTCCTAAGTTCCTCCAAAACCTCCTTGCTCATCCAGGCTGGACTTACCTTTTGGCACACAGGGACAGTCTGTTCCTTTGCCCTCAGAATCACTGTTTTGAAGCATGCCCAGCTTTCCTCAACTCCTCTGTTTTTAAGGGCTGCTTCCCAAGGGTTGCTCTGAATAAGTCTCCTAAACAGGCCAAAGGCTGTGCTTGGGAAATCCAATGTAAGAGTCTTCTTGGTGTTCCTCCTGATTTCACCAAATATTGGGAACTCTATAATTTCATGATCGTTCTGCCCCAAACAGCCTCCAACCACCACAGCTCCCACCAGCCCATCTCTATTTGCAAACAACAGATCGAAGATAGTCCTTCCCCTGGTGGGCTCACCCACCAGCTGAGACAAAAAGTTGTCCTCCATGCACTCTAAAAATTTCCTCGACTGCCTCCTTTCTGCTGTATGAAGTTCCCAGCAGATATCTGGCAGCTTGAAGTCGCCTACAAGAACACGGGCTGACGATCCTGAAACATTCTTCAGCTGCTTATAGAGTAAGTTGTTCACCTCTTCCTCCTGGCTGGGTGGGCGATAACAGACGCCCACTAGGACGTCAGCCTTGTTGGCTTTGCCCTTAATTCTGACCCACAGGCGTTCAACTCCATCTTCATTAATACTTATGGTGTCCAAAGCCTTCTTAATATATAGGGCCACCCCTCCACCTCTTCGCCCTTTCCTGTCTCTTCTGAAGAGCTTGTAGCCGTCACGTGCAGTGCTCCAGCCACGTGACTCATCCCACCACGTTTCCCTGATGGCAACTACATCACAGCTTTGCTGTTGCACCATGGGCTCCAGCTCTTCTTTTGATTGAGTTTGGAAAAATTAGTGTTGAGGATTCTTGTGAAGAAATCTCTCAAGGTTTTGTTAGTCTCAGTCAGAGAATAGTTTAAATTTCCTTGGATTACCAAGTACTTGCCTTGGTTCATTTGCTGCCTATTAGGGATTTTCTGGGCACTAACTAGAGTGGTGTTCCAGTATTTTCCTAGCTGTCATTTCCCAGATCAATATGCTGTGCTTACAAGGCAGTTTGGCATTTTTTGTCTTCAGCCTGAGCTCTGTAGGAAAGCAGAATCAGTTATGTATTACTTAGAGTAAATGTTTTAATGCTTTTCAATATCAGCTGTATAGAAGATGTTCACACATCTTCCCACCCTGAGTCCTCGTCCCCACTGGGGAGATCTGAAGAATGACACCTATAGAAACAAACAAATAGACTCCCAAAACTGAAACAAGAAGCCCCTGAGAGAAACCCACTACCATTTAAAATGTGGGATCTTGGAATCTGGCCCAAGTTTTCTCAGAGTTTGAGTGAATTCAGTTGACAAACACTCTGCATGAAGATAACTGATATTTCATATGATATGGATTTTTAGTATTACTGTGAGTGGGGAAGCAGGCACTGTTTCTGAATGAATCTTTATGCCAAACAAGCTGAAAAGCTTCTTTAGAGAAAATTCCTGGGTAAAAATATGTTTTAGGGTCACATTTTGTTAAAATTTAGGACTTTTTAAACTTCATGCCCCAATTCCTGGAAACAAACTTCCACTGCAGAGAGGTGTACTGTGCAAATGTTAATTAAATGCATACATGCATTTTAGAAGTACAAATCTTGGCATTTAAATCCTGCATAGCACCAAGTCCCTTTTCCTGTTCTGACAATAAACACTCATGCATATGATTCACTGCTTCACTTCTAAGCTGAACATACTGAACAGACCACACAGATGTGACCAAGACGAAAAATTATAGATATTCAGAAGGAAAATGGTCTCTGGTTATATAAGAGGAATAAAATGAGAAACCAAAACACCTTTGTTCAGATCAGTAAACACCAGTCCTATGAGCCACTTTGGTTATTAATCCTTGTCTTGGCTGCTGAGATCTGGTCTCAAGATGACAATGTGAGGGGTCACAACTTTTGAGCATTTGGTTATAATCTAAAGAGAGAAACTATTGCTCTCCAGGGCCTGACTGAATAATGAGCATGCAACCTTGAAATGTAATGATCAGCCAATAAGCATCATCCAATAAACCATATTAAATAAGACATTGTGATGCCTTATTGTGATATAATTAAGGATTTTCCCACCATGTAAACTTGATGGTAAATTTAATTGCAAAAGATTTATCACCATGGAAAAGAAAGATTAGATTGCTTCTCTTATAGAAAAGAGAGATGGGTTTCCATTTAAATAGTTATCTGCTATCCATAACCTTTTTCCCTTTGTTCCCACATCTGTGAATTGGTTGTTTTGCACACTTCCCTTTATTCAACCATGGAGCCTCACAGAACAGAAATATTTTAGCTGGGTTATTGCTCTGTTTGGTCTATTTGATACATTTGAATTTTAGAGTTCTTTATGTTATGGCCTATTTAGTATTAAGAAACTATCATAAAATAAAGCTTATAGATTTGGATTTTGTAGGTGCTAAATTCAAGCTTGGGTATTTTTTGTTGTTTCAATAATTAGTAATTGCTGCAGAGCTAAATGTACTCTTTTTTTTTCTTTTATTTTCTTTTTTTCCCCCCCCCCCCCCCCCCCTCAATATTTTATCTTGATATTAGGAGTTCCCTTGAATAACATCTAATAAGAGTATGTGAAAGTAAATCTCCTGACAAAAGAATATATTCGTATGGTTAGAGGATTTTTCATCTTATCAATGGTTTGCAGCACCAAGGTTTTAAATATGGGATCTCGGAATCTGGCCCAAGTTTTCTCAAAGTTTGAGTGAATTCAGCTGACAAACACTCTGCATGAAGATAACTGATATTTCATGTGATATGGATTTTTGGTATTGCTGTGAGTGGGGAAGCAGGCACTGTTTCTGAATGAATCTTTATGCCAAACAAGCTGAAAAGCTTCTTTAGAGAAAATTCCTGGGTAAAAATATGTTTTAGGGTCACATTTTGTTAAAATTTAGGACTTCTTAAACTTCTTTGCAAATTTGCTGTACAATTAGTTAATGATGGAGTACAGAAGAAACACAGAACTTGTCTAGTGTAATCCTAAACAATTTTTAATGGTTAATTTAAAAATAATTAATTACCAACTCCTGATCCAGCCACCTCTGTATCTCTTCCCCCACTAAAACCAAACATATGCAATGTGAGACCATGCAAAGTAAAAGAAAAATATTATCATAGTTGCCTGACTGCTTATTTTTTCTCTCAACAACAGCTGTGAAGCCTAGATTATGCTGTAGATGCTTTTGTTGTGTTGTACCTGGAGAGAGGAACAGCATGTAATTGTGCTGCTTTGAAAAGACAAATTATCCCTGTGGCCATTTCTTTCTTTGCAGCTGTTTACCTTTTCCAGGCAAAGGAAAGATGAGGGCTAAGTCTCCCTTGCTCATGTCTTCTATTTAATTCCTCCCCTGTCATGACCCTGTTTTACCCATGGAGAGGAAGAAATCTCTGCCACTCACAATGCAAACACCTCATGCTCATTTAGTGCCTCCTAATCAGTTTCACAGAAATTGTTTCACTAGCCACTGTTGCATGAGTTTTTTGCTTAAATGTTGGCACTTTTCATATTGTTGTGGATGTCTGTTGTTCTGGAGCTTTCAGATCACAGGGTTGAAACTCTGAGTCTTTTTTTACCCATTTTTCTTCTTTAAATTTCAGCCTCTGGAGACAGGTGCATAAGTGAGAGCCATTTTTTAAAGCATTTTTAAGCAAGATATGTTTTATCTTAAGTAACAAAAAGAAGTTTCTTATATTTTTATGGAAAAGGAAAAAAACTAAGAACACTTAACACAACTGCAATCTGTTTTCAGAAGTTAAGTAAACACAAAACTTCAAGCCACATTTCAAAATTGTATTTGTTTCAAGGTATTTCAGGAAAAAACAAATCCAATAGACAATATCTGAACACTTGGTGTGTTGAAATGGAGGTTTTTTTCAAATTAACCCCAGATTTTAGGACACAAGAAATGCAATGTGTTTATGAGCTTGAGACAAAATGTGTTTTAGATGAAGAGCAAAATAAGGGAAAGCAGAATGGAAACTCCAAAGAGTTCTTATTTTTCAGTTTATACACATTAACCAAATGTTACTTACCACTATCTATTTGGACCACACTAGAGAGTGATAAAAGTCTTTGAATTTCAGTGTAGCTCCTGGCATTCACATAGGAACTCACAACAGGTTTTTATCAAATTTGAAAAGTTGCTTTTCTCTCCAGGAATGTGGTTGTAAACAGTTGCTAGGCAAGAGGGAGGGATGGTTCTCAGCATTACAAAAAAAAGAGAGATTTTTCACCTTTTGTGTGATGATATACAAAGTTGCAAGCAAATTGCAGGTGGATGAAGGGGAATCTCTGCAGTCCTGAAATTAACCTGTCTGTATCTGAGCTGTGGGATGAGCTTAGTGTACCAGAAAAACAGTCAAATTACCACAACTCATTTCCTTAATTTCGTCCTTCCTATGATTTTTTTTTTTTTTTTTTTTTTTTTTTTTTTAAGGAAACCAGCTTACTTTTACTTCTTTATTTGGTGACTCAGAGCCTTAGCTGATATGGTGGCATGTTAATTTATGTATTCTGGATTTCCCTTTAGCCAAGTCATCATTTATTCTGTTTAAAGCATATTCCCAACATAATTTCGTTATGATTCCTACAGCTTCCCAGTGTCCTGAAATCTCTGCTTCTTGCCTCAGATCACAAGGTAAAGAAACACTCTCAATAAACTCACTGTCACTCATAAGCATCTTCCTGCTCCAAAGCTGTAACTTGCCCAACAGCTTTCATTTGGATTACAAACACACAAATAGTTCAGCAGCAGTCCATTAAATACCATGGTAATCTGCTGCTTTTAATTATCCTCCTCTGTGCCATAACAGCTGCGAAGAACAGGGTGATGAGCCAAATGTAATTTAAATACTGTGGTGTGCTCCAGATGTGGCAGTCATTTGCCAGGTGTTTACTTTTTAGGTATGACTTGAAATTTTACCCTGTTAGTTCATCTTTCCCTATAGAAAAATTCACTAAAAGTGCAAATACCTTTGTATAGTCATGACTGTAGTTCTTTTGATTTTGGTGATGGGGGACAGCCTTTTTTACTTCCCCTTCAAGGCTAAATATTAATTAAGGACATTATTGCTACTATTTTGAACCAAGGCCACACCACACAAGACATGATCCAAAAGCAACTGAAGTGCAGAGAAAAGTTTAAGGTGTTGCTGTTTTTGATTGCCTGTTGGGTGCAGATGTAGCCCTTAGGGCATCTACACAGCGCATGCCTATATTGCACATCTGCACACAACTTTCCCCTCAATTCACTCACATGAGCAGTATTCAGCTTTCGATTTTTTGGTTGGTTGGTTTTCTGTGTTTTGGGGGGATTTTTTTGTTTTTTTTTTCCTTATCTGGTATTTCAAACCCCTCTTTTTAAAGCAAATAAAAGCAATTTGTCAGGTTTGTTGTGTAATAATATGCTTTCTTCCACCTGAACTTGGAACTCCCTATACACCTGGTTGTCTAGTATTTAAAAAAAAAAAAAAACACAAAACCAAACACAAAAAACCCCACCTGGCCCCCAACATCTTTCCTTTAAAATATTCTGTGAAAAGAGGAAATCTGTTGACTTAGATCTTACAACAATGAAGAGTAAGAGGCAACTAGGCTGTTGCATTTTGCTGATCTTTTCCTGTCTTACAGTCTATAAAAGAATAGATTTTCCATGATGTTGGCAGAAAATGGCCTTGTCATGATCACATTGTTGAAATGGGGAGAGTGATCATTCATGGCAGGTATTGATAGGGCCAAACAGCCTATATGAAGATTACTAACTAGCCAGGTCCCAACATGCCTAAGATAACCTGTATTGTAGTGCATACATCTGAAAAATAAAGTGGTGGTTATCTTTTTTCCTTAAAAATCCCCATTTTGCATACAAATGTGAAATCTCATTGATGTGCTGCCATTTAATCTTCTCAAAGACATGAAATGTTGACCTTAAGGGCCTTGTGAACACCAAAGAGAAGCTGCAGACATGCATGGGCACCCAAAACTGGTGGAAGGAAATCAAAACGGGGTTTAGAGGATTTATAGCTGTGTTTTCTACAGAGTAGGATGGCTACTGAATACTTCTCAAAAGGTATTTCCTGTGAATGCAGTTATTTCCAAACAAAAGGTACTCCATGGCCTAAACCAGGTGGCTCAGGCCCAGAGAATCCTTATTCCAGTCAAATGGGGGAGCAAAGCATTAACCCCTCCTTTTCAAGCCAAACTTGAGGTGGTCTCTACTTCCCTGCCTCTCCTCTCAGTCTTCCAGGATGTATCAGAATTTAAGTGGTGGGTTTTTTGTTTGTTTGTTTGTTTGTTTTCCCCAGGCTTGGAAAGCATGAGGGTTTGGGCCTACAGTTTGTTAGGTTTTTGCTTTGTGAGTCATCACGGCAACCCTGCACACACAGCACTGAGAAATGAGCACATTTGGCTCCAGAAATGTGGCTCAGGGAACAGCCCAAAGAACCTGTGCTCACAGCTGTCTCTGGAGAGCAAAAAGCAGAAGGAGTTTGGCAGAAAAGGAGGACAAACCAGCTCCAGGATAAGCAAGATCTGTGGTATCACTCAGGAGCCACAAGACTTCCTGGCACTGCAATAAAGAGATAATTTCCAAAAGGACAAAGCAAAATTTTGTCCCAGTTTTCCATGGAGTAAACGACCAGCCTGGAATCTGGGAATGGCAGACAGACTCCAGTGCTGTTGAAGTTTACCAGCTTGGGGCAGAAGCAGATTTGGAATAAATGAGTTTTCTGAGAAATGATCTGCACTACTCAATGTGTTTTTCCCACTTGCCAGTGAGCTTTACTTTTTCTCCAAATTTGCTTTGACAGCATTTATCAACATTTTGAGCTCCATATTGTTTCCATTACTGTGTTAAGCTGGAGATCTAAGCTTAGACAATGTAATTCTCAAGTTTAAAAAGGAGAGGCACCATATATGCCATTTTCTTCCACAGGTCAAAGACAACTTAGTCTGTCAGGTGATATGATAAACATCAGGCAGTTCCCATTGGCTTTCATGCTGACAGTTGGGAATTCCAAATATTTGGGGAAAAAAATCCATGCTTTGGACCTGAAGCTTAATCTATTGCTTTAAAATCTGAAGTAAATGCTTAAAAAAAAATAAAATAAAAAAATATATATAGTAGCAATGATTGTCTTCAACAGCTGCAGGATGATTTACATAATTTTAAAAGTTACTTATTTTGAAAGTGAAAATGAAAAAGAATCAATCAGAAACATTCTAATTTACCTATCAGCACTCCATGAAAGAGAAGATTTGGAAATCTTCTCTCTACATGCAAATGCAGCAGAACTTGATAGATTCAATTACTGATTTAACCAGAATAAGATCTGCATGGGTTGTTCTCAAGCGACAAATGTTCTGATCATCAGTGCCTTGTTTCTTTTTAATTGGGGAATTTAACTCATGGGATCCTTCATATCTTTCTTCAGTGTTCCTGTTCTTGATGTTTTATTTTGTGAATGGTCATACTATTAGGACAATTATGCCTTCTGAGGAAGTGTCATGACTTACATATCTGAGTTATCTGAAGGTCTTTCACTACCACTCCTCATTGTCCACATGAAATGATTTTAGCCATACTCACCATCTTGCAGTGGTACAAACACTTTGTAAGAGTTTATTAATGAGGGATAAACCAGCAATACTGCTTCTTGGCCTGGACTGGATTATGCACAACCTGCACAGGTGTATCTGTGCTGTGACCTTCAGTTCCAGAGTGATTATGAAAAATCTAATCAGGGTGTCCCTGAGCTTGCATGTGTCAGGTGAATTAACAGCAAACGTCAGCTCACTGCTCTTGTAGTTGTTATGGCCCTTTTCTGTCCCGTATTTAACCTCGGGCTTGATTTTCACAAGCCTAGACAGACAAGTGCATGAAGTTGTTTTTCAGCCTCCTTCTCTTCAAGTTTGACAAACCTGAAGTCCACAGGTGCTCTTTACAGGACATTCATTCCAGCCCTTAAATGGCAAACACTAATTACAACACACTAAGCTGGATCGAGTTGGGGGGTGGGGGGGAAGTTGTAGACACCATAACAAACTACAGTTTAAAAGACAAACTATGGAGACTAGGAAGACAAAGCAGTAACTGAAATTACATATGGTGCGTAGCAAAGTTTTTACAAGCTTCCAACTTCAAGGAACGTTTAATTATTCTAGGATTATAGTTGCTGCATGAAAAAGCAGTGAATCATTACATTTCCTTGTGGTTTATTTATATGTTGTTTACCTGGACTCTTATCACAGGACAGAATCATGGAAATGTATATCAAAATCCTTGTTTCTAGAAGGACCTGGATATTGTAGCAAACAATGAAAACAAGGAAAATCAAGGATTTGGAGCAGATAGCTAATTTTGTCTCTGTTGGGATTTGATAAGTGCATTCACCTGGACAAACAACTGAAAACCTGGTATAAATAATTAGGGCCAAAAGCACTAATAGGGTACACAAACCTGCTCCTCAGGGAGGGTGAAGAACACTTTCAAAAGGGGTTAATACCTTGATATTGCCTGTTTGTTTGTTTGTTTGTTTCAGTTTCCTTCTTCAGACACTGGAAATCCAGAATTATTTCTGAAAAGTAACAGGCATGGTTTCTGTTTGATTCATGAGTTCAAGCAGACAAAGCTCAATCTTCGGACGTGAAAAACTCAGCCTAGAATCCCAAGTCAACAGCACAAATTCAAACAAGCTAAGAATTAGACAGCCTATGTCATTATTCTTCTACTTTGCATAGAGACAACTTTTGAGGATTCACAGTTGCACCAGCTGGGAAATACTTTGACATAAATTTGCCCTTTTTTGAGTAATCGCCCTCAGTTAATTGCAGGTTAATACAGGACTTTGTTGTATATTAAAATAAAAGAACGAAAGAAAAAAATCTGCTGTGCATAAAATAATCCTGTAGAAGATTAAAAAAAAAATGCTCAGAAGGTGACTCCATCAAGACTGTCCTTAATTTCAAGCTCTGTAAAAATGGAAAATTACTGAATTCCAGTAGCTTTTCACAAGTAGAGCAGAACAGCATGTGGGGTGTTACCCAGCTGTTCTCATTTACTGCACCTTGGCTATTGCTGCTCTCTTTGGGAGCAAACATAAAATATTCAAATCTAGTGGCTGCCAGTTGCTATTACCTGCACTTTTGCAGCCAAAGGCCACTTTCCTTCCTGTTCAAAACCTTACTCACTGGTGGAATTACGCAAGCACACCGTAATAAGAGACCTAATTATATTGTTCCTTTTTGGGTAGGGCTTCCCCCATCTCCAGACAGAGGGTTTTTTTAACAGGATATCTTGTTTGTAATTTTTGTGCCAGTAGAGTAACGAGTCCTTTCTTAGAGTACTGCTGAGTGCAGTTTACTGGTGGGTTTATACAATTCCAATTTATTAGCAGTTTAAGGAACGAAGTGGAAAACTACTGTCATAGTTAAGACTTAGTATTAAGTGACAACACATGAAAATTTTCTGCAAGTTTTACATTCTCCTTCCTGGTGGCAGGTTTTGTTTCATTCCCATGTCTCCTTTCAGAAATCTTTGCAACCAGCACATGATTCAGGGCATGCACCTACCAAAGTCAGACCTGATTTCGTTTAGATGATTATTTGGAAAGAGATCCTGATAAACCACCCACGAGACCCAATTAGTCCAGCTGAAAGTCATTCCAGCTGTCCCTAGTATTCAGAGCAGAATCTGCACTTATGTAGGGCTAATGCATTTGTCTGTTTGATATTTTGACCAAGCAAATGTAATTTAAAACCACTAATATTAGCTGAATAAAAAGAGCCAAATGAAATTTTGTCAAGAAAGAATTTCAGTTTTGCCATGTCAAGGTATTATTTATTTGATTTTAGATTACTGAGTGCTTTCTAGCTTGGGTTTTCTCTTTCCTTCACCGAGAATTGAATCCGCTTGCATGCATCTGACTATCCCTGGAGTGTTTGTGCTTATATGAACAAGGTCATGTGCAGAAAGACCCTAGATGCTATCAGAAGAAAAGAAATCTGCAAGCTCTGTTGAAAATATTTTTTTTCTTCTGTAACATAAAATTAACATAAAAATGAATGAAATCCATGTAATGAATGGGGTTTTTTTGGATACACAAATCAATAGAGCAGTGTACAGTCTATCATGAACAATTTGTTTTAAAGAATTTTGGAGACTTGGTTTCTATATTATGCAATAAATATTTATCCACTATTCTGCTAAGTTATGAAAGGAAAAGAAAGTCTGCTTTTTTATTGCAATAACCATAGTGATATTCAGAATAATGATACAACAAGGGACATAACAAAGTTGTATTCTTCAAACAGATTCTGTATATTTTTCAGATTCTACTGCTGTATTAAACCATTAAATGCTTAAATGGCCAGGACAGGAAAGGAAAGAAACCCCAAATAATCTTTGCTTTATTCAGACTGTAACATACTAGGACACCTTTCCTGATAGGTTCTTTTCGAGGAAATTGCAAGCTGTCATAAGAATCTGCAACCAGAATGCCTTTCGTGTGGTGTCTGTTTTCCTTCCTTTTTCATGAATTCAGTAATAACAGAGATAACAGAACAAGCATCTTTCCTTACCATACCCTTGTGTGATAAGGTGGAGCTGTCATTGCCATCTGACAGGGAGGGAGAAACCCCAGAGGTAATTCTAACATAAGAGTGCAGAACATATTTCTCTACTTAGTGTCTTACCTTCCAAGATAAGGGCCTCTCTCTCACTGCAGTGCAGATTGGTGGGAGGTGCTGGAAATTTCTTAAGTAAACAGAGTGGGTGAGAGTAAACCGAGAAAAGAAGGATATTTCCTGAATCCACATCAGCCACAATTAAATCACCTTTACTCTGCTTTACAGAGGAAAGTCTTCCTTCCTGTGGATAGTCTAAAGGACTTTTTAAAATAAGCATATAATTTTTCCCCTCCAGGTCAATTAGTTTTTAATTTTTTTTTTTTTCCATATGGTGACTTTTAAAAAAATTATTTTTACTTTGAGCTATGGTAAGAAAGCCTTATGTTCATTGCCATGCTTTTCCTGGTGGTTCTGCATTACCTGATCCCCCACTTTCCATATCCATCCCCACTGCAATAAATGTTATAAAAGAAAAACCATGAGATAAAACAGGGACAGAAAACCTGCTTTTCTGGTGACCACTGTGTTTTTAATCAGGTACTAAGTCTGTCTAACCAGTACATGAACCTGTGAAGCTCTGGATGAAAAAGATGTTACAAACACTACTTTGAGCAGGGACTGATTGGGTAGGAATGTGCTGAGCACACCCACTGGTCCAGCTCTACAAGTTGGATAGAAAAGGAAATTTCTAACTCAGTGTTTTCAAATGTGAAGGACACATCAAGCAGACCTTCAGGAGCCAGGAGATTTTATGGCTTTCATGTCCAGGGTGAGACTGCAGCTGAAGGAGCTTAAGAAACTCACGTTTGGATTTGTGGCACTAAAACGTGTCAGTTGTGAACCTGGAACACAGATGCTCAGCGTGAGCAGTCCAGAAAAAGCAAGGTCTTGCTAGTGACACAGACATGTGTGGACAGACCTGAGCTTCTGTGAGCCACATGTTGAAGAAGTGCCACGTGGCTGTGTTGCTATAACTTTATTTTCAGTTTAACAAACCCAGCCTGTGAGCACAAGGCTTCTTAGGCCAAGCACAGCGCCCTGTTAGCACTGGTCTCCACCTGTCCAGTAACATCCAGCCTCCTCCAAGAACAAACTAAGTTGTTGGATCTGCTTATTCACCTCCATGTCTAAATGACTTCCCAGAAACCAAAGAGGAGCTGCTGGCACAATAGAGATTTACTCTCATTCTTCATACTAAGAAAGTGCCCTGCATAAAGCAAAATGAAAGGCAGACAACTTCCTAGTCTTAATCTCACACCTTAATCATCCTTTTGGCCTTTAGTTGTAGCTGTAGTTTAAGTTTTTCTAAGCTGCAGAGGGGCAGAGAAAAATATGGATTTTGCAGATACCAGTTTAAGCCTTATTTCTCTTTCAGAAAAGTAATCATGCACTTAGAAGCTGACAAAACCACACTTTATATTAAAACTGTATTATGTTGAAATTATCTTGGTACTTCAGGCAACCCTTGAGCAAGATTTTCTGATCCATATTTAAGATCAGGCAAGGGCAGGCAATGTCAGGTGAGAACAATGTTCAGCCACATCAAAAGGCTAGTCACAGTGAATTTTGTTCACAAAAATAATTGTGCCAGCTTGTGTTCTGTACCTCAGAAAACTTACTGTCATACCAGATTGTTCTGTCAATAATCAGACCAGATAAGCTCAGATGGTGCTTTGTCATCCATGTTATATTTCCAAGTACACATAAGCTATTTGTAACATGCACTTCTTAGAGGTCAACAATTTATTAAGCTTTTACCTCATGGAATTTTCCCAGCTTAATATCACTACCCCATAATAATGATGTGCAGGCACACTTTTACAAGACTTCCATGGTGCACCACAAATAATATAATGGAATGAATCAAGCAAGTGATGACAATTAGTTAAGTAATGCAAGAATATCTGCTGTAACTTGCCCTTCAAGAAAGATATGAGGTGGAAAGGCCAGTAGTATTAGGTCATCTCATGGGACAAGAATGTTTGCAATACACTTATTGTGAAGTATTTCCTATAGATGTTACACAAACTCATCCAAAGAGCATCTCCTTGAATAGCAAATTTTGCTGCCTTTGGAAGCTCTCACTGCTTTGCCTCCTGTTAAACCATCTTTGCTCGTGTGATGTAATAGTCCGTTCTCAGGAATTAAATACATATTCTTTCCTTGAGGTAGGAAGATGAGTAACTTTCCATGAATCAAGTTGATGAGAACATTTCCCTGAGGGAAAGCATTGTCCACTTACCACGGGTTTATTTAAAAAAAAAAAAAAAAAAAAAAAAAAAAAGAAAAGAAAAATAGAAACAGGTTATATTTACCCATTGCAGTTCAACAGAAAGTTCTTCTTCAAAGTTGCTAGCGGCCTAATGTCTCAGCAGGGACAGAAGGATGTGCTGGATTTTATTACAGTCTCATGAACCTTTCTTTTAACTGAAGATGTAATTGTCACTACATGCAGAAATCTTAGACTTGGGTTAGGGATTTCTTATGAAGTCTAAAGAGGAGTATAACTGACTGTAACCCTCAGCCCTAGGGTTCATTCCTAAACCCAAAATATGTTACTTTTTACATTTTCATCTTTGCCACTCATCTGAGCACCAGGGAGAGAAACCAGAATTCCAAACCCATACATCTTGTCTCAAAAGATTAGAGTAATTGTTTTTAAAATGCTTACCTGTGATTTTTATGGATTTATTTTATTCTTAAAAAATATTTTCTCTCTTCTGCGGTCTGATGAAGCAAATATGCTTAACTTGAACACCTCCCTGTGTTCCCTTGGTCACTAAGAAAGGCAGCAGTGTGCTCAGGTGTTACCAACAGATGAATGACCTTGTGAGAAACAAGGGCAAAAGTGGTTCTGAAGTTTTGCTTGAGTGGATAAGGGAGCAGGAACTTGCAGGCACCACTGCTCCCACATGAGCACCTCACAGCCAAAACCATCTGTGGGTCTGCTCTGAAGGTAAAGACTAGTCCTAAATGTGCTCTTCTTACACCCAGATTTCACACAGCCAAAAGTGCACTGTTTCCTTGCTTGCATAATAAATTGAATTACTGTGACCAAATTAACACATTTTGGTTGGTTTCCTCAGGATGTAGGCTTGTTTTCCAGCAAAGGCTCCATGCCCTGGGTGGGGACAGCCCCTGACTGTGGGTGCCCTTGGTGGGTGCCCGGCAGCTGAGGCCACAGGCACTCGCACCTGTGGGGATGCGTGCAGCCACACGCTCTCCTCCGACCACGCAGGAGCTCCCGCCCCATGGCAACGGGGCACAAACAGGAGTGTTCTAGGTGGCTGCTTGCAGGTTGTGGCTGGCAGTTGCTATGGTGCCTGGCAGGCAGGTGAGAGAAACCCTCCTGAGGGGCACTGCCAGCATCTGGCTGCTCCTACCTGCCTGGCCGACAAGGTTTCCCTTCCCACCCTCTTCCCGGAGAGCAAAGGAGGCTGGATAGACACACACAGGCGTGTGTTTGGCCACATGGCAGCAGCACCCTGCAGAGGCAGGTGGCAAAGGAAGATGACATTTCTGTTGGCTTGCGTTTTGGATACACTCTGCTGCCAATTGAGCATGCACCCCCTGCCAGGAGTACAATGGCAGCACTTTTCCTCCCATATGGAAATCCCTCTGCACAGATAACAAATGATGCCTTTTTTTTTTATCTCCTGAAAGTGCTTCTGAGAAAGCCTTGGCATCCCACCTTACTCAGAAACATAGCATAGTCCCCGTGTCAAAATTAGACACTCTAGGAACACTGCTTTTTGCAGGTATGTGTTTAAAAAAAAAACCTCAGAGACAGCTTGTTTGCAAACCTTGGTCATTGTTTTGTTTTGGGTTTTAAGAACAGGACTGACACTGAAAGCCATCCTGTCCCAACCTGCAAATAAACTCCTTTCACAGTGAATAATCAGTATCTCTAAACCCACTACATTTCCATGGTGATGCCCATCATGGAGGTCTGTCACCTATTTGCCTGATTTCAAAGTGACCGCTTTCAACACTACCCAACAATCACAAATCAACAATCACAGAACGTTTTTCTGGCTGTGTTTTAGGGTCTAACCTGCAGCAAAATTTTGCTGAGGTGACAGTGGTCTGGTCTCAACAACATTCCATTTGAGTGAACTTATTCCAGGTTTACATCGCCACTCTTTGAAGAGTGTGAGGCCTTAGAAATCAATGTCTGCTTTGTGTTCCTGTGACAATGGTTTGCAGCTGCCAAAACCCCAGTCCTTTTCCACTATATAAATAAAAATTGGACATGCAGGGTTAAGATTAGATGCCATTTCGTTTCCCTTCGGCTCTTGTGAACAGCAGATATTTGGAAGAAAAAATCAGGAATCTAAGAATCAGGAAAAGAGATAACATGTCCTTAGTAGGGGAAGAAATACAAAACCTGGATTTCCAGTGAGATAGCAAGCAGCCTTCTGAATCAACAGTGTCAAAAATGACTGCACATCACAGAGGGAAAAGGGTATTTGCCAGAAAGTCTTTCCAGAACTTCAGGTTTTCGTGTGAAATTTTGCCCTGCAAGTCCAAATGCACTCTGTTCAGACACTCTGACAAGATGCTCTCCTTCTCAATCGTCAGAACCTCATTTCCAT
The DNA here is from genome assembly GCF_015227805.2 of Hirundo rustica. Classification (NCBI taxonomy): domain Eukaryota; kingdom Metazoa; phylum Chordata; class Aves; order Passeriformes; family Hirundinidae; genus Hirundo; species Hirundo rustica. The sequence continues at coordinate 78,799,544 of NC_053488.1, read as the reverse complement.
GTGGAGCCAGAGCTGTGCTTCCTTGGGAGGTGATGACACTGGGGTGATGTGGATTTCACCGTGTGGTTAGTGCAGCAATCAGGTGTGTGAGTAACCAGAGGCTCAGCAAACACGTGTGTCACCAGGCCCAGTGAGGGATTCCAGTCAGCAGGATTAGCTTGTCAGGTGAGATAAAACCCCCTGCTAACAATAAGTTTACTCGTGGCACTCAGTTGTAAAAACTGCAGGTGCAATGCTCACATTGCACCACGAGTTTTGTCAAAGCTGTGAAGCCAAGCAGTGCTCTGTGTCAATTTGCTTTTATCCCACTCATCAAAGGCAGAACAGGCTGTCATTATTTCCAATACAGGACAGAGGTGAGAAAAGTGCCTTGGATAGGATTAACAAACAGGAAAATGCATCTTTCCTTGTTCTTTTTGTGTTTTGGTTTGGTTTTTTGCTAGATAGTTACACCACAAAGCACTGTCAAAGAATTGTGTTTTCCAACCAATAATATCTTAAAACACAAAACCTACTGATTTTCTGGAGACTAGAAGTCGAGGCATAACAGGATTTTGGACCTATTTTTAAAAATAGAATGTGTTAATCAGCAGTGTCAACACACAATATTTAAACTACTAGATATGGAAAAAACAGACTGATGCTCTCTGTTGTTTTAAATCTTCAGAGTTCCTAATGTCACAGTGTAATCAAATTTCCTATCCATTTATAGTTAAAATTAAATCTGTTTAGAAATTTTAAGGTATTCACTCAGAATATATGAGTGCTTTTTTTTTTTTTTTTTTTTTTTTTTTTTTTTTTTTTTTTTTTTTTTTCCCCCCCCCAAGAAAACCATTTCCTGTTGGCAGGATGGTTTCAAGCTCTGTTGCAGATTGCTCTATAGCAAATGTGGCCTTCCCTGGTTAATTCACTAGGAACCCAGTTTCTAAAAACTTTCTTATTCAGCTGCCTTTAAAGACTCTTTCAGCACATTCCTAACTATTGGGTCAAATAACTGCTGTTATCATATAGATGCGTTCAAAATTTTGATAGAAATTAGAACAATTTAATACACATTTTTACAAATACCTGAATGTAGCTATGTAGGGGGTGACCTTTCTGGGTTTTGTGGAGTTAATTTTTTTAAATTGCTTTTAATCTGTTATATTCTTATCTTTTCTTTACTCTGTTGTGGAGTTAATCTTTAAAAGTTGGTGGTAAAACTCCAACAGTTTTCAATAAAAGAGAAAGAGAAAAAGAAAAGAAAAAAAGAAAAAAGAAAAAGAAAAAAAAATTGTACTGGTTCCAGATGACCAGAAGGCAAAAAATGTTGGTGGTTCTGTTCCCTTTGGTCTTACAAGGCAAAAATAAATAAATTTTAATTCTATTTAAATAATTAGAAGGGGGGGATTAGTCTCTCAAATACAATCTCATAGCACATAATCTCTGGAAGCAGTTGTGAGGAAATGACATTTCTGTTAGATTTAGGGCCTATTAAAAACATATATCATTAGAGCAATATCTATAATATATGTTTGAGAACTTCTAGATGTTTCTTACTGACCCCAAGTGCCACACTGTAATATCAAAAATAACATTTTTCATTGCAGGAATTTATGTACTGTGGACTGTGCAGCACAGCAAAACCACTTTTGCAGCATTAGATCTGTTTCTGTTTGGGCTTGATATTTTTGGGGGGAGTGGAAGGAAGGAAGGAAGGAAGGAAGGAAGGAAGGAAGGAAGGAAGGAAGGAAGGAAGGAAGGAAGGAAGGAAGGAAGGAAGGAAGGAAGGAAGGAAGGAAGGAATAGCATCATTAAGGTCAGAAAAGGCCTCTAAGATCATTGATTCCAACCATTAACCCAGCACAGAACCATGGCAGATGACCATGGCTACTTGCAACATTCAAGGATGTTTATGGTGCTGTCCATTGTGAGCAAGGAATAATAAACCCATGTCTCTGAAACACTCCAGGGGTATAGATGTATTCTTGTATAAAGTATCTCTACAGATGTGGACTGGGAATGGCTTCCAAAAGAAGATGAGAATCAACTCAGTGTCAAATCCATTCTCCCCAGAGAAGACACAGCTCTATTTTTGTACTTCAGACTCAATTGAATCAGATAGTGATCAATTCCTATTCCTCCCCACAGCAGTCTCATTTAGTTTTTAATGAAATTCTGAGAATTCAAGGTGGGAGATCCTGTTTTCCAACTCAAAGGCTAGCAGCTTAACTCCATTGATGTGATTATTATGGTATTTACAATGGTTTAGAAGCCACTTTTGCAATATATGTACTCTCTTACATTGAAAATACTACTTTTGGCTTTAATATTGGAATGATTTCTGATCTGTGAATACATTTGTGGATGTGGATATGTGCTGTGTACACGTATACATTTAACCCCCCTTTTTTTTTGGAAGCACTGGGAAGACAAATGTGAAGATCACTCTCTTCATGGGTAATGGGTTAGGGTTTTGTTCAAGAATCAAAATGTCCGGGTTCCTGGGAAGTAGCAGTGAGGAAATTGTTCTCTTCAGGCAAGTTGACTCAGAGTCTGCACTCATTATTTGTGTTAATAGAATCTAAATTGCAGTGAATCAGAGGAGTTAAGCGGAATAAGTCAAAGGGCATGCTGGAAAGACTTCAGTCGGTGAGATGCTGTGGTCAGTCTGGCTCACCTTGAGCTAATAGTACTTTACAAAAGACTAAAACATGGGAAGTTATTTTGCTCTTTGATGACAGTGCAGTACATCTTTTCCATTCTCTTGCTGCTGTCCAAGCAATAAGCTGTGGAGTACATGCTGAGAAGCCCATGCTTCCCCCAAAAGTGTGTTTGATTGGGTAAAAAAGTATGTTCCTGCAACGCATGCGGGTTTACTTATTGTTAGTATTTCTAAAGATGCCAGTCAAGGTCACAAGATTTAGTTACTCATGTGCAAATATGTCTGGAATGACACATCCTCTGTAGAACCATTTCCTGTGAAATTAGATGCAAACAATACTAAGGAACATGTCAGAGAGGGGAAGAGATGAAATGACACCCTGGGGCATGGAGTTGCCTGCCAGTCTCTGTAACACCCTGTCTGTTATGCAGCAGATGAAAAGGGGGTTTAACCCCACAGTCTTGATTATGCATCTCTTGATACAGAGGCATCTGGCTGGACACTGCACATTTTCCACCTGGATTAGCCATCTTGGTTCTTTAAATTGCAATTTCAAAGTCACATAAAATTGGTGTCTGTTGTCTCTCCATCATTTCCAGAGCAGTACTCTTGTAGCTGCATTTTGTGGCGTGCAGAGAGTCTGGGAGGGCTTTGCCTGCTCCATGTGGCTCTTGCTCTTCTTGGACACAGAGCTCCTGAAATCAGCCTTTAATGGGTCACACTGAATGTGTGTTTCCCCCTTAATCATGCTCGTTTGTGGGTCACAGGAATCCTGGGCTGAATGCTATGTAAAAACTCCTTTTGGTGTCTTATATTTATCCTGCGGGGTCACATCTACATTTACAGGTCGTTCCGTAAGACCTACCTAGGCCATAAATAAATTTTCAAAATCTATTATGAAAGATTGCTGAAAGTAACTTAAGCATGGGACATTTTCTTCTGGTGCTACCTAGAGCCTCTTTTTACTTTCACAGAAGAGCACTTTCCTCTCAATTACTAAGTAAAATTCTGTTTTTTGCTGTAGCAAGCTTCCTTTTTTCAAACACTAAGGGAAACACTGCATTAGGCCTAATGACCCAATGTTTTTTAGGAAAATATCTAACTACTAAGGGCACTCATTATGAAAGTTCACCTGATTAAAACTGGTTAGGAAGAAAATCTCAGGATGAAAGGAGACTTTTGTGAACTTTTCTTTCAAAACACATGAATCCCTGATAAGATACAATGTGATACAGAGCCTGTTACTGTTTTGACCTCGAGTAACACTTCTGAAATAATTCACCGGATGAGTTTGTACATTAATCTGCAGCCTTTAAATACAGGCAGAGTTCAAACTGATTTTATTGTGTTCATCCTCACTTTCCCTTCTCTAAAAGCCCAGGGGGCAAAAAAGGAAAAACACTTGTGTGGCGTTAGTAGTACTTGCCATGAGTAACAATTTCACTTTCTCTCCAGGTCATACCTCAAAGCACACTCTGCAACCTCTCAAAACCTAGTCTTAGCAAGCCACTGGCGATACTGTTGTAGAGGGAGGAAACACCAGTGGTGAAAATCCCTGGTCTAAACAGGACCTTTCCCCATCATGAAGGGAGTAATGGACAAAAATTTCTCTCAGGAATTGAACATCTGATCTGGATTCATCCTTTCCAGACCATTTAATGCATTCATGCACAGATGGGCAGATTCCTTTTTCCATTTCATGAACTCTTCTCTGCCTCTGTGCAGGACACAGAACCATCTGCATTGCTTATTTATATATCTATTTTCTCTGTTCGTCTTGTCTTTTTCCCTTTGTATTTTTCCTTTAGCTGTGTCATAATCCCAACTGTGTCTCCTTACCTAGTCAAGAGAATTTTCTTTGGTTATAAATTTCATGAGAAGCTCATAGAAAGTATTTGTTTCTTCCACTAGTCCTCCAGCTCAGCCAGTATGAGGTCAGCACAAAGCAAAAACAGCGCCAGAATACAGTAGGTTTATGTGTGAATTTTATAATAATTTGCTCAAGATGTCACCTTATATTTATGTTATAAATTTGATACAGGCACCATGGATCCAGGTGGAACTGAAAAAGAAGACAAAAGAAGATTAAGTGATCTTTCATATGTTCTCTCATTGCCCTTGCCTGTGGGCAAAAAGGTGAGAGGAGCTGTAATTGGGTTAATACTCTGTAATGTGCTAATAGGCATAGGAAAACACATCCTGCTCCAAGATATCTAAACAAACTCCATTTATAATGTTCTTACTCTGCAGCTAGATTTTTTTTTTTTTTTTTGACACCTTTTGGGGATAATGCTAGCAAAATAGTTTATCCTCCTCTCAAAAGGGGTGATTTCCTGCTGGCTTGCTGCTAATCCGAGTTTTGCATGCACATTTGCATGATTTATTTAGTATTGGGACCTGCCCTTTCCGAATCACCTTCTCTTCACGTCACTTCATATTTTCACCCTTTTAGTGATATTTTGTGTCTTACAGGCACTTTATACAGCATAGGATTAACTCACTGTGATGTCTTCTTCCCCTAAATATATTGTGACAGCTAATTTTGATCCAAAGCCTGTAAAGATTAAAGTTCCTCTTTGCAGCTGCCTTGTTTCCTTGCTCTCCCCACTGCCAAATTCTCTTTACTATGAATTTATTCCAGCTTTGCCTTCTAAGAGGAGGCTTGACAATTCCTCACCCATGAATCATCTTCCTTTATTGCCCTTCTACTTTTTTCCTAAAACCTGGTGTAAACACTTCTTCCACAGGTTATTCAGGAACTGTTAACACAAGCCTCCAAAATACTGTATGTTTCCTCCATAGAAATGTCACTAGTTCTTGAACTGATTGCTGATTTTTTTTTTTCCCCCCACAGAAAAAAAAGTTTGAACTGATCTCTTAAAAATTTTATCATGGTACTTTAGAACTACAAAATGAGAACATAAAAATGTTGGATTTTCTCCCAGATTGCATGCTGATTTAATTATTACATCTAGAGAGCCAGTTCTTTATTTCTCACCCGTGAATTGAGAAGTCTCTTCTCCTTTTCCTGGGGAAAAAACCTAATTGTGGAGTGAGTTATGGTGAGTATTGAACTCATATATGTAAAGATAGTCTGAGAATGCCAAACACGAAATTATACCGGATGTCCTCTGTGAACACAACTGGCTTATTACACAAATCCAGAGTTCATGCACTGTAGTTTTAAGAATTTATACTAAGTGTAAATTTCAGCCAAATTCCTTGTGTATGTGCAAACTTGTGTGCAGAACCTGGTTTCAGGCAATTCCCAATGTTACATCCTTGTTAGTCATATGAGCTTTTCTTCGGATTTCATAGAATAGGAGCTGTGGCTTGGATTTTGGATGCAACCTTTCAAGATTTTCCTCTTCTTGAGATCGTTTTTATCACTGTACTTTTATATATATTTTCTGTACAAAACTTGTCTTTCCTGATGCTTAGGCTGAGCAGTAATATTTAGCTGCAGACCAACTTAGCCTGTTTGGAAAACTTTAGCTGAAGGTTTGGGTACACATTTGACAATGCTCACAATCTTACAAGCTCTTGTGGGGGCTTACATCTCCAGTTTTAATGCTATTTACAGGTCTAGGAAGCTTTGTAGGGTCTCATCTATCTCCAAATGTTATCTCAGACAGAAGAGGGGTACTCTAGGTTCTGATAATTTCAGAGCAACTCTGCTAGCTTCCTGGTTCAGATTCAAGCTTATTTCTGTGTCTCAGTAAGAGTCTTTCAGCTCAGAAAAATAAAAATCCTTCATCCTGCACTATTTTTAAGGATGCTGGTTTTCTTCATTTGGAGTTGATTTCATCTTTCCTTAGATATTTTGGCTTCCATTGCTGATTTTAGTGGAAGCATATTTCAGCCAGCTGATTCAGAAGTGGGATCATTACAGCCTTAAGGGAAGACACGTGATCCATTTCTCCTTTCTGAGAAAAACTCTCAGTGCAATCCCTAAATTCAGTGGTGATATTTGGGTTGGATTCACAGCTCCTGGTGCTCTAAATTCAGGCCTTCTTTGGATGCAAGTTAATGTGTTGAAAAGCTAATTCTGAAAACCTAACTGTGAAATTTCAAGGGATTTTTTTTTTTTTTTTTTTTTTTTTTTTTTGGCCACTTATTCTGTGGGTTTTGCTCTGACAGATTTTCTACATTTCCTACATGATTTTATGTTTTATGTTTTATTTAGGTTTATGAACACGCCAACCTTCAGACAAATCTGCCAGCTCTGCTCCTAGAAGATGGATCTCTGGTTTGAATCTCCCAAAACTGTTTGGATACCATCAGTCTTGAGATTAATACTCATTCTGGCATGGGATTTTTTAACTCCTGCATCCATTTTTTTCTTAACCCAGCTCTATTTTTATGCATGCTGGCTTGGTTCAACCTTTCTAGGGCATCTTTCACTGTTGCCTGGTGTGGTGTCATGCCTTGCCAAGAGGTATGGAGAGGAAAGGAGCATCTTCCTGTTGTGTGACCTGTTCTCTCTCCTCCAATAGTCTGCCTTAATTGTGTGCCACAATTGGCTTCTTACATCTTTTGCGATTAACAAAAGTAAGTAAGTCCTGGCTTGAGATTGTGCCTGTAGGGCCCCTTGCAATTATCATCAGGCACCCACAAGTCTTGCCAACTTTGCACAAATCTATGTTACACAAATCTCAGGCCCCAAAATAATATCTTCTCTTTCCTTCCTTGTTTTCTCTTTCATTTTTTTGGTAGCAATTCACTTACCACTGTCCATTTCTCCAAAGAAACCCATTTTTCACCTCCTACACTCTACTACTTTACAAAGTGAACATTGTTAAGCAGAAGGCACAAAAAAGTCATTGAGTTGACATTGCAGAATGATTTCTAGTCTCTTTTTCTCTGTGCTCCCTTGCAAAAAATTTTTTTTTCCAAACACTGTATTTTCCCATGTGTTTCTGGGCTGTTTTGCTTGCTTACTGTCCTCCAGCAGATAACACCTCTTTTCTGCAAGATTTCTGGTGCTAGAACATGTAAGCAGGATCCACTTAAATTTTTCACATTAATTGAGAAGACATTCTACTGGACTTGAAGAAATTTGAGATGTTTTGGTGAAATTACCCATGATGTGACTTGAGTCATATACATTTGAAAATCTTTCTCTGAACATGTAAGTAAAATACAATTTTGATGCTCATTTCCTCAAGTGCAGTGATCTGTAACACAGCGTTTTTCACATGTTTTTGACTTGCAGACACGGTGACTTGAGACACAACTGTGCTCCCCAGTCTCACAACTGGAGAACAAAGTTAAAATATTTCCTGCTAAAAGGTTTAATGATCCAAAATTTAGGTGTTAAAGTACATGATCTCTAATGTGTCACCTTCATTACAGAAATACAGAGGACACTGTGAGGTATCCAGTCTTCCTATGAAGGAGACACAATCATGGGCAATAAAAAAAAGCTGACATAAACTGTGGAAACTAAGGGTCTGTCTGAGACCATTTCTAGTCATCAACGTTTTACACAGATTTTTTACTCAATTTTACTGATCCCTTGTCGCTATAGAACTCACCCACAGCACCAAAAAATCAAGTTCAGTACAGTCGCATTTCTTAGCATGCGTCTCATTGCTTCCTTTCAAACTTCAGTAGCTTTCAAATAATGGAATGAAAACATTGATTAAATTGGAAAAGACCCTTAAGATCAGTGAATCCAAACATTAACCCAACACTGCAAAGTGTTGGCCCTATGGCCCCATGGCCCCACATACCACATCCACATTTTTTTAACTCCCTTCAGGCATGGTGAATAATCTACTTCCCTGAGTAGCCTCTTTCAGTGCTTGACCACCCTTTCAGTGAAGAATTTTTTATTAATATCCAATCTACATCTACTCTAGCACAAGCTGTGGCCATTTCCTCTTGTTCTGTAATTTCAAGGATAATCAGAAGCAGCCCAATATTAAAGTCTTGAGAATAAAATAAAGAGAAAATACTAACTATATACCAACCCCAAAACGGCCCTCCCATTTAAACAGAGATGACAATTAAAGTAAACTAAATGTACTTTAAAAATATGTTGCTCTGTCCATCACTCACCAGCATTTCTTTTTTGTATAATCATCATTATTCAAATAATCAAAATGTTTCATGAACTAGAACTTCTTGGAAAACCTCTGCTAGGAAATTAGATGTTTATCCCCAACTGCACAGGGTATATTTGTAAGCTGGAAAAAGAAAGCTGTTCTGAGGAATTCAGTGAGTCTGTGATCTGCTGGCACAGGACCTAATCTGCTTTAAACTGATTACATCCAAAACTGAAGGAGGTTAGATAATGGCAGAAGCTAATGGACCAAACTGTGTTGTCTACATCCTTTGCAATTTTGCTGAATTCACCTGACTGCACAAAGTATGAGAGAGGCAGAATTTATCCTGACAGCCTTTAACTCAAACAGTCTACAAAGTAAGTTTTGGAGTTTGATGCCCAGGTCAAGTACTTTTATGTATGCTTTAACATTCATCATTCTCTGTTCACCTCTGGGAAAAGAGTTTTGGAGAAGGGTGTTCAGACATGGTCCAGGAAAGGAAGGACCTCAACAATCAGTATTTCAAAGGACAAAAAAAAGAAAAGAGAAAAAAATCAGTGCAAAAAGTTAATATTTATTGCAGTGGTGTGGTTTCAATGAGGTAGATTTTCTAGTCCTGGCATTCTTCCAGCGCAGCTTGTCAAACCAGGTTACATATGAAATGTGCCTGCAGCCAAAAATGTGAGAACTCAGTGTGATGATGTGCAGAGACTTGTTTGATTTGGGGTGATTTTCACTTTTCATCAAAGAAATGGCATGATTCTCTTTAATGGGTAATATTTCCAAGGCTCATTATTATCCCTTTGTTTGCTTTGGTTACTAGGACTCATTGGAGGAAACATTTAATTTAGTTTCTTCGTTATGAGACACTTTTTGTCAAGGTGCAATGCTGTGCTTTGTTCTTTGGACTTCTGATCCATAAAACCCTCCCTGGCTTTGCCAGGTTTATTGAGACCCAAGGGAATCTGCATTGCATAATGTGTCTGTCTTGATTAGTTGGTTTTTCCTTCCCAATTGCCTCTATTTTTCTAGGGAAATATTCTCCAAAATTATTTTTTTTCAGACACAACAACAAAAGCTTATGTTTGAAACATTACTGATTTCACAGGATGAAGAAATTTATTTCATGTGACAACATCAACACAAGAGATAAATAATAATTTTACTCTCTTTCTGCTTAGAGGTGGGAGCACACAGGTAAAGGATTGTAATTTCTTTAAACATGCTAGCTCAACAGGCTGTGATTGTCCAAGCACACTCCTAATTAATTTTTAAATAGAAGGAACTATCAGAGTTTTTCTATTTGAATGAGAATTCTGTTTCTCAGCCAAAGTAGTTCTTGCAACTTGGTTATTATTTTACTGAACCTGTTGTTTTTTATGCAGTATATTATTTTTGTCTTTCACTAATTCATGGCTACAGAGATACTTGTGCCAAAGAGAGAAAAAAAAAATCCGGAGGTCCATGCCATGGCAGGTTTTTGGAGTTTCTGTGTGTGAAAAAACCAGTTCTGTATAAACTGGTTTACATTTTTATTTAAGTTCTTGATTTCCAGTTATTGGAAAGTTGTTACAACTTGTCAGGTGAGAAAGTAATGAATAAATATTGAGTGTTAATTAAATAAATATTAGGGTTTTGTAATGCATCCTTCCATTTGTTCTTGATTGTTCTTCATAGTACAAACACATTTTCCCTTTGCTATCACACATTTAGTCCTCCCAGTTTCAGTTTCCAGTAGTCCTAATTCACACAAGATTTATTGTTTCACCTGAATGGATCTTCTGTCCTGCCCTGATTTCCAAAGACTATAACCAAAACCTCTTTCTTCTTTTTTTGCTTTGGAGGTTGAATCACATCTCATCAGCTATTTAAAAGCTCCCTTTTCACAGCCTTCCTTACTAAGTTTCTGTGCAGTCTCTCCTCTTGAAATTACCCTTTTCCATCTTCAATCCCCCTTCTCCCTCATTCTGCTAATGGAAAAAAATGCAGCTCATTTCCCTTCCTTCATGTATTGTTTGACCAAGTTTCTCCTGCCTATAATACGTTGCTTGTGGAAATCGATTTAGCAGACAAACTATTTTCCTTTTTTTTTGTTTTGTTTTTCTCTTTGTCTGGTCAGGTGGAGGCTGCTCATGTTTTCAAAATAATTTCTGCAAGGTATAAAACTCCCAGTATTTATTGTTCCTTCTGTTATAAGCATTCCTCAGTGCAACACTTTTTGGCATCCCTGTGCTGAATTTACCTGCAATTTGCAACTGTAGTGTGGAGATAAAATGAATTTAGAGTTATCAGGCTACTTATTCAGTAGAATGCATGTGCTGTGAAAAGGTGAAAAGCCTAGAGTCTCCTAAAATCACTAGAGGTAACTAAAGTGGAAAAGACAACCATTTTTTTGTGAGAGAGGAAGGAAAATAACAACCTGACAGCAGTGAAGTGGGGGAGCAACCTTCCAGAACAAGTTGGAGCTGGTTGTTTTGCACCCAAAAGCAGCTGATTGTGCTGTGCCAATTGGCTGCAACCCTGACAGCAGGTGAAGCTCATTTCTGTCAGACTTCTTGACTCTGAGTGGTTCCAGCAATGTAGATACTGGTGATGGACCAAAGAGACAGAGAGAGATGGGATCTGCTCCATTATTCTGCTCGGAGCAGCTTAGGCCCAAATTTTTAATTAACAAAACATTAACTATGGTCTGGGTATACCTGGCTGTTTGCTGTGCAGGGAGATTATTCAAATTGCCAGGTATACTCACACGGAGGGAAACCACTGGAATTGTTGCCCCAGGTCAATGCAAATGAAGAAGGGACACTACCAACAAAAGAACTTAGATCAGGAAGTGATTTCTGTGCGCAAAGAGGAGGGAAACATACAACGAATGGAAATCCTCTGAAGACAGCTAAGGTGCCCCACACTACTTTCAAGAAAGCAGTGGTCTAAACATCCAGAATACAATAGATTATTTAGAAGTAACTATCTCCTATGACCAAGCTAGATTTGATCTCATCTGAGTACATGGAGAGAATACATTAGAATGGTAGCTTGCTTTTCGTCCAGGAGCTAATGGGCTTCTGGAAGACAGTGAGATAGCAAAAACTTTTCACAATGTTGTCCCAGACAGCAAATTGAGTGAAAACCCTCTCCATATGAAAGGATTCTGGTCTCAATCCAAGTACCACCCATTATCCTCTGCACAGTGAGTCAAAGCTTCCCAAACATCCACGATGTTATGTCAACACTTTCTTGTACGAAAGGAAAAGTGTCCTCTACACTGGAGCCTTGTCATAGATAAAAATAATTTCAAAAACATGTTGAGATGGAGTTTCTAAAACACAGGAGTCCAAATAAAAATTCAAGTTTAGGAAGCCGGTTCCTGGTATGATCAAGGACAAGGAAGGGGAACAGAGCTGCTAAGAAGTTCTTACTGAGAGCAAGTTCCTGGCTTTCTCAGCACTACAAAATTCCTCCTCCCTTCTTCCTCATCCCTCCAGCATAAATGAGCAACGTGTTCCAATATTATTTCAATATATGACTAACGTAAGTTGCTTAATGTTTCACTCCTTCCTCACAGTAAACCTGAAAATAAACTATAAATCCACTAAGTAAACGAAGGATGGCATGTGAGGCCTCCCTTGAAAAATGCTGGTGCAAAAGAAATTGCAGAATTTTGTGGCAGTAGCAAAAGCAGTAACTGTTCAGCTTAATGCATTTCTTCTACTCACCTTCATTTCCAGCAGAAATATTCAATTCCAGTGAAGAGATGTGCTGTGGAAAGGCCGGCAGACAAACCCTCAGGTCTTCCCTGTACATCTCCTGGAAAATATTCTGGAAAAAGTAGCTATCTTAGTGATAGAGATAAGTAGGAATTTTCAAAGGCAGAAAGTACCAGCTTCTCCTGAAAATTGAAGCACATAATGATCTCTTTTTCTTAGAAAATATTACAGTCAAAATATATGCATGAATATATAAATATCTATATAATATGCCTCACACATGCATACATATCTGTGTATGTATACATGCAATACACAAATAAATTTTAAATACTATCCTTCATTTGTTGGTTCTTTCTGTATTACCCCTGTTGAAGTGCCATTAAATTACACAGAAAATTATATAATTTTAGCTTTTACAATCTGTCCATTTAGCACTCTAGGAAATTCAGAAACACTGAAAAAAGACAATGTAATTTACAAACATTTCTTGGGCTAACGTTTTTATTTGCATTCATGCATCGGCTTGATATGATATATGATATCTATTAAGCTTGGGAAACATACAGAAAATATTTTTAATGTAGTTGACTGGCTGACTGCAGAGCACTACCACATTTTTTTAATAAACATTAAGACAATGAGTACTATTAAAGACATATGTGGTCTGAAACAGCCAGACAGAATCATAGAACTATATCATGCTTTGGGTTAGAAGAGAGCTTTAAAGATCAGCAAACACCTTGCTATGGACAGGGATGTCTTTCACTGGATTGTGTTGCTCAAGGCCCATCCAAACTGGCCTTGAATATTTCCAGCAATGATGAACCCATGATTTCTCTGGACAACATGTTACAGCACCCTCACCATTCTCATTCCAAAAAACTTCTGCCTTATATCCAGCCTAAATCTACCTTCTTTCACTTTAAAATCCCTGCACCTTGTCCTGTCATTACATGCGCTGCAAAAAATTTTTCTCCATCTTTCTTTCGTTCCCTGTAATACACTGAAAAGCTGAAGTATGTTCTTCCCAAACTCCTCTCGTGTTGAGGATGAACAACGCTAGTTCCCTCAGCCGATCTTCACCAGAAAAGGGTTGCAGCCTTCTGATCATTTTAGTGGCTCTTCTGTGGTCATTCTGTAATAGATCCATGCCTTCCTGTGCTGGAAATTTCTGTGCAAAATTACTGAGGGTGCCTTCAATCTCACCGTCTACACCTTAGTGAAGATACTGGGCAATATTGGTCCCAGTGTGGGTTCTTTAGGAATACCACTTGTTGTCGGCCTCCACTTCGACACTAAGACATGAACTGCCACCCTCAGGATGTGGCCATCCAGCCGGTTCCTCATCCATCCATCCATCCATCCATCCATCCATCCATCCATCCATCCATCCATCCATCCATCCATCCATCCATCCGTCTGTCCGTCCGTCCGTCCGTCCGTCCGTCCATCCATCCATCAAATCCATGTCTCTCCAATGCAGAGGCAAGAATTTTGTGTCTTTTATATCCTTTTTCAAAAGTGAGTGTGATATTCCCTTTTCCCCAGGCACTGGAAACATTTTTAACTGACACAATTTTGCAAATTTGACAGAGAGTGGAGTGGCAACTACAGGGTACTATGACCTCGTGTATATTCAGTTTCCCCAGGTGGTCTCAAACCTGTTTTTCTCAGGATACTCTCTTCTCTGATGAGACATTTTTTTTCCAAGAAATAATTATCTCAGTTAAACCACTGTATTTCAAGTTTTCCTCAGAAGCATTTTAAGAATCTTAAAGGAAATAAAAATATTTTCTGATGCTGTACTTCCTCATATCCTCTCTGATAAAGATAAAAAGAGAATATCTAAGGAAATCCTGGAATTATTTTTATGAATCACTGCATCTCTATTTTTTATCACACATATTCTTATGTACTTTTTTGAACAATTTATTTGTTATAATGCTCTAAATGTGGGTACAATAAAGTCATGCCAAATAATTTTATTTCAGTGAACTAATTAATTCATCACATCCATATCAGCTTTTAAATTTTAGGTACTTTATACCTAACTATTATGCTATTTCATAATTTTACAATTGCTGTTTCAGAGGCTCAGTCAGTCAAAAAATATGATTACACTTTATGCGTATCCATCGACCTGTGTGTAGATTCATGGAACCATAAAATTATTTACCTTGGAGAATACTCTTGGGATCATCAAGTCCAACAATTAACCTGGAACTGCCAAGGCCAAGGCCTGTTCTATTGCTTCGCCACCCTTTCAGTGAAGAATCTTTCCCTGATAGTTTAATCTAAACTCCCCCAGCCACAGCCTTGGGTTATTTCCTCTTGTCCTGTTATGTGCTACTGCAGAAGAATATCCAAATTGATTTAAACTCCCCCAAATTTAAACAGTATACATTTACACATGATCTTTTATAAAATATGAAATTCATAACAGTAATTTTCTGGATATCTTCCCAAGTTTTAGAACTGAATAGAACTTAAGCATTTTTCTCCTTTATGATGAGAACATTTTATAGAATTTCCACACAACAGACATTAGTCTGTCTAATGGCACATAACCTGTGTGTTTCCTTCCCATGACTCTTTTATCCAACAAAGCCAGCCCTTTCTAGTCTATCCTGAAAAGGTGATTTCACTCTTTTCCAGAAACAACAGTGCTTCTTCTACCACTTGCATCAGGATCTGGAGCTGTGTAATATTCTCTGAAATCACACCCCTGCTCCTAAGGCAGCTCCAATTCCAGTAGCCACACTTGACAAACTTTGGCTAAACTTACCCAGGAGGTTGTGCTCTCAGTGAGCTGAAGGCGTGAAAAATGCCATTGATAAAACGTGAGTCAGGGGTGCTTCACCACATCGTGCGTAGAACCTGGTGAGATCACCTGGCATCCTCCTGCATAAATAGATCAAGAGCATGTGCTGAACAGGTTTGATTAGATAAATCCATTGCACAATGATGATATTTGCTGGAGTTGAAAGAGGAATGAAAGGTTGGATAGCAGAACAGATGGATTAAAAAATGTGACAAGTTGGGTTTCCATCCTTCCTTCAAGGATGTGGTGAAACCTGGAGTTTTTGAATGGTGCTCAAAATTACCTTCAGATGAGGCCACTAGCAGAATTCAGAGTGTGGTACCACCTTTCTAATTGCTTCAGGATTTTGCTGGATATTTCCAGCTTGCCATTACTCCCTGATATCACAGCATGTGGTTTGACAAATTATTTGAATTATCTTAAAAATCCTTCTTATTAGCTCAGTTTCTTTTGTCTCTGCAATTTTAAACAAGTTATGTCTTGTAAATCAATCCCTTCCTTCCTCCAGCAAAGCATAAGGCAAAAACTATGGAACATAAAAAAAACCAAAGCACTCCCTTTTCAACACCTGACATAGAAAGTGACTGTAGATATTTTATTCAAGCATACAGTAGTCACTATAAATTTCATTCATCATAAATGCTAGTAGCTGTCATTATTGCTGGAATTAACCTTTATTTTTTCAACTCTAAACAAAATTGCAATGATCATTGTGTTTTGTCCTTATGACAATATTTTTTTCATTTCCCCCTCAAGTTTTTTATCTCCTGCATTTGACCCATCAGGCTTGAATGGCAGGAAGCACCTTGCTGTGGTCTATGACTCATTTCAGCTCTTCCCCAGCCGCTCCCTGGGTGTGGTTTTTTTGTTTTGTTTTGTTTGTTTTTCGATAGAAGCACTCTTCTGCAATCAGCTCTTCTGCTGTACAGCTCTGTAAAATGACGTGGCATCACCTGTCTCCCAGGGGAAGGGACCATTGTGATTAACAACTTCAAGAGGAAAAAGTGACCCTCTTTCACAAGGGTTCCACTCACAAGGGTTCCTGGTGCAATTCTGACACGCTAAAATGCTTTTAAAAGCATCCATCCAGATGCTCTGAGAAGTGTCACTCCTACAAACTGAAGATGCCATGCTTCTGTGTTTGGTAATTGTTTGTTATTGGAAAACGCTGTCCTTTGAAGGATGCCCTGGGCACAAGAGTCACTCAGGTTGAAGTTTCTGCAGAATCAGCTCAATTTGGTCATGATGAAGCAGCTTTCAGACACAGATTATCCCTCCATATTTCTGGGGAGAGTTTTTGTTTCCTCAGCCTTTGCTTTTACAGGCAGACTTGTTAGGATGAAGGCTGACTCTCTCTGATAGCATTTTGGAGTTCAGCATATGTGGGCAGGCTAATTTCTTAGTTGGTACCCCAAAGTTTATTCTTTGAGAAAAACCTAAGAAATAATGACATGATGCAGTATTTTTCTGGTCCATAGGGTCAGTATTTCTTATTTATTATAGCTGAGATGGTTAATTAAGTCCACAGATGTTTCAAGTGGCTGCAGTGGTCCAAAATGGAACTAAAAAATCTACACACACTTCCAGGGACTCACCTAGTTTCCTAAGAAAGAATGATGTGAAGTGAATAAAATATGTGAGTGCAGGAAAACAAAGAAAACCACGCAGCTCCAGAGTAGCTTGATATTTTAACTTGAAATTACAGGCTTGCCTTGTCTGCACTGCACGTTTTCTGCTTCAGAGCCAGAGGAAAAAGTGTACTTAATCTGCAAATTGTCAAGGGAAATATTACATTATGGTAATAAACTGAAAAACCCCTTCTTCGTGGGAGCATAGAAGACTCAGATGGCACTTGTAAGATAGTAAGTTCGTACATTTGACTTTCTACCTTCACCAAAAAAGTGTTCAGTGCAGCGATGGCTATGTGGTACAGAAAGCAGCTTTTCTACATGAAAGGCAGTAAATGGCCAGTCACTCGACCAACAAACAAAAAAACCCCCCAATCCTTCAGGTCAAAATACTGTTTCAAGCCTAAAGATCAGGTACTTTCATTTTGCCATTGCATAGTTATTAAACTTCAAAGCCTTCTCAGCAAATTGAAAAGTGAAGCATGAGCCAGTAAGATTTTCTTTCTAAAAATCTCTACAAATTGCAAAACTATTAGTTTTATATTGCCAGTAATAATGGTCATTAATGAAAAAGGTCTAAGTGTTATGTTCAGAAGAATGCATTAAAAAAATCAGCTTTGGTGGAAACATGGCAAATGAACTCCCAAATTTTTTCATGATGACAAACAAAATTCAGTCCATAAGAAATGGCCCAAACACTTAAACATCCTTTGAGGCCAACAGTCAGGTGTGGGCATAAGTTATCCACCATATCTGTTAACAGAACTCATGTCTCAGCCTTAAATGATATTTGTACAGCAATACTGATGTCAACAGCTTGCAGACCAGCCTGGGAGATCAAAAGATTTTTAAGGGATTATTTGTGTATTATCCCAACAGCACCTTCAGCATCTTAGGGCAATCAAGATACTCCAATCTCAAACCTACATCTTCCTTGATACGTCAGTTGTATCTGGTTGGGTAATTTATTCTCCACCATATAGCCTTGACTCAGGGAGAGACGTCAGCGTGTGTAATCTCAAGCAGGCTTGGTGTCCCGTTGATTTCAGCAGTTGGTGCATAAACCTACAGAATTACAGCCGTAGTCTAGCTCTGTTGGAGTTTGCCAGTGAATGATCCCACACCGTTCAAATCCCATTACATCCCCCATCAGCTCGCTATGAGTATTCCATCCTTTTAAAATACTGAGCAGTGGAACCTTTGGGGACCATGCATTTACAGCTCGTGGTTCTTTGGGGAAGGAGGTGAATGCTAAACTGAAAGTCAGTCAGGCTGTTCACAAAACACTCCAACAATTTTTTAATTGTTTTTCTGCCCCCTTCCTAATCCAATCACTCTTTAATTGTAATTTTATTTTTGTTTTTGTATTTTGTGCATTGATTTTGGTTGGGGTTTTTTTTTTTTTTTTTTAGGTGAAGGTAGTAATTCACTGTTGTTCGCTTTCTGTTTGAAAATACAGACGGAATGTTACCTTTGCAGGGTATACTTCCTTTTGGAAGTTCCCTGAGTCCATGTGTTTGCAGGATCCTTTTCTGCCCTAGATCTTCTTCCCACAGGCTTTGGCAGATGACCTAAGCACAGCCTGCTCATGCATCCAGGTAGGCAGTTGGCAGGACAACAGTTTGACAGCGCACACTGTTTCTGCTGGGATTAGCAAGCTCTTCCCACCTGATTTTTGCTGTCAAAGCAGTGCTGCAGCAGAAAGGACCACGAGATGGCAGTACAGCATGAGCAATTGGATAAAAACCCAGCACTTTTCAGCATTAATTTTTAGGGAAACAGGTTTTCCCACTGGCACCATCAGAGCTCGTTGCAAATTCCATCTGCCCTCAGCCTGCTTTGCAATTCTACACCCCTAAGATTATGTAGTGAGGTGGTTAATGGCTCAAATTCTTCTGCTAACAAAATATTGTTGCTTGTTTTAGCTCAGTATGTACCAGCATGAAGGATGACATGATATTTTCAGGCACCACAGAAAGCCTGTAACTAGGAGATTGGATTTCTCCTTGTCTTCTGTCAGGTGGAAGTGTTCAGAAGAAAAGCAGTGCAGCAGAGAACGAATTCTTTGTAAATATTTTTAGAGAACTGTTCTTCCTTGGAAAGTGGATGATCTTCAGTGTCAGCACACCAGAGTTAATTACAGAGGGGAAAATCATGTGCTAATGTAGCTAAATTGTTCTCAGTATCCTAAGGCTGAAGAACTTGGTAATTTCTGCATAAGGGTCAGTCCTGCATGGCAAAATGGGTGTAAGACTGACTCAGAAGCCTTAGTAGGGATGTCTGAGCAATAAATGCTGAGCTTTAAATATCTGAGGGACTGGATCTTTCCTCTTCTCCTTGTAGAGGCACTAAGGATAAATACCTTTTGTAAATGAAGCAGTCAAAGTGAGTTGTGGAACATCAGTGTAGGAACATCATTGTCTTCCCAAAAATTGTGCCTCCAAACTGTTTCCTTCCTTCCTCCACATGAGGCAAAACAACCTTCCACTTGGTCACTTCGGATTATGGTCATGTTCCATGTTGATGTGGCACCTCCAGCCAGCCTCCCTAATTTCTGGTGCTCGACAGCCTTCTGTCTGTGAAAGAAGAGTGAGAAATACCTTCTTCCTTCAGATATGAATAAGCAAATGTGCTGTGTAATGCAGGGGGAAAAAAAAGTGAAATGGAAATAAATGAAAAATTATCCAAATGGCCAGGAGCTACCATCTATGCTGAAAGGAAGCCCTGCTATTAAGTCCTGGAGATTAATGCACTATAATACGATGTAATATGGCCTGGCAAACAGAAGACTAAAGCACTCAGTGAAGGTGGTTTTCCTTCCCTCAGTAAAAAGAGCCAGGAAGAGGAAAAAAAGAGTGGATTTTGTCTGCTTGATATTTAACAAGTAACAGACACCTTTCCTCATATTTTCTTCTCAGGAGGATGCAAAGCAACAATTTCACTGTTTGCTCTGGAGATATTCCACCAGACAAGGAACAGTCAGCACCAAAGCACACACAAGAGACTCCTGTCAGATCCATCACTTCTCCCCCAGCATGGTTAAAGGCTAATTGAACAATGGCTAGCACAAACAGATTCATGCATGTGTGTATTTGTTTACAGAAATATATGTACATTCATTTTGTTATTATCTTTTGTCTGGAGAAATATGCTGAAGTAATCAAACTTCTGCCGGGAAAAGTAACACCAGCTGTTGAAGGACACAGAATTTTATACTCTGTCCTATATATGATTTATTTACTGTAGTTTAAGAAATGCCATGAGGGGGAAATCAAGCAAGAGGGGTAAGTTTTATCTTTGCAGGTTCCCTTCCACTTGCACTGGAAATCTCCAATGTTTGAAGATTTGTTTGAGCCCACCTGGATGGTGGTTTTCTGTCTTGTACTTAATATTAATTTTCTCTGCAAGGTTATTGGTACACAAAGAAGGAAACAATCCCAATATGTCTTCGAAATCCTTCCACCATCAGGCCTCTGCCCATTTTTCATCTGAGGGAATACGAATGACAAACTGATTTAAATCTTGAAGCAATAGCCACAGAAACGTGTTAGGACTGTAGCTGTTTTAACACCAGGAAAGGGAGATCCAATAGCATTCCCTAATTGCCAGTTTTCTGTTGATAGCCAAATCCTCTAACTGGTACCTTCTTCTCTCTTCTGGTAAAGAGGACTGGTTCCCCCTGTCCTTGTTTTCCGTGGTCACCATGTGTTGGTCCTGCACCTCAGGAGATGTGTCCTCCATCAAAGCCAAAATCCATTTCCAAGTGCAATTCAATTGTGGCTCAGAAAATGAAAATGTAAAAGGCAAGGGAACATTACCTCAGAGGAAATTATGTATTCAGCAGGTCCTCCTCACACAGCTTCCACAAAGCATTACTACTCCAGGGCATCATGGCTAGACTTGGTAACAGCTACGACCTCCTTCCTCTGCAGGATATTTTTGGAAATGGTTGTCTTTGCATGGTTTTCTTATCCTACATTTTCAAATATTGAATTCTTTAAACTGAAAACACATGGCTGTGTCTAATTATGATTCCTAATTCCTGCTGACATAGCCTGAAGCTGACATTTAAATGAGCTTCCTCACTGTGGAGAAAAAGCAATCAGCAGGTAATGATAGGCTGGACATTATAATGTCCTTCTTTTGCTCTTGTCTAGGTCACTTCCAAAAAGCTATTACCACCACAAATAGTCAAAAAAAACCCAAATCAACAAACACCCCGAATAAAAGGAAATACTTGCATATGTGCAATGTAAGATTTAAGAATTCACACTCATACCATTCACTCATCCACTATTTTCATTACACAAAGAATGTGATTAGTCAATAGAGAAAAAGAACATTTTCCAAGCCATTTTAAAAATACATTTGTGACTGGAAATTGCTATCTGCCAAATACTGCTTCATGATTCATCATGGAAGTTCTCAATATTTTCTCTTCCCTTCTGCCAGTACCTATCCCCCAACCAAAATTCCTGTGTGGGGCTATGCCTTGGCTTTCATCAGCCATGTCAAAAGATGACACAACAGATGTATAAATCTTTGCAGTGCATTTTGCTTCTAGGAAAAGCTTTCAGGAAAGCACACATGCTTGCTCCATGCATACTCAAAACTCAGCAGATGTATCATGATGTGTTGCCTTGATTGGGCTCCAGAATTAAATTACAGCCATCAGCACACACCCTGCCAAGAACAGGGTACGAAATTCTGTTTGGCCCAATCATCCTGCTTTAGCTGCAATCATGATTTAGTGTCCTTTGCAGAAATATTTCCTTCTAAAAGTGTTCTGCTAATGTTGTTAATGTAAGTATTTTGAAAATACTTACAGTAGATGTTCTGTTGACTTGTAGGGATTTCATCTCTCTCTTTGTAGGTTATTACAGCTGATTGGAACAGAACTGATGAAAAACATTTCACTGTGAAAAGCTGATTGATGAACCCAAATGATCTCACTGGAAATATTTAGTCTTGAGCAGCCTCTACCAAATCTCAGAGCTGGCTCCAAAGTGGCTGACCAGGAATTCCTGATGAGCTTAATTCCAGAGCTGGGAAAAAACAGTGGTAATACATACCACCGTTCATACATAGTTCAGGTGATCCTGACTTCTGCTTTAAAAAAAAGAAAAACAAACCAAAACTGAGTAATTTATTGCCAGCCTAATTGGTGTTTAAATCAGTTTTCTATAAGGTGCAGGGTGAAGGAACCCTAATTAGATGGAAATGGTGGGGGGGCTTTGTGTGGTGTTTTTCTGTTGTTTTTGTTTGTTTGTTTGTTTGTCTTTGTGGGTTTTTTGTTTGGGTTTTTGTTGTTGTTTTTGAGTTCTTTTTTTGTTGTTGTTGTTTGTTTTGTTTTGTTTTTTTGTTTTTGTGAGTTCCAGTATTCTTCAATAGTGTTGAATTCAATTACTGCAAAGAAAGTTTCCTCCTAGGACCCTCTTGAGTAGAAAAGAGTATAAAGTCATCTCCAGATTGCATTCTTCCATTTTCTTCTATTTTATTTATGGAATACAGCTAAGTCAGATTTGGAGGGATGTCACGTTGCAGGAATATGTTCTTGTTCCAGTGTGGCAAGCTCTTCTGAAAAACACTGGTTTCATAAGATTGTTCTCCATCTAAAATCTGAAAAAAAAAGCATTTAAAGGGTAATTTTATAATAAAATACGGCAGACTTTAGTGCACCAACTATGAATGGCAATAAAAAGACACATTTTCTGGTTTTGCTCCCTAGTTTTGCTGTAGATGAAGACTTTCAAACCTTTACTTTGATACATGTGTCCAAAAATATATATTTTCAGTTTGGGATTTACCCATTCATATAACCAGAGTATGACAGGGACAAATCAGCACGACTTGCCTGGGAGGAATTTTGCCCCCTTTCAGTCCTTCAGTGCCATTCTGCAGCTGAAAGAGGGACTCGGCAGCATTATAATTATTCCAACTCTCAGCACAGTTCAAGAAACTAATGAGCAAACTTGAGCAGTGGAAAGATGAAACATAAGACAGTTCAAAAACTGTCTGAGAGGCAGAAAATAGAGCAAGAGGCTGTAATTGGTGTCAAATCACAGACAAAAGCAGTGGCTGTCTGTAAAACTGCAGTCTTTTTCTCATGGACCTGTAATAAAGCTTTTATTAGTGTCACATTTTGCAACAAAGCAAACCCCAGACAACACAGAAAATGGGAATTGTGGAGCTGCCCCAGCCATGCTGCCTCCCGTCAAGCACACCAGCCTCAGCAGAGATTCCAGATGCTGAAGGATTTGGTGGCATCAAATAACAACTCCTTTTTTTGGTGTTGGTGGTGGTTTTTTTTTTTTTTTTTTTTTTTTTTTTTTTTTTTTTTAAATATCAGATGCCCAGCATTTTATGCTGCTGAGACCTCTGAAAGGCCCTTCTCAGGGCACTGGACATTCTAATTAATCAAATGCATGACCAGCCATGGCTCCAAAATTGGCAAGGCCCAGGCTTCTGCTGAATTCACAGTTATTTCAGTTATATGTATTAAATGTCCAGCATTTTATGTATTTTCTGTCTTTCTGACTCTTCAGACTGACTGATTTTCAATGTATGTTGTTATTAACTTTTTCTTCTGTGGAGTGCCAGGTCGTAGGCAGGTATTGGTGTAATATTGTGGCAGATAAAAAAGACATTAAATGACAGGTGACTTCTACAAAAAATATATATTCCCTGAAAAGGATATTTTACACTTTTTCCATAGTCTTTTCAAAAGAAATTATTATGTATTAGCAAAGATGGTTTTGCCTAACTTTCACTGGAAAAAGGGTGAGTGAGAGGCAGGAGAACATTTCTGGTTGGGCACCATCTGTTTTATTATTAAGCAAGACAACAAATTTCTTTAGGAATTTTGTGATTTATTTTTGAACTTTTATTTTCAGGTTGAAAGAGAGAGACAGTAATAGAGGCAGGTGCCTATTTAAGGTGGAAATCAGGCTACCGCCACACATCTAATTAGAAACACAGTGCTATCTGTTTGCTGCAGCTACAATGCATTTTTCAATGAATTGTCTAGCCAACATCCCAGCAGTGAGCAAATGACAGCCAGTTTCATTTTGTGTGGCAATCGAAACCATTCTGTTTCAAAGAGCGATTGAAGTTTAATAAAGCATTTCATTGCTAACCACCAAACGGTGTCAGATTTCCACTGGCAGGTTTAGGCAAAGAAACCTTCTGCTTTTTTTTTTTTTTTTTTCAGGACCAACTGAATCAAGGATGTGTCATCAAGAGCCAGGCTTTTTTTGTTTTAGTTTTACAGTCACTCCACAAGTAGCTGGGAATGGTGGGCTGTGTGTTTTGTGTTGGTGAAGTGAGTGTTTATTCAAATTCTGCATATCCTGGAAGCATCAGGTCAGGCTTCTTGGGACACTGCCATAAACGGAACCCTTTTTATTTGAGAGGGAATGTTGGAAATTAGTTGTGCACAATGCCAGAAAAGCCAAAGCTGTGGGAGGTGGCAACACATGAGGCACAAATGCCATGCGGTGGAGTTGATCCACTGCTAGAGCAGATCCTAAATGGAAGCACTGGCCATGCCCCATTCACAGCTAGACAGGCTTTAGAATGGCTTCAGACAGCAAAAGCAGGGCAAACTTGCAGCCTAATGCACACTTTAAACCCACTTTTTGCTGCACCATCTGTGACTGTCAGTGCAGCGTGTGCCAGAGCTCCTGTGTCTGAGCTCTTTACAGCCAACAGACTTCTCTCATTAACTCACTTCAGCATGACAAATCAGTCTTCCAGGGCCGGGAGGACACGTCCTCAAAGCTGTGCTCAGATTACACAGTGAGAACTTTATTTTATTTAAGTTTACCTGCCCCAAGTCCTCAGCAAAGGAACAAAGCCATGTTTGGTGTATACAGGTGTTCACGAACAATTCAAACAAAGCTTGAGCAGATGGGCTTGCAAAGCACAAAGGCTGCAGTTATGTATTGATGAAAAATGAAAAAAACCACAACCCAACAAAATAACTCTTGTCCCCACCAAAATAAGTCATCGCCAGAAGCTAATTCAGAGGCTGGAAAGCTAAGGTCCACTTCAAAGTTAATTCTGGGGTTGCCCAGTGTGTAAATCTTATGAAACATACTGGAAAAAGTCAAGATATGAGTCATTCACACCAATCCATCAAGACATTGTGGGAATCTACTGCTATAACCCTTTGGGCTAAATGACTTTCCAAAGAAATTCCATTGAAAGCAAGTCACAGGGGACTGCTTGGGTCCTTCATGTTTTGTTCTTCTTTTTTTTTAAATTTATTTCCTTTTTTTCTTTCCTGCATTTTCTTCATTGTTTCTGCTCTTGATTTTACTTGATTTTCTCCTTCTTGCTGATTTGCTTTTCTGCTCTCTCTTTCTCACTTTTATTCATTCCTTCTCTCTCTTCCTCTGTTTTGCCCTCTGTTCTTTCCTTTCTCCCTTCCTTGAGCCTCCGTGCAATATGAACAAAGGATGGAATCAAGGTCTGGAGGTTGATCTGAGGGTCTGGTGTGACTTGGACGAGGAGCTGAGGCAAATAGAATCAGTGCAGAAATGCACAGTGAATGGCAGTGATGGACCACGGAGATTTAAACATGCCTTGCACCAGGCAAAGGATAAAAAAGAATGGCAGTGAAGTAACAATTTCAGCATGATTCTCTTACCTTCTCATATATTATTTGGACCAGCAGACTGGGAGTTTGTTGTCACAAAATCAAGCTGTAAATCTAAATAATATTTTTCCTGGTCCCCTCTCTCTACCACCACTTTTATGCTGCTTACTCTTATTTTTTATCCCTTCAGTCCTTCTGTGTTTCTTCACCCCGAAGAAATGCATTTTAAGGACATCAAAGCAATAAAATCTGATAAAAGTGCACTACAAGGTGTCTTCAGCTTTTATGAGGACTGACAGAAGAATATTGATGGAAAATGACTGAGAGGAAAATTTAACTTTCAAATCCCATTTCTGGTCCCAAGAGAGTGTGCTTACTTTCCACAGAAAACTTAGTATTTTTCCCCTGAAAATGTAATAGTTTTAGAAGAAAAGACAATTCCAATGACAGCTGAATAGGAGCCATTTTGTGTTACTTTCCTTCCACCAAAAAGCATGAAAACAATGTTTTCTGGATATTTTGGCTTGGAATTGGATATAGACTCCATTGAAACTGCAAATGTCAAGGAACC